>NC_085976.1:7264927-7582219 GCF_910591565.1 Cydia splendana
ATGAATGTGTTTTCTTTTTTTCAAAATTGCATAAAAACTAGTTCTGAATGGACATAGGGTACTTATTAAATACAAAAACACAATAGCTATACTTCTGCAGAAGAAGAAGGTACTATCTAAGTAATAAAGTATGGGCTTACAAGCTAGTGCCATATTATACCTACAATATATTTTTTTAACAACAAGGACTTCGATGACAGAGTTCCAAAGACAATTCGAACATCCAAGAAGATATTAATTATAACTACTTCGCACGCGGCGGTCTCTCACAACGGACGCGTCGCATAATTCCGCAAATCGCTCGTAAAACAAATAAATTTCATAAATTCTGATCCGCCGGTAATTAGATCGTATGTCTATGAGTGTAAAGATCATTCTATAAATCATCAGTGAAACACTTACGTCGTTATCGTGCGTGCATCTTATCTACTGTGGAGGCGTTAATCACCTCGAGCCGCATTGACTTCAAGCAATAAGCGAATCTCGTGCCCGTAAACATGGTCGATAATCCCAAGTGCAACACAGAAAAACCCAGTGCAGGTAATCTGGCACGAAATGCAGGCTCGCAGCCGGATTTAAACAAATTAAAGGATACCTATCTTAGCGAACCTCAAATCACAGTGCGAAAACGTAAACAGCCTGATTTCGAAAGTGATTTCAAAAATGACATCTTGGAATTTCGCAAGGATATGAAAGACCTCATGGACATTTGCAAATCCCAAAAGGATGATATCACGGGTATGAAGTCTGATGTCTCTGATATCAAGGACCAGCTATCTAGCATGCGGGCGACGACTGAAAACCTGGTTACCGAACATAACCAACTTAAGGCTGATATTACTGAGATCAAGGATTCTCTCAACTTTCATTCCCTCCGGCAGGATACTCTGTGTACACGTGTCGACTCAATTGAGCTCAGTGTTAACAGGATCGAATTGTTAGAACAGGATGTCTCCACGTTACAACAATCGTATAATAACCTGCAATTGGAACATCACACACTACAGCAACGCGAACGCCTACATAACCTAGAAATCTCGGGGATCCCGGAAAACAGAGCTGAAAATCTTAATGGCATAGTAACAAATATCGCTAAAATAGCTGGAGTGGATATAACCTCTGCAAATATTCTGCATGTGAACCGCGTACAGCCAAGGGTGGAAGCAGCTGGCAGGCCACGTAACATCGTAGTTCAATTGAACTCGCAAATTATCAAGGACAGCATTTTATCCGGTATACGCAGGCGCAAAGGTATTACCAGCACGGACATTGGCATGCCAGGTGAACCGGCCACAATATACGTAAACGAACATCTGATTCCATTCTACAAGCAACTACGCAAGGAAACCAAAGACGCGGCGAATGCAGCAAGCTATAAGTATGTGTGGGTACGCAACTGCAAAATATTCGCAAGGAAATCTGACAAATCTCCTATTATCTTCGTTAAAGATGCGAACGATATAAAAAAAATTAAGTGACTTTTTTATAACATTATTATATATGTGTTGATCTCAGTTCAATTATTACTCTTAGTGCTGTTTATTCCTGTTGCTCTGTGTATTTATATATATCATGTCCCTAGAACTTATCATAACTTGTTCAAATTCGTAAATAATAACGTATACTACGCAAAAACAGTAAGTACTATTCTATGTATTTTTATAAGTCAGACACCACAAAAAACACCTCAAATTATACTAATTTTCATGGTCGCAATACCTAAACCCTTTTGTTTTGTTATATTTACACCTCCGACGACACTAGTGCATACCCCTGGTACCCATTACACAAACATCTGTTTCTTAACAGTTATAATTATTACTAAGATTCCGTATCGCTCATCTCTTAATTTATTCCATATTGCTAATTCGAGTCAACCCATTATAATCCTTAATTCGTTAAATATAAAACTCAAATCACTCCACTATGAAATAAAATTATCATATGATCACTCAACTGTGCGTAATGAACAACAATTAAAATTGTTATGCGATATATTACACGTGATAACATACGATTCTCCTAAAGTTGCAAATATTTTTTCTCTTATAAATAACCCCTCTCCTACCAAATATTATTTTGTAACAAATTATTTATCAACATCGTATCTAGATCCTCAAATATTTAAAGTTAATTTTTTTTTTACTAATATTAAGACTAATTCTGATAGTTATTTCGTTCTCTTACAGTGAATAACACGATATACTATCCAAACGTAAACCATAGTAATCTTAATATATATTACCAAAATGTCCGTGGTCTTCGAACCAAGTGTTTAGATATATACAATAACATACTTCATAATGATTACGACTTAATATTTTTAACCGAGACTTGGTTACAGAGTGACATTTTGGACTCAGAACTTTGCGATTTCCGATACGATGTATTTCGGTGTGATAGGAATCTCCACCTAACTAATAAGAGTACGGGCGGCGGGGTTATGGTGTGTGCACGTCGCAATCTTTGTGCCGCGGTGTACCGTGAGTGGTCATGCGCGGGAATTGAATCGCTTTGTGTAAGAATACCGGGCCGCGCTCTCGGCGCCCCAACCGATTTAATTGCTGCATTAGCATATTTACCACCTGTTGAGGAAAATTTACCTTTAAACCTAGATGACATAAAAATTAATATGACACGTATGATTGACACGTTTCCCTCATGTACCTATCTATTATTAGGCGACTTTAACTTACCGTGTATATCATGGAATAGTAATGTAGGTTTCTCTCTGTTAAATCAGGGCAGGTTAGATTATCAAAGCGCGGCGTTATCTTTCGTCGAAGATATGCAATATTTAGGCCTAACACAGTACAATTTTATTATGAACTCATGTGGCAATATTTTAGATCTGTGTTTTAGCAATCTGCCTATGCTCGTGTCTCAATGTCAACCAATTTCTAAGTTAGATGTTTATCACCCACCACTCTTAATTGATATCTTAGATCTGTTTATAACACCTTTAAAACATAACACGACACCTCGCTTTAACTTTTTTAAATGTGATTATGTTAAAATAAATGCATATTTATGTAGTATAGACTGGAATACAATTTTAAGCACAAGCGACGTAAACAAAGCTGTTGACATTTTTTATAACACGCTAAATGAGTGTTTTCTTAAATTTGTACCTATATCATACCCAAAAAATGACTCATACCCTATTTGGTACAGCTCATCGCTCATAAAGATAATAAAAGAAAAAAACAAAGTCCATCTACGGTGGAAAAAGTTTTTGAACCCACGTGATTATGACGAATTTTCGATGCTTAGAGCTAGGCAAAAGCATGTACAGAGTGAATGTTTTCAGCGTTTTAATAACAACACCGAATCTTACATCAAGCGCTCTCCTAAATTCTTTTGGAAATATGTCAAATCTAAACGGGGAGGCTCTAATTACCCTAATTGTTTCAATTTAGGTAGTAATCACTACAACAGTGGCGTGGATATCTGTAATGCGTTTAATACATTTTTTGAGAGTGTTTTTGATACCTCAAACTCCTCTTATAACCTTAACAATAGTTCTATGAGCAGCAATCAGTGCGATGCAATGTCCGGAATCGATGTAACTTGCGAGATCGTGTTAAGTTTCTTAAAGCGACTAGATAAAACTAAGGGACCTGGTTGTGACGGCGTTCCACCTTTCTTTTTATCTTCTTGTGCTGAGAGCCTTGCATGCCCACTAACCATTCTATTTCAACGATCTTTAAAGGACTGTATTTTCCCCTCCATCTGGAAAAGGGCCCACATTATTCCTATATATAAAAAAGGTTCAAAGTCCAATATCGAGAATTATCGACCTATCTCTATCCTCAATACCATAGGAAAGCTTTTTGAATCCATAATTTTTAAACAAATTTACCCCCTTGTCTCTTGTGGGATCTCGGATAAACAGCACGGTTTTCTAAAGGGACGTTCTACAGTTTCCAACCTAGCTTGCTTCACGAATCATGTTTTAACAGAAATGGAAGGAGGCGGGCAAGTCGACGTGATATACACAGACTTTGAAAAAGCGTTCGATCGTGTCAACCATGCTATACTTCTCATGAAGCTTGAAGCACTCGGAATTCATGGCGACTTGCTCAGATGGGTCAAATCATACCTCACTAATCGTTCCCAAGCTGTAGTTCTTGGCGGCTATAGGTCTGATTACATTAATATTCCCTCCGGCGTGCCCCAAGGCTCCCATCTCGGTCCTCTCTTTTATAATGCTTATATATACGATATTAATACATGTTTTGTAACCGCACGCCATTTATTATATGCAGATGATAAAAAAGTATTCATGCGTGTTAAATCTTTAGCAGACTGCGAACTCCTGCAAAATGATCTTAATAACCTAGTCGAGTATTACTTCCGTAATAAGATAACAATAAGTGTTAATAAGTGTCAGTGTATAAGTTTTACTCGAAGTCTTAAACCATTTAATTACTCATACCACTTTAATGGCGTAGCGGTGAACAGAGTCGATGTTGTGCGTGACCTGGGTGTAATTCTAGATTCTAAAATGACAATGAGAAATCACGTTGACTCCATTATTAACAGATCATATCGCAGTTTAGGCTTCGTCATGAGGACCTGTAAACCTTTTCCTAGCTTGTCATGTCTAAAAGTCGTATATTACGCATATGTGAGATCCATCCTTGAATATGCATCACCTATCTGGTCAGTTTGTTACGCTGTTCATAAAGACCGCATCGAAAAAATTCAAAAAAAATTTGTAGCTCATTTAAATTTTAAATTTAAGAAACCATCTGCTGGGTACAAAGGTAATTGCCGGGAATATAACCTACTTTCACTTGAAGCTAGGCGCAAATTAGCTGATATGAGTCTACTTTTCGATATAACTAGAAATCGTTTAGACTGCCCTGAATTATTATCTGGTCTAACGTTTCGAGTTCCAAGACGTCGAACTCGACATACAACTCTATTTCATGTTCCCTTCCACTCCACTAACTATGGTTCTAACGCCGTGTTATCACGGATCCCTCACTTGTATAACACTGAATTCTGCACTGCCGATCCTTTTGTAGGTTCTAAAAATAAATTCAAAAAATATATATATTCCATTTTGTTCAAAGAAAATTAACATAAAATCAGTTTCTGTTTTTATTACTATTGTGTTTCTACATTTAACTTCAGTACTGGTACTAATTGCTCCTTAAAAAAATACATACATTATATTACAACATCTCTTTATATCATAAGATCATAATTTTTTCAAGCTATGTGGTCCTGGTTGCCAGGGAAATGCAGTTAGTTGTACGTTCAGGTAGGTGTACTTTTTAGATTCTAACTCCTATAATAATTCTATGAACAATAAACTTTCAGTTTGAATAACTACTACATTATGATGTTTATCTTGATATTTTTGTGAACGTCTGCTGGTGTCTGATTTTCAACTAATGCAATGTCATGGTTTTGTTTTGTATTAGAAGTAGGTATTTTTAACTAGATTACTTATACATTTTACAACCGGTTTATACATTTTACAACCGGTTTATAGTATTTCTAGCGTATCGAGCATTTGTGTGTATTGTACATTCTCATTGTTTTCTTATCTTTGTTATTTTTAATCGTTATATAATGTAACTCAATGGATGACTGTTATTGGCCTTATTTTTATGTAAGCATTAATATGTCTTAGTTATATTTACGGCTGTTGTTATCCTGAATACCAATAAATAAATAAATAAATAAATAAAATCATAATAACCAAAAATATCACAATCCCTTCATCATCTGTCAGGAAAACCATAACGAAATTTTATTCGCTAAATGATGGCCACAAACAAAAGAAACAAAATCCAGGTAACCCTCAAAAGAGCGAAATTTAATTATTTTTTAATTCAAACGAAGTTCTTCCCTTTTAATAATATATAACGTGTCCTGTCTCCCATTTTAATTATGCAGCGAGTAAAAATTACAAAAGGAGCGAATAACTCCACAGTGTTGTGGAAAAACGAAGTATCTGTGTATATAGGATGTAGGTACTTAGGGCGTTTATCTAATGATTAGAATGTTGCCCGTATAAATACAGCGGGGAATTTCATTACACCATACGGGAGTAATACATGAAGCTTTTTCATAGTTTACTCGGCTTCATCGCCTTTAAAACTGGTCCGCGTTATGCGGAACTGAAAACCTGTTGCTTAGTTTAAATATAACAGTTTTTAAATATGTACATTAAATTAACGTTAACGACTTCGGTATTCTCATTTTTAAAATACGCTCGGTGACGACGTGATATCTTCTATAATACATATTATGTGTATAAATGCATAATGTTAAAAATACAAGAAAGGTAACTTCAGTATTTTTGGAAATTCATCCCCTATAATGGTGAAAAGGGGGTTGAATTGAAACTGTGTATGGGGAACGAACATTATTTTAAGTAGGGTAAGTTTGTATAGGGTTTTTTTGTAAGGGACTTGGAACTTCGTAGAAATACAATATTAGAAAACAGAAAATAGTTTACAGCGTTTTTAAACATTCGTCCCATGAGGGGGAGGATAAAAGGAGGTTAAAAGTAATATCATGTTTTTTTTTTACGAGGGACTTAAAACTTCGTGGAGTGGCACAGTGAAAATTAATAAACTAGACTATGTAAAGAAATAGTTATACTATTAAACCTAAAATCCAAATTATAAAATATATTAAAACTAATTAAACTACTAATTAAACTAAAAATAAAATCGTACTATGTAAACAGCAATTACACATGATTCGTAAAGCGAAACATCTGGGCATAGTCTAATCATTTATTTTAGTTGGAAAAAGTTTTGGATCTGTGCATGGTGGCTTTTTAGTGGCATGTTACTTACGACAACCCCGACTATGGTGTACAATATAACCATCATGGAGCGTTTCTATCGATCTTAGGCTTTGGATTTCGGTAGATTATTTTAGCTGTTTCCCTCATTTCGCTTGCGTCAGAAATGGACGAGAATCCAAAATGTTGCATAAAAAGTCGTTTTCATGTAAAAATAAAAATTCACCACATTTATTCTGTGGATGTTCAATTGAGCAATCATGAAAAGGACGCTTAGATGACATATTTTGGCAGCATATTAACCTTTTGTTTCTTTAAATCGTACCAAGGAATCGGTGAAATAGTCTCAAATTAAGCTTGATAGCCGTCCAAATTATATTTGCTAGACGGTATTGAAATCATCATAAAGTCCCTAAAATAAAATAAATGTAAAACCTTCTTATATCAGATGTGGCTTAAAAATACCCCCAGATTATACCTTAAGAACATACAAAATAATACACACGTCAACAGTTAGACCAGGTTTTATCTGTATCAACGATACGGTCCTTAATTATAGGTACATTCGCCCGCGCTCTGGCCGGGCCCTTACGTTTATATTCAGAATATACGTCTTCGAGAAATTCAAGAATAAGGTACACAAATAATTATAGGCACACCCGCCCGCGCTCTGGCCTGGCCCTTGTTTATATTCAGAATATATGTCTGCGATAAATTCAAGAATTAGGTACAATAAACAATCTTTCATAACCGAGATAGCTGTTGTTTACATAATGCGATCCAATTAAAGTTGGTAAGAGATTGAATATAGGTAAGTGCTCTAAGTAGGTTATGTTTGAATTGGCTTACCGGGCGTTCGTTCCAAATTCATACAAAACTTCTATTTGAGGTTCGGTTCGGTGGCTGTGTTCAGATTTAAAAAAATAAGTATAATGTTTTATTAATATGATACGAATTACGCTTTTAGATACGCATAAGTTACTCGTATTTCGCTCGCACTTATTGGTATACGTGAAATTCTCTGCGATACGTGTCAAGGTCCTATCTTAATAATATCAAAACTGAATTGTAAAATCTGAGTACCGCTTTGGTCCCGTTCTTAAGAACGGGAGCTAGAGAGGTACTTATTATTAGAGAGTTATTAATAACTATCATCATCACCCTCGACACTAGTATCCTAGATCCCAACCTTTTGTCAAAGCTCACTGCGGGAGCCTGGAGTCGGCTTGGTCACCTAATACCAAGGATTGACATATTTAGGTACTCATTTTTACCCACACACATAGAGGACTCTAGACCTTTTTGGGAGTAATAGATCGGTTTTTTGCAATGTTATTAAGGTTAGTCTTCGGTATTTACGAAATCAGCAACTCTATTGAAATGCGGGTACATGAAAACTCTACCAAGAGCCTATTTACCTATATGGTGATGATGAATATATAAGTGATTATATCTTTATAATAATAATATAATAACTCCACGGCCGACTTCGGCCACGGCGACTGCTGTCAACTCCGTTGCTGTCACTGGTGTGCTCGCAAGTGGCTGATGTAGCCGATCTTGTTGATAAAAGTTCGCGAACATTGCGGGCATGTGAGCACACCGTTAACATAGTTATAGGGTATTGCCGCAGGACAGGTGGTCTGGCTTTTATTCTATCACGCTTGGCATCAAGCTCTAAGCGCCGCCCAGATTCAAAATCGGTTATCTTGGTATTTATTGCAGCCTGCCATTCCGTACGCACGGCTGCCTCCTGCTCCCATCGCATGCAGCAGCACCTGCACCTGCAACCTCCGTCGTAATAGGGCAAAAATGGAGTTTGACTATACTGTAACCAAATCATTCGTGGAATCACAAACGTAGATTATTTCAGGATCCGGGCCGATGCAGTGGGGGGTGGGGGGTGAAGGGTTGGCATGTCCACTAGATTTATGGCTTGTTTTGCCACGCCGACGGCTTCTCAAACGTGCACTTGGGACCAATTTAAATGTCCTACAAAGGGTTTATTTCCGTTATGTTTTAAGGCCGGAGAGAAATCATAGGTTGTATTTGACTCGTTGCATCAAAAAACATGGCCACAATATGGGCGTGATGTTTTAAAATTTCAAACAGTATTCGTTAGGAGACCGGTGGTGACCGAGTGGATATGACGTCCGACTTTCGACTTTCAATCCGGAGGTCGCGGGTTCAAATCTTGGCTCGTACCAATGAGTTTTTCGGAACCTATGTACGAAATATCATTTGATATTTACCACTAGCTTTTCGGTGACGGAAAACATCGTGAGGAAACCTGCATGCATCTGCGAAGAAATTCAAACGTGTATGTGAAGTCCCCAATCCGCATTGGGCTAGCGTGGGGACTATAGCTCAAGCCCTCTCGCGCATGAGAGGAGGCCTGTGCCCAGCAGTGGGAAGTTTATAGGCTGAAATTATTATTCGTTAGGGTTCCCAATGGTGATCCCACTTTTCAAATGGATTTAAAAGATGTTTAATCTAAACTGGCTCTGCTAATGCATAAGTATTTGTAAACTCATTTTGTAAAATATCACATTCCGTCTGTTTAGTGTTTATCGCCAAGTTCTTGTCGCTGACGTTATTTTTACTTATTTAACGTGTAAATTTATATTACTCATTGTTTTTACCGACTTCAAAAAGCTGGAGGTTACCAATTCGTCAGGACCTTTTTTGTCGTTTTATCTTCAGATTTTTTTAATACGGTTTGCTTTTGTATATTTTAAGTCAGTTAAATATATTGCTCAATGGTTATAAAGTTACTTTATCAAAAAACACACACATAAAACAGTTTGTTTTTTGTGTGTCTTACTCGAAAATTAAGGGTACATTCTAGTTGTGATTTATAATTGTCGCCTAAGTGTAAGGCCTGAGTGGACTCTCGAGTTGAGCATGCAGCGGGGCGGGGCGTGCGGCGTGCATGTTAAACAAATGCAAACGTATAGGAGCGGCCTTAGTGCACGCTGCTCAAATTACTTGTGAGCCCGACGCCACGCTGCACGCCCCGCCGAACGCTCCGCTTCGAGCGTCCACTCAGGCGTTACACAGACTGGCCCCAAAATTTAGGGTTGATTTAATATACTAGGCATTTGTTTCAATATCGTTATAATTTGTGGGTACAATAAATGTCCATTTTAATGTCTCGCAGCACACGTCGGTCAAGCGCAAGGGTCCCAAACAAAAGCGTATATTTATTCCGGGCTGTAAATCAGTGGCGGTATGCGGCCTATGCCGTGGCGCGCGAGTCAATTCACTGACTCTCAAGCCCCATGATGTATGCTTCAAGGTTTTAATTTAGACCCATTTTTAACAGTTGAAATGACAAGAGATGTAGCGCTATAGTGAAAGGATAGGCGGTTATTTTATAAATAGACCCGTACGTCGATCAAGTTGGAACGCTTGAATGCAGCTCAAGTTTTACCATAGCTGGCTTTATTTAGAATCGTTACACTCTAGCGGTGTTAAAAGCTCTGATAGCCTAGCGGTAAGTTTATCTAGAAGCTCAATGGCTTGTGCCACCAATCTATCATGTCCTAACTTTTGTACCTATTTTCAGCTTTTATTTTACTTCTTGCGTATATCAAACTACAATGAAACTTAAACAAATCTTATGTACATCGTAAAAGATACCTTGACCCTATAGAAATAGAGCATCTTATATTCGCCTTCAGAGGCAGTAAACTCTACTAAAGTCAGTTTCATATACGAGAACAATTTGTCTAGAAGCCGCAGGTTTGAGTTTGATATTGAAACTTTATAATAAATGCTTTTGAGCCATTTTTATGCGGTTGCAAAGGATTCCTGCACCGAATATGATTTAATAAAACGTTGTCTTTTAACCATGGAATGTTTTCTTGAAATTATTGGATCCCAATATACATACTATAATATTACTACTTTAAGTAGATAGGTAGGTACGGGTACGGTACAGTCAGCATCCAAAGTAGTGTACCTATCAGACAACTTACTGCCCGATTCGAACTTTAAGATAACGTCAAATGTTTCATCTATTTAGATACGATATGGATTAGAAAGAAAACTCGATTAGAAATGTCAGTGTCGAATTCTTCAAACAAAAACGTCACTTTTGAGACTGATAGATCTAATCCATATCGTATCTAGCCGTAATATTTGACGTATCCTAAAGTTCGAATCGGGCCGTGAGTCAATCAGAAGTCAGTGATGAGTCAAAAGAATGTATCTACCGTTCGTAATCGATGGTGGATTACCTTTATTACTCCGTGATCACGCTTTCTTGTAGAATTTTTGTCCTATCAATAATTTATTATTTTATACGTAGTTTTAGATATTTACAATATTTTTTACCATTTCTACAGCACTCTGAAAGCTATATTAATGGCAATTTTAAAGCTCCGTTCCGTTCTACTCAGTTTGCATCGGGAAATTGTTAAGTTGCTACTTTAAACTGGATGGTAAAGCAGTATATACACATACATACACATACGCGCCCGACAAAAGAAGATACATAGATATGTATAAAATCAATAGCCTTATAATTATTATTTATTCATTGTTGAATTCCTTTGTTTTGGTTCTGCCACCATATACCTAGTTTTAGTTTTAGCTTTAGTCTTTTACCAGGCCTCACTGAAAATCAGCGTCACGTTGTGTGTCCTAGGATACACAACGTGACAAAAAGCTGAGTGGGGACCTTTTGGCACAAATATTTATGTAATTGAATCTTAGTTTTGTGTTATTTCATGTATGTGTGCTAATAAACATTTCTTATTCTTATTCTTATTCTTATTCTTATTCTTATTCTTATACACCCGCAACGTAACTTTGCATGCCATATCAGAGCTCACGCTCGAAATTAGCTACGGTCGGTCGTTGTTGCCAATCACGGCTATGTAAAAACACAGCCATGGATTTTCGGCTGAAGTCTGAAATGCTGACGATTAGGTGTTTTACACCAGCCGAAGTCCGCATCAAAAGTCACGAAATTGCCCTGATGCCTGTTTTCACCGAAGCAACTCGTTTCTGGTAGCATCGTTAAATGTTTTCTTTTTTCCGAACTCGTGTGAATATGGCGCAGGTAGTCCGCATTCAGCCGGGATTAACGGGGCGATAGTAGCCTTTCACGCCATTAAAAGTGTTAAAAAGCGAGCGGCCGATATGAGGGTACGGTGCTAGTGTCAGCGCGAACGCTCCCAGAACCGATCTTGCTGCTCGTATGTTTCACATTTGCAGCAGTTATGAACCCCAACGGTATAGTCACCTGCAATAATATGTTATTCTTATGGCTTTACAAATCAGAAAAGTCGTTTATACTTTTAGTAGAGCACAATAAATGAATGGCCATGATTTGCCGCTCGCCACAGTGCCGGTCGCGTGCGTCCAGGGGGCCGATTTTTTAATTTCGAGCAGTCGATTTCGTCACTCGTAAGTCTGTGGAAAACGGCGAATTGATAATTTTGAAATACGAGCAATATATCTCCACTACTAGGCATTTAGATTCTACTAGTAGAATTGATAACGAGTGGTCAATACCACTATATTCTCAATATCTATTATAGATATTATATTCATTCATTTATTTATCTATACTAGATATTGAGAATATAGTGGTATTGATCACTCGTTTTCAATTCTATTAACTAGTAGAATCTAATGCCTAGTAGTGGAGATATCCTCCTCCTCCTTGCGTCATATTCCTCAATATTGAGGGGCGTGACCTCCCTTTGTATCACTTTCTCTCTCACGATTTTTCTCCATTTGTTTCTGTCTTTGGCGGTGTGGAGAGCCATTTGAACTGTGGAGCCAAGAGCGGTGCGGATCTGGTATGACCAAAGTATTGAACTGCGTCGACGTCCAGGCCTTTACCGTGGAGTGGAAATATATTGAAAAGAAAATCACGAAATCGAGCGCTCGAAATTCAAAAATCGGCTCCCAGTCGTTCTGAAATTTAAAAATTTCGCATAAATTCGATATAAGTGGCACCACACCCGGCACCGTGCATTGGCTACACCGATAGCTATCCACAGCCAAGCGCCCTTTGTGCGATATTGGCCAGGGTCACCGACCCCTAACACACCTACCTATTCGCTAAGGTTTCGTACCATTAATATTAGTTCGAAGCTCGAAGGTTGCTTTATGTAACGGATACAGGGTAATTTATCATTTCTACTTATGTCATATACAGCGTGAGATTCAAATGGGTTAGTAAGGGAACGTATGACACTTACCTACTTACATATAGTAAGATAAGATAAGATAAGTAATTTGTTGTATTTTGGATTTCAAACTAAGCAAGGAATACATACTGCTATAGATAAATAGACATTAATACTCAGATAACATACATAAGTTAGGAACAAATACGTACAAAACCGTGATAAACACACATATCATAAATGCCCTTACTCAGATTCGAAACCAGAACCT
This sequence comes from Cydia splendana, assembly GCF_910591565.1. Classification (NCBI taxonomy): domain Eukaryota; kingdom Metazoa; phylum Arthropoda; class Insecta; order Lepidoptera; family Tortricidae; genus Cydia; species Cydia splendana. The sequence goes on from NC_085976.1 coordinate 7,278,117, forward strand.
CCCCCTTTATAGGCAGGGTCACTAGATACATATATTGATTTAAACTAACACGATTTTCACTCATAATTTAACACGGGACTTAATCGCTTGTTAGTTTTAAAACTATGAGGGTCACTAGAGTCAGGCCACGGTAACTTGATAGCGATTTTGACAGCCCAGATGATGTAAGTGTTAAGTTAACGTCATAATTTCATAGAATACGTTAAAAATAACACTTTTGCACCTAGGCTCACGGGCGTAGCCAGGGGGTGGTTTTGGGGGTTCAAACCCCCCCCGAAAAGTTTAGAATATTAACATTCATAGAATATTTTATGTACTTTTAGTCGTTTTATTTTCTTGAACCCCCCCCGATAATAAAACCTGGCTACGCCCGTGCCTAGGCTACCACAATCGCTGCCGACTTAGCTTGGTCTGACTCTACTTGAGACTTGTCTTTTGTCATTTCTACTCATTTTGCTAATCATTTGTGAAATAATCAGATATCAAATGTTGATAATGTTAGCCATCAAAAAATTGATATGCTGGTATAGTTTAGGATTTGTGATGATTAAACTAGTGGCTCTGTGAGCTGTAGATCTCGCGAGCAGAGCTTGAAATAACATGGTGCTAAGAGCTTTAAATACACCGTGTTTTTTTTGATTTCCGTTAATTTCAAGGGTGCATTCCTGAGCTTAAATCAAGTAACTTTCTCAAAGACACCGATGTTCTAATTAAGTCCATTTCGGAGATAATCCATAATTTATTTTTTTACTATAAGGCCTCTACAAGCGTGTACACTTGCCTTAGGGCCGGCTTACATATTGATTAGTGTTTAGAATGAGTTCATACATTTGCTACTAAACTTAAGTACAATCTCGGTCGATTGATGTACGAAATGACATTGATATGTCACAGATTTCAATTGTTTGGTTGAGTTAAATGTAATGCCCGTGTTACAACAACGCTATATGCTACATTTAATTACTTTTTAAACAAAAAAAAAACAAAAAAGAAAACAAAAAAAATTTTTTTTTTGAAAATTAACTATGCCATTTAGTTCTTATAAACGTACTTAACTATACCCCGAAGTTAACGGAATTCAATAAAAACACGGTGTATAGTAAATTAAAGAAAAACAATACGAAATTTATGTGTAAAAAAATACAAAAAGTTATAATATCCCAGCATACAATTACTGGGGATCGAACCCAGACCCTCTGTGCAAACAGAAAAAGCGAACGTTTACAAACTGAGCCAAATAGTTCTTAGATGGGTTGACGAAATTTAGCTACTCCTTCTCAAATTAAAATTAGTTAAAATTAAATATCTAAATACCGCCTAAACCAGCGATAATTTTTTTCTGCATTTTTTGCTATTAACTCTGTAAACATGTCTCAAAAAGAAAAAAGTCTTATGATATCGATACGACTATTTGTTTAGGCGCCAGGTATCACGACTCCGCCATTTTTAAAAATTTCCAAAAACCGGATTGACAAAAAAATTTTATTTAGTCATAAAATTCGGTCACAAAATTTCACGAGAATCGGTTAAGAATTGCGACCTGTAGAGGAGAACATCCGGACATACGAAAGCAAAATGCCCGAGTCAAAACGTAGACCTTCGCTTCGCTTCGGTCAATTACATTGAGTAAATATTGTTCGACCATAATTAATTACACTCAGTTGTTATTGTTACGTACATATTTAATTAGTGCCAAAGGGCATATTAATTATGTACGACTCCTATAGTGTAGATATAACTAATCCATTGTATTGAGAAGTGATAATATGATGATAACCTGATAGAAGTGGTAAACTGATAACAGATTTTAGCGTACATTACCTAATGTACGCTAAAATCTGTGTATAAATATTCAATCAATGCCGAGACCGACAAAAGAGCAGCCGATTCAACGGAGCCACGCCGTTTTGTCGCCTAAATAGTGTTTAGTTTTAAGTTTTTAAAATACAAATGTATGTTAGTCTGTCAGGTATTTTTAATATGGGCCTTAATGCCTGATTTAAATTTCTAAATACATAAACTACATATTTATAATTTTATCGGTTTACCTTAAACATGTTTACAACCCCTGGCTGCTTATTTCGATAGTAATAAGTGAAGTGACACTTTTTACAGCTGATAGATCATATAAAAAAACCGGACAAGTGCGAGTCGGACTCGCCCACCGAGAGTTCCGTAGTTTATAGTATTTGTTATAGCGGCAACAGAAATACATCATCTGTGATTCAACTGTCTAGCTATCATGGTTCATAAGATACAGCCTGATGACAGACAGACAGACGGACAGTGGAGTCTTAGTAACAGGGTTCTGTTTTTACCCTTTGGGTACGGAATCCTAAAAAAGATCAGATCAAATTTATTACCTGTTATTACAATCAGAATAAGCCTCCTAATTAAAGCGATTTTCAAGTGGAGTTACGTGACTGAAAGTCACAGAAATTCTGATTGACGTCACCGAATAATCGGTTCACTACGTGACAAACGCTTGTAATTGTTTTGTTTTTGTCTACCATGGATGGCAGGCATCAAATTCCTTCGGTTCCATCACAGACAAGACATCCTCCAGACTGAGCATAGTAGCGCTACCCCCTCTGCCACAAATATACGGTCGTTTTACTCCATTTTCGAGTCAAAGTGTAAGTCTTTGTGTGACGCCCGTGTCTTTGAACGGACCAATCACGGCACGGGACTCGCTCACCTCGTCCCCCGCACCCCAGTATTTTTGGCAGCATCGGTTTCATGAAATAATTGCTCTAAACTCCGTCTAGAGGATTCCTAGTCTATGGGTTCCAGTAAGTTGCGGGTGCGCACGGCTCCAGTAACTAGTTGTTTTATAAATGCCCGTCCCGTACCTATAATACTCGTACACGTTATAGACATTTATTAACATTTATTTTTTTTAGAAATTTTTTTTTAGAAATTTAAGTCAAAAATTTGCTAAATATACGATATGGAATCAGTCAGTGTCAAAAGTGACGATTTTGTTTGAAGAAACGTTCGAATCTGGCCGATAAATCGAAATCTAGCGGTAAGCCCTAAGCGCTCTGTCGAAGCCTGCCAGTCGATGTATCGTACATTAATTACATTATGCAAATACGTTTACTAAATTCATTGAAAACTCCGCAAAGTCCACAATTTAATCAGCTACCCTACCCACCTTAATCACTCGTCTGCAACTGAAATCCTTTCCGAGTTATTTACCATTGCGTAGATTATAACTTTATGCAATAAATCATTTCCGCTCGTAATTTATTAACCAATCGCCGCTGCCGCGGTTCGTGAGTTTTTATCCTTGACTTTGAGATATTAACTCTTTTAAGGGTGCAGGAGCTTAAAGTTTGAACATCGTTTAATCATTCAATCATCATTTGATAACATTGTTTAATTGTTTAATCATTAACGACTGGTCTGGCCTAGTGGGTAGTGACTCTGCCTGTGAAGCCGATGGTCCTGGGTTCGAATCCCGGTAAGGGCATTTATTTGTGTGATGAGCACAGACATTTGTTCCTTAATCATGGGTGTTTTCTATGTATTAATGTACTAGTATATTATATACATCGTTGTCTGCGTCCCCACAACACAAGCCTTCTTGAGCTTAGGTACTGTGGAACTTAGTCAATCTGTGTAAGAATAATAATATTAATATTCATAAAATATTTATTTTATTTAATCATTTGATTAATATACACATGAACCCTGACAGGGTGTAGTAAATTATTCAGTTTTAACATAATAAATACTCGACTTAATACGACGATGGGGACAAACACGTGTGATCTGATTAAAGTGGACGCCGTAGCCCATGGACGGTTTTAAATCCAGAGGCGTCACAAGCTCTTTGCCGACTCTTTGACGAATAAGTAGGTATTCGATGTATTTTAACAATACAAGAGACTTTAATGTAGGTTCCTCACCAGCACATTGCAGGGAGCTCTGGCAAGGCAACCCTTAGGTTGGTATATAAAATAATCCAAGTATGTCTCTGGTTATTACAGTGCAATACTACTACAGCATCAATTATTACCTTAAAAGCGGCTGGACAGGATTTTTTAAATTATCGTTTGTATCTAAATAAAAAATACAATAAAAAAAATCGATAGTCTTAATTATATTGCCCTTAATGCTTCGAATTCAGAACCGAGACAAAAGATAGTAAAGCAAGTCACGCTTCCTCTAGAACCGTCTAGAAGGAAGGCTAGTGCTGCATCGATCGTACTAGCAGGATTTATAGCGTCGTAAAACCTGAGAGAGTCTAATGAAACGGCCTCGTCACCCATTTGTCGCGCTCGTGCCCACGCAGTACCCACACATGGGGCAGTACGGCATACTCTTGCACGCGAAGCTAAACGGAGATGGCAGTCCTGCATAAAAGCGACAACTTAGGTACCTACGTCATTTTTAAAAGGACTTGCTTATGATAAGAATATTAAAAAAAAAAAAAACTTTGTTACGAAGTTACGATCCCATACAAGATTTACCTAAAACTCAACAGCCATGGACAGTAAGACATTCTCTCAAGTGAATCCCGACAGTAGGATAGGAGATGCGACACGGCGTAGCGCACTCTTCTGACTTCAAAAAGGTGGTCTCTCAATTCATCACGATCCTTGCTTGTTTTTCATAGTATCCCATAATATACCTACCACCAAATGCTCCGATTTCTTTAAGAGCCCTATAACAGAATCTTAGTAGTCTCAGGAAATAGATGTCGTACTGTTGTGCCCATTTTACTGTCAAGTAATTCTGCTGTTAGCGCGCTAATGGTGAAATAGGAATACATAGTAATTTACTAAGACGCCTAAGTGTTGCTGTACAAAGCTTAAACCGCAGAGGGTTTTTATCCAATTAAATTCGCCTTATTTAATGTTCACGTTTCTACGTTATAAGTAGGTACACAAATTCTAGATTTAACTTTTCAATGTGCGTGTTTGTTTCTCGTATAGCCCTCAGATTCTGTTTGTTTCTTGTACCGGATGTTTCTTACCAATTTTTCGTCAGACGAATTACAACATTTACAACTCAAAACTGTGCTGTAATTCCTGTTAATATTATAAACGACCTGACTGGCCTAGTGGGTAGTGACACTTGGTGACCCTGCCTATGGAGCTGATGGTCCCGGGTTCAAATCCTGGTAAGGAATCACATAGGATCGTATTTATCAATCATCATTATCATCAGCATCTCACGCAGACGCAGTCGCGGGCAGATCCTAATCATCAATAAAAATCGAAACCCGAAAACAATTTCAATTAATTTAGGATCCTAGTCTTCAAAACGATACTCGAAAACCGTTTCAATTAATTTAGGTATTGAGATCGGTAAGTTGCTGCGTGAGCAAGTGAACTGAGTTCATAAATACGCAACTAAACAGATTTCGTCTCATGTAAGAAATCTTTCCTATTATAACTTGGTCGCTAGGATCATAGCTAATGTTAGTAACTGAGTCCAAAGATACACTGGCCCTCTAAAGTAATAGTACTTAACTGTGAATTATTCGGTCGTTAGCCAGCGATTTCGCCTTATCTCTTGCAAGTTTTTTGGGAGATTGTTTGGCAATTAAAATAACTTTCGGGTACGGATTAGTAGATAAAGCTATCGAGACATTCAGAGTGGCGTCAGTAAAGTTTCGGATGTACAATTGTGTTTTAATTTGTTTAATAATAGAATTTATCACCTAACACAATGAACTAAATATTAGAAACGATTCAGTCATGCGACTTTCAGACCTCAGGTGGCTTTATGAAATCCTGGCTAGTTCCCTCCCATCCCCCTGCATAATAGAAATTTGTTTGCATCGTGGGTCAAAATATATCTGCAGTATATGTGGTATCTATTTATATATACTTAACTTGCTTTTTTTTGCTGAATAAATTATCCTAAATTTACCTCTTGAAATAGAGTCTTCTATTCTATTGTATTGTCAGATGTCAACCAAAACTCACTACCTAATTGTAGAAAATAATTAAACAAATATCTATCAACCTTGTTTTGTTACTAGTTGGCTCTGAAATTGTGGTAGTAATTACTGAGTTTTGGTTGTCATCTGATGGTATGTAACATCATACTTAAGACGAGTTTCGGTATTCATATGATATCGTGTGAATTCTACTAAATATTTTGTATAATACAAGCTACATGGACTTTTCCATAACACAGTTTGGGTCGGGGCTATTAATCCATTAATATTGCCTAAGCCCGCACAAAATGCAAACAAATAGCCTCAACATAAGTAAGCCAGTGGAAATCGAGTTATATAGACAGTCCTCGACTGCAATTACCTATCCAATTCCAATATCCATACTATCCGCTCTCAAGCCCGCTCAAAACGTAGCATTCATTTTCTGTAACTACATATATTTTTAGAGAACAGCAATTTAACGTTACGGCACAAAAACGTTTAAAATTGGCAGTAAACTAGTTCTGCAAATACATTTTTTAAATCTCTAAAGCACGAAGCAAACGCAACGAGAATGCAAAACGAGCATCAGACAGGGCGAAGAATTATTTTATAGAGAGCAGCCCCACAACAGGATTCGTATTCACCGCGATTACCTGCTTAGTGACGACTGACGAAGCACCAGTGTAAATTAGAGCTGGGTTGTCGCATAGTTTTGACTATGATTGGGGTTAATTTATGCTAGGAACGAAATGGGTTAGGGAATGCATCTGTGGCGGCCTTTTGCGGGCCGAGAGACCGTAACCTCGTATCAAAGTAAATGAAAATAAGTAGTATCTCCTGTCCTTTAAGCTGGTGATATGGAAATTATGGAATTACACATAAGTATCTGGATCTAAAATTTCAGCGTTTATTGATACGTGTGCCTACTTAGTTGCATTAAATTGTTACATCCACTTCGTTTTCGGTCACCTTATTGTATTGAGGGTACACTCGGATAGCGACAGTATAGTAGCAGCGTTGCTGTTGCAGCGTTACTGCTGCAGCGTTAACGCGAGCGACGGAGAAGACGGATTGTAATAAGTAAATAGGTATCGTAATATGCGCGACAGGGATGCAATATGATTTATCAAGGAAATTAAACGCTACTGTAGTGGCCATTTGGATGTACCCTTAGAGCGATTTCACATTGTCCGATCCGATATCGGCTGTCGGATACGGTCACAAGAAGTAAAAATTTAAAATGCGCCCTTTTAAGTATATTTATTGATGCACTGTTTAAATTTTTATTGTTAACCTTAAAGCAAAAATCTTTACCAGTTGCTTTTCTCCAAGGATTATCCCACATCCGAAATCGGACAAAATGCGCTCAGATTGTGTTTCCTGACCTCTTACACGTCGATAAACTACTCGTTTTACTGTGCCAGTAAGCCAAGCGCGGTAACTGCTTAATTATGCGGACCGGCGCGGGATTACGTTTTTATTTTCTGTGGAATTATAAATTCGTTAGAAAAGTCCCGTAAGCCCGTGCCTGATCCATATTTACGTCTTTACAGAGGAACCTGTACTGGAGATTTAACTGTTGTTGATCTAGGTATTTAATTAACTTCCCCTTCATTTCCGCTACATCGCTGCAGCGTTACCGCGGGAAATATCTATGTCAAACTCCTTGAAAAATTGCGTTGATTTCGTTACCGCTTTAAGGATGACTCACGTTAAACCGGGCCGTGTCCGGGCCGGAGCTTCCGGCGCTTATTTTTCTATGACATAACAGGCGATCACGTGATGCTTTCCATAAAAACGATGCGCCGGAAACTCCGGCCCAGACACGGCTCGGTCTAACGTGAGTCATCCTTTACGTATAGTCATCAGCATCAAAAGTAACGTACCTATCAGACTATGGGCCCGATTCGGATTTTGAAATAGACATCTATTAGATATCTTTTTTATCTTTTTTAGTTGCCAAGCGGACCCCAGGCTCCCATGAGCCGTGGCAAAAATGCCGGGATAACGCGAGGAAGAAGGAAGGATCTATTAGATATCTTTTAGACATCACCAAGATACGATAACGATATGTTTAAGATCTAACCTGTCAAATTTGACATTTGCGCGATTCTGGAGATACTCTAGAACGATTTCCTCAGGATATGACTTAGAGATCCAATTCACATCTAATAGATATCTTACGCTATCTATCGTAAAAGTGACATTGGTTGCCCGAATTGCGCTGCAAAAGAGAACTAGTTGATATCTAAACTATAACGTATCTAGAATGGATCTAGTACGTGTCGTCTCTTGTGAATATCTTGAAGTTCGAATATGGCAGTATGCATCTTAAGTATCTTCCATTATCTGATAGCTTAGGTAGCTAAAAGATACCTACGTCTTTAAATCCAGAATAATTAAACTGTTGCAGAAATTTACTTTTGATTGCGAAATGTTCCTGTTGTTTCTCTAAAAAGTATTCGGCAGTGGCAGATACTTTTGGGGCGTTGTTTCATACGCTACGTTTCTATGCCGACTGTACTACGGTAATCGGATCAATGTCGCCGTTCCTGATTTTATCATGAGATTGACAGTGACATCGCCCGATGTGATTAGGTGGCGATGCAATAACCGAACTGTCAAATGCTGAACATAATATTACTATATCCTCTAGCCGCCCAGAGACCTATAAAAAGGTCTCCTGTTCCATTCTAATTTGAACTTTATGTTGACAAAATAAAATTTCAATTTGCTTGGCAAGTTTTGACGTATGGGCGGCAGAGGATAGAGTAACCATTCCAAACAATGAAATTGTCGCAATCGCAACCTGTATTACCCGGCCAAAATGTCGTAAGTGCCGTAAAATTCACGCTCTGCTTCTGTGGTTTGTTGTCAAAACAACATCAACTCATGGCGCATAATACCTACTGGTTCTCTGTGCTGGTTCTAAACGTAGTAATAATAGTTCAATGTGCTGAAAGACACATTTTGATTTTGAAAGACAATAAAGCGGACAGGACAGTACTCATAGTTAATTACTCAATTAACCAGTCAGGCTTATCTACTAATCACAGATTGCGTAAAAGCAGACGCATAGCTGCCACATTTCTGCTACAGATAGCTACCAACGTAACGTGAACATGGCTGTGTCACCTTCTGTCTGTGTCGAATTAAATTGAGCACCAGGAGATGTTGATGACTGAGCCCAGCATCCACAGGAAAAAAAAAATTGATTCAATTATTACATTAATAGATATTATGAGAATAAAAGCAAGTAAGATATTGAGAGCTCGCCGCTTTATTATGTACTACAGATTCAAGTATTAGCTATAGGAGATACACCACTCTGTAATAAATAAGTTCACTGGTAGTCGAGTATCGTGTGGCTTCCAAACCAATAGTCACTTAGAATAGTCATAATAGAGTCGAATTGGTGCGAGCGAAAAGCGCTGCGAGTGATAATGAAATAAGATGAAAAAGAAATAAATTAATGTATAGTTCACAGTGCATCTCACTTAAATATTTTTAAGTTGTAATGCAGCTCTGGCCTTTAGAACACCTTTTTTAGAAGTTTTATAAAAATAATTTCGAGTCAAGTCTGGCTGCTACGCAACTTGTGCTACGGCTAAGCGTATTATAATTATGTATGCTACGCTACAGAGTAGCTGACGTGGGTCGTAGACAAAACATTCCTACCTATTCCTATGTAGGTACGTAAATTATTAAAAGTGCTACACGAAGTGCCTTGACTAGGATGATTATTCTGATTGTAATAACGGGTAGTGAATTTGATCTGGATTTGTTATGGATATGATCCGTCAGTGTCAAAAATGACGTTTCTGGTTGAACAACACACTTTTAATCTCTTAGGTTAGCTATCTCAATGAAACGTTCTAAATAAACTCTGGCAAATCTACTTTCTTATAATGAATCTACGGGTTCCGTAATGAGAAGACAACATAGCTGGTCATGCATTATTAATGGCCGCTCTGATAGAAATCGGTTGCTCAACAGGTAAACAATCTATGTTTGCACATGCACAATATATTCCTTGATTATTACGTGCTAGCTGAGCCCGCGGTTCTGCTTGCGTGGGATTTGTCTGTAGGTGTCATTTGAGTTCTCTCTATTCCACCTCCCGGCTCCCCATAGTTAATAATATTTTGGAAAATAATAAAGTACTCAAAAGTAACCGGTGTCTGTATAAAGAGTAATTAGCAAAAGATGTTTTGTTCTTATATAGATTTAAAAAAATGCCCTATAATGAACTCTTGGTTTTTACATCTACCTACATATTTATTTTTGATAAATCCTTTACAAATTAGGCCTTAAAACACCAGGTTTGTTATCGATTATTTTATACAATCTAACCTAGATTGTGGAAGGTGAAAAGTGCCGCCCCATTATAATAGTCAAGGTGATCTTGGAGCAACGGAAGCTTTGTTGGTCACTGTCACGTCACTGTAGCACCTTTACTCGTTACAGAATCATTTTACCTACAACCTAATACATAATAAATGTACAAGCGTATATTAGTTAACATTTAACCCGTTTTCCGTTTAGATATCATACGTACCAGATAAATTACTGGAATCTCAGTGTTGTACCACACTGGCACGCTGTTGCGGCAGAGTAGTCACAACTTAGAGATACGAGTATATCTCACTGTCCCGGATGGTATTCCAAATGCTTACCAGAAGTGCCTCGGCCACGGAAACTCGGACATGTAACAACTTGTTCCGGTTCTAAAAACAAGTGGGTCTAAACCGTAAAATTATTCAATGTTAGTACCTATGTCTCAAAACAGTTTCAATTCGATAAACTTGTTAGTTGTTACGGTTTTAACACGAACTTGACGACCGTCTTGGTGATTGGCACGCATCTCACACACGACTTTCACTTCATTTCGGCTGCGTTAGTGATCTTCAAGGTCATAGCAAAATAAGATCAATTCCGAAACAAATTGGAATATCTGAATCGGGCTCGTGGTTTTGATACGACCTTGACCGAGCACCATCTCGCTCACACTTATTCGTGCACGTAAGATACCTGGTAGGACGACTCAACTTGACTCAAGATCATTTCTAAATGAGATACTTAATCTTCATCTGACGTTTGCCGCCGCATCACTGCCACAATTAAGGTGACAGTCCATTTCCAACGACAGCAGCACTACCATTCATTTTACTATGGACATTGACAATAACACCGACGCGTTCGTACTAGTAGTGCAGCTGTGGTCAGAAATGGAATGTAACCCTTATATGACATTCATTCCGTCACTCATTTTATTATTTTGATAGATACAGCGGCGGCAACAACGCCACAGCAACACAGCAGCTGCAGTTGACATCCAAACGTCACCTTAACAGTGGCAACCATAATAATGATAGTGGTTACCATACCTAATAGTAGCACAGTGTAAAAAGTAACAGTGGACCGACGCCTTTGTTTCCGTAAATACCGCACAAGAACACAGTAAGTAGGGTTGACACAGACTTTTAGAGTTTGTGCGGAAAGAGAAGACTCGTGAAATGTATGGGATCCAATACATTCTACGACTCTTCTCTTTCCGCACAGACTCTACACAACTGCCCAAGACTTACACTTAACTTACCCTAGCCCCTAGCCCTACTAACAATGGCGATGTTTGCTGCTCGGGTACGCGCGATCCATTCGTCGCCCCTCGCACCCCGCCCGATTGCCATGTATAGACGGCTTCGTCGATTGACTGTATTGTTTTATAGACTGTGATAGTAGTAACGAGTTAACGACATCATTGAAGCCACATCAACACAGTTTATCAAATTGACAGTGACATCGCCCGCTTCAGCGCCGCAGCAGTAAAGAGTAAAGCCACAAGGCCACAACAGTATTGCGTACACCTTAAGGGTAAGGTACTTTCGGATGGTAAGTGCAGCTCAGTTCTTAGCGTCCGAGTCGCTCGTCGGCTAGCAACGGCAACCGTCGGCCTGATTACATTCTAGAGAGATCTGCATTTCCTCAGCGCTATATAAATCATGTCTGTGAATGGCCCGACACTTGCCCTGGCGTATTTTGGCCACCGGCCAGCCTTTCCTAAAAACCACGAGAGTTTATGCTGTCCCGTACTGGCACTACTAGGTAAATAGAGACACAAACTCGTAATATTTCTCGATGTTAAAACTTTTTAGGGTGTCGCAGAAAAAATAGGAAAACCCTTACACTATCCATCCGACATGTCATAAGTAGAGCTGTTGACATGCGGATGTCCGAACTACCTACCTATTTTCGACACAAATAAATAGATGACACGTTCTCCATATGTTTATAAGTACTCAACTATGTATTTATTTTGTCGTTAGTAAATGTATCTCAAATAACATGATTAATTATTACTTACGAAAAAAAATACCGAGCAAAGTGTGACGTCCAGGCTCCGTTGTGTACTGGGTGATCAAATGAAACAACTGTTATTGCTCGTGCACTCCGCCAACCACCCGCCTGCCATGACACTTCTCCACGGAGTGAAGCTAGCGGGTAGTTGCGTCGTACTGTTTATTGTGTAATCGTCACACAAAGTGCCTAATTTAAATTCTTATGCTTATTTCTGCGCAATTCATTGTCATACTGAAAAAAGCATAAAAATAAGAGTATTGCTTTAAGTAGGTAAATATTTCCGGAGAATTATCTCTCTCTCTATTTAGCTATATTAAGCTCCGACAAATCACAAAACTCCCTTTCCCTAAACTCTTTAACTCGTTTCTAAAAAAAGTTGGATAAGTGGGTAGGTACGTAAACGTTTGTGTCACTACCATCTTGCAAAGAACCCCCACGCTCTTCCGGTTCGAGCGCCATCTTTATAGTCACGCATCGTGATTAATTCCTTTGTTTTTTGCTCATTAATATTGTTTATAGTGTAAAATCAATAGCTTATTATACAGTAAACTAATGTGGTAGTGTGCAGTGAATGGAGAATTATTCTTGAAACGCGTTTAACTACCATTTTGGAGTCAACGGCCACTTGCTACTTGTAAAGTTCAGCTATCGCTTTACAAGAGCTAATAAAATCACCGTACACACTGTCTTGTACTAACCGTACAATTTTAGTCCTCGTATTTAGCTCTTAATACCTTGATACTGGCGAAATACATAGTCCCACTGGACTGAAGCCATAATTTTAACAGAATGAATGGATGAACCCTCCAACCGTTGTTCGGCACGCACTTGTTTCGATCCTCAAACCGTGATTTGTCAATAGATTGGTAAGATATGGTTATGTTGGCGTGACGTAGTCGCGTGTGTGAACGTTGTCGTGAACGGGAAGCTTTATTACTTGTTTTCATTGACATCACGGACCTCAGATAAGGACGACGGAAAAACATCGACATTTCGTAGATGTGATACTCTCTCTATGTAATTGTGTGTGTGATGTGTGTGTGTGGTAGATTGTATAGTGGTTACTACTGTGACCTCATACACCTACGTAAGATAGAAGTAAAATAAATTTGTAAGTATATAAATGACTTATTTGTACAAGCTTTTATTTACGTGTTAGTATGTGACTCCATTTTGAATTTCACGGGCCTATAAATCCCGGTCTTTTGATAGGCTTGCGTGGGGATATACATCCAACACGTAGAGGCCCTTTGGAGGGCTTTAAATAAATAAAATAAAAAAAATAAAAATCATTTATTTCAGACTAAAGGTCCATACATTGTTAGTGAACATTAAAACCTTATTACTAGTGTTAGTATAACATAAAAATAGACTAAAGTAAAACTAAAAACTAAACAATAACTGCATGCAGTCTCTGCCAACGGCTGAGCATGGGGCCGTTTTCGCGCTCCATAAACACGCTCAGAATGCTGTTGGGGCTGCCGCGCAGGCGACGCATCAGTGAAGCGCACCTCTTGCGCATTATCGCCGCAAAGCTGTCAATTTGTGCCTCGGCAAACATACCAGAGGCACTACAAAATCGCGGCAACCCCATCAACACCCGGAAATGTCATGTAGAACGCCTGCTGGAACCCGATCACAGGTGCACGTGTTAGTTATTATTAGTACGTTTGTCAGTATTTGAGTTAGTAAGTTTAAATCTTGGACGCTAAATCACAGAATAAATAATAGTACTAGACTAAATAAAGACCTTCCTACCGTTCTATTGGGCTTAAATTAAGTATACTTTATAAAGACTGGTGACAATAAAGATATACAATTGTGATGACATCGGCTGATCTGGGGGCCAAAAGAAAAGCTACGAAAAGTCACGCGACTATTTCTATACATTACTTAAGTTTCGATTGGAGTTATCTATCGACGATTATCATCTTTGATCTTGACTATAGTTCGTTTTTTTAGCATTAGAAATAAGGTAAACAGTCTTAATGTGTCTTTTAATTGAAAAACACATTTTAAAAATAAGTTACGGCAAATATGTAACAATTATGAATCTAATACGATTATTTATATTCTTCTGCTTTCATAAGTAATAGTTACTGATTTTTTTGTTCTGACAACCGATTCGTCTTGATGAGTAGTAGATTACTTCTGAAAGTAGGTACCTACTATTAGAAGTACTTACCTATAAGAACAAATTAAATTATTTTCAGAAAATATTTTAATTTGTTTTTATTCCAAGTAGAAGTAGAAGTAGTAGTAGTGTAGTATTTGGTTTTATTCTAAGTATACAAATTATAAACTGAAATAAATGTCATATACTAAGAAAAAGGAAAGACGCTGGTTCGATTCCAGCCTGGGGCACTGGAGGCCTTGGTCACTTTTTCTTAGTATATGACATTTATTTCAGTTTATAAGTACACAAGTGTATATCTTTCATAAATAACAAGCATGCTCCCCCAGTAACAGTTTATCGTATTGTTAAAATAGCGAACAATGCAGCCGACAATGTTACGATATGTTAAACTAAGTTCACATCAGAGACAAGTGAACATTATAGACTGAAGTTTCCAGGGTAAGCTTTTTTTAAAACACTAACTCTCATTAGTCATCGAAATACGTCAATTAGTTATATTATTTATGTCACGAAAGGCAACAATGATCGAAAGTCTGCCGAATATAATATACTTATATATGGGCGTGAGTAGGTTGTGCCGTTCTGGAGAACGTTCTCTGTTTACTATGGGGAATATTCTCGCACGAGAACATTCCACATTCAAAACGGAGAACGTCTCAAGACCGGCACAATAGGCGTGAGCGTAAGGACACGCTACGCGGCGTGAGATGGAAAAAATAAACAACAAAGGAAACTTTGTATACTACCATTCTCTGTTATTTACTAGTCTTTATTAAAGTCAACTTCACTTGAAGTTGCTAACTCACATTGCTGTGATCAAACAAAACATTTGCTCCTCATTTACCATTCTGTGAAGGCTGCTTTGAACTAATATATTGTTCTCTATGTCGAGTGTATACATTAACACGCACATAATTAATTCATACATACATACTCACATACATACACACATAACTTCACATAAACACTTTCACTTACTTATAACTTACTAACGGCGCGATTCGAGAAATGAATTAGAGATTCACTATATCGTCGTTGCGCTTTTCAAAGCTGATATGTGTTCGATTTTTGATTGACAAATAGTTCCCTAGCTACAAAATACATAAGGTGTTAATTCATTTGATTAAGATCTCGCACATATAAGATTTGGTAAGCGCAACGACGATATATGAAATAGAAAAGATGCCGTGGAACGTCACATATCTTTACTATTTCATATCTAGTGAATCTCTAATTCATTTCCCGAATCGCGCCGTAAGACCTTTTTAACCGACTTTTAAGTCTTTGTATTTAGTCGGATAGTTGCTCAGTCATATAATAAAAATTCTTATTTTAATGTTTTATTTTTCGTTATGCTAATAAATAATGTGTTATCAAAAACTGTTATTGTATATGTAGTAGCTTTAATAATAATTATAATATTTTTGTATTTTACTTTTATATTCATGTTATAAAGAACCTAACTTATGAAGAAAAATAAATACAATTATTATAATATATTCTGTTAAAATAATAGCTGCAACATATCGGTAGGTATACTCTGTATTTCGCTAAGATCCCCACGTTACAGGCTGTGCCTAGTGTGGGGATCACTGTGTAGGCACTGCCTCTCTTGGAATATTAATTTCTTGGAATAAATATCTTTTGAATTTTAATTTTGTATTTCCAAGTTGATAGGTAAGTATCTAATATGATTGTAGATAATATTTACAACAATTTTCGGTGTCCAAATAACTTCTTGTTTATTATAAATTTTATTAGCAATCTTGAGGCTATCTCTAGGGACTGCAGCAATCTGAATACTGAGTTTTTGAATCACGAACATTGGTCTCACTTAAAAAAGTTATATGTAATACATTTTGCAGAAAAACTATAAATGAATATTATTTCTAAAAATAAGTAATGTTAGGCTTGAGGTAGGTAACTATTTTTTTGTGTTAAATAAATTAAATTACTTTTTTAATTATTAAAACACACAAAAAATTATAATTCAAAAACATGTTAGCCGCGGTCCCGAGCACGCACATCCATCTCGCTCACCCTAATGCTCTAAATGAATGCCTAACACGAACCTACTGGGCCTTAAAGTCTCTAGTATATTTTGAATCCAGTAGCAATACCACCAATTTGGAGCCCATCGCAAACAGGCAGATATCTTAGTTCTAAGTCACAAGACCCCTTGCGAGGCGTCGAGTGTCCGGCAACTTGGCGGCTTAGAGCAACTTACCCGCAACTATTCACTTAACGCCCGTCGAGCTCTGAATCTAGGATGGCGCTCTACTCTATATAAGTATACTAGGTTATAGTAGGCAGATACCATGTTTGACACAGTTAACTAACGAACAGTGTTCATAAGTGGACCTTATGTATTCTAGACAAGCTAAGGAGCTGGAATAAATGTGCGATATTTCATCTGTGTAGGTCAAGTTGTGAAGGGGTCATTAGTGGCTTGAAATGGTTCGTGTAATATTACACACCAGTTGCTGCGTCGCCAGTTCCTTTTTCTTTGAACTTCGCTGGACACGCTACCGCGTGTCTAGATTCCGACAAGATACCTATATACCTGACCAAATGGGGTCAGTTAAGAGGTAAGGGAACGACGTGACGTGATAGCTTCTCCAAAAAAACGTAGGTAGTTCCCATTTTCCGTTCTGGATATTGACGTTATAAAAAAATAAGCACTTTTTTGTATACTAACCACAGCCTAGCGTTTGTTTGATTTTTTAATTACGAGTATTATAAGAGTTAGGAGCTTTTAGAAAGTGCGGAATTTGTTTTAACACACACTAGTTCATTATGATAGTGTTTTACATATCGGAATGCTGAATTCTAACACACAGGCTTTGTATGATGATTGATGACAGTAGAGGCCCAAACTATTTATTTTCGGAGCCTCCAAAAAGTTTATCATTTATAAAAGCGTTTTGTGGATAAGCTATATTTTTTTACTAGCTGCGCCCGCGGCTCCGCTCTCGTGAAATTCGGTCTGTGTCAGTAAGCGGCTAATTTCTAATCCTAATTTCTCTCCCTCTCCCCTGGAGGCGGAACTTGAAGTAAAGTTGACAGATGGATATGCTAGAGGACTGTAGTCCAGACAACATTTTTTACAGTTAGGTACCACTAAATAAAACTACACTCCAAAATCAAAATATTAAAATTTTACACGTAATTTAAACGACAGAGTAGTAGGTGTATATCGGACGATACAGTAAGGTATACGCGCGCGAGCGAAAGCAAAGCGGCCTGCCTGGCTAGAGCGCCACTCACCGTGGTCTTCTTCAGTGCCGCGATTTTAGATATGTTTAATAGCGCATGTAATATCTTACGCCATTGGAATATTCATGAATTAACGCCGGCCGCCGACCGTCTGCGAAGTTCAGCTTGCGACTTAACTGTCGGCAGCTGGAGCGTCGATCAACCGCCATTCACCAACTAAACTTACATTATTCCTTGTTATCGGAAGCGGACCTACTGCTGAGCTGAGCTACACTGAGCTGTTTATGAATTTCTTGTAATACCTATACTTTACTCTCTCCCTCTGATTCGGTCGTTATGTTCTAATGTATGGGGAAGACAAACAAATTATAGGCAGCATGAAATGAATGTACTTAGTATGATACCGGTTCACAGTTTTTTTTATTTTTTGGGGAAAGTATACATTATAGGAAAAAAGTGTCAATCCTTATTAAATTCTTAACAAAAAAAGGTTATATTCATTTCTTTGATATGATGCACCATAATATTCATGTTATAACTAGATGAACTTCGATAAAATTTAGCCTTTGAACAAGCTGGTTCTCCCCATACGATTTCTGTCAGTAGGTACTTACTATGTTATATTGAACTTCAACAAGTTAATACATGAATATGGTAATTCTTATCATAAGAATATATAGAAGGGGTTGAGTCAGGGCGACGCTAGTGTGCGATAGTGCGTAAAGCACCATACCCAATGGTATCATATTACATTCATTTCAAGCTGGCTTTAATTTGTTTTTCAAAAAACAGAATTTGGCCGAATCACCCTTCAAGAGTCTACAAATACGGAAATTACCATCTGAATGTAATATCATATTACATGCGAGCAAACGAGAATACAAAAAATATTCCTATTCCGACCGAAAGTGTGTAGTTTTTCTATATAAGTACCTTAATCGCTAAATTATTAATATTAACCTAAAATTCCAATATACGGCGCGACACGTCACGCACGTATGGCTCAGCCCACTTTATAGACCTATACCAGACCTGTAATGTTTAATGTTGTATGATATTCCATTACCCACATGACTCACCGCGCCCGAAACGTTTTGGAGACTTATCACAAGTGTTAGGAATTATACTTATAACTAGTTCACAAATAAGAAACTGGATTGCAAGACCAAATTATTTCTTAACCATTAAAGTTATTATTCAGGTGACAATTAGCTGAAGCCGCATATTTCATTAGGAAAGTAACGAACACATAACGGTCAAGACAAAGACGATAGAAGCGATACCTACCGCCAAGACAGTGGCGAAAGCTAAAGTGATTTCGGCTTTTGCCAAATATTGTCTTTCAGCTCGCTTGAGCACTTGCTCGGTCAAAGCTTTGATAGCAATACGCTTTTGCAACTATTCCGCCCTAATTGGTAGTGTATGTCCTCGATTAGAAATCTATAGAATCTATAGAAGATATTCAAAAAAAAGTTGGCTGGGGATACTTAGAATCGATAACAGAACACGTTCCAACAGTTTTTAGAATTTTTGTCTGTTTGTCTGTTTATCTGTTTGTCTGTTAATTTGAACGCGCATCACGTGAAAACGGCTGAACGGATTTTGATGCAAACTTTACTAATCTGTCGAGAACATCCCCGGCCAGGTTATAGGCTATAAAAATTCAATCCCTAAAAGGGGGGGTAGCCACAACACTCGATTGACTTAAGTTTGCCCCTGAATCTTATGGCGCTACTTAGGAAGGAGGGGCAAACTTTTATCAAATATGTGATACCACTGTAGAGTACCCTGGTAAACTAACAGATGGCGCTGAATTTAATACTTGTTACATGAATAAGCCACCGAGGAAGGATTTTGCCAAATTAACTCCAAGCTTTCCTTCAAGTTTAGAAGAGAGGGTACGGATATCAACAAATTTAATTGAATAATTATATCGCATCCATATCAAATCCAATTCATACGTATACAGCACTTAATAATGGCCACGAAGGTGGGTACTTTGAAAAAAAAACATTGACCTCTGTCATTTGCAGTGCCGGATTAACCCATTTAAGCAAAATAAGCACTTGCTTAGTGCACCACGTCTAGGGGGCACCAAAACCGTAGGCAAAAAAACGCGCAGGCTACATCAGCATTGCAGTGGTCGTGGAGTAGGTACCTATATGAAACTTTTATACGTGTACAAGTACCCATCTAATAACGAAGAGTCGTAGGGATCAAGAGAGTGAGGGTACTTAAGAACATCTCCAACGTAGGCTTTCGATTTGACCTTAAATACGCGGAGGCCCTTAAAGTCATGGAAAAAAATCTTGGTTTCGGGCTTGCGGCCAGCCGATTTTTTCGACATAGGTTACCGATTTTATAGCGAATTTTGCTCTCTTGCACGCCAGATTTGTCGGCCAAGCCGAGTTGCTCCTTAGCCGCGATCCTGAGACCTAACTGTCAAAGTGTTATACGGGGCCCCGTGAAAGCCGAAAACTAAAAGCATCCTATCAAGTAGCGCTTTCGAGTGAAGCCAAAGAGCGAGCAGTAGAAGAGTCGTGATTACATGCATAGATTCGATTTCAAGCCACTCTTTTGCAGTTCGGCGTTAGGTCTTATGCGAGGCCTTCTGCCTTACGGCAAAGTTGATCTTCTGCCTTAATTACACTTGGGCGTGGATCCAAATCCAAGCTTTCCTCTTTCGCAGCTGGGCCTTCTGCCTTGCTCACACTTCGCCAATTCAAATCACTTGGTCAATTCCAAGCTCTGCTTTCTTGCATCTTTTCACCTCTCTTGCATCAAACAACCTCGCTGAGACCCTTAAATATCGAGCCCTATGCGAAGCTAGGCTGATAAAAAACTGTCTCATCCCTTTCTCTGTATGATATACTGAATTCGCGCCTGGTTGGGACTAAAAGTAAAAATGTACAACTGTCTATCAAATTGCGTTTTTTATATCGATAAATTTTCGCGCTCGCTTCGCTCGCGTTTTCAATTACTTTCTAAGATATGACAAAGGTGACATTCGGGTGGCGACTGCAGCAGCATTACTCTGTTGCTACGTTACTGCTGCAGCACTGTCAATTTTCGTGATAAAATTATGTGACTGATTTCCATACTAAAAGTAAAAATGTACAACTGTCTATTAAATTGCGTTTTTAAATCGAAAAAATTATACTAAAAGTAAAAATGTACAACTGTCTATCAAATTGCGTTTTTTATATCGAAACATTTACGCGCTCGCTTCGCTCGCGTTTTCAATTACTTTCTAAGATATGACAAAGGTGACATTCGGGTGGCGACTGCAGTAGCATTACTCTGTTGCTACGTTACTGCTGCAGCACTGCCAATTTTCGTGATAAAATTATGTGAGTGATTTCCATACTAAAAGTAAAAATGTACAACTGTCTATCAAATTGCGTTTTTTATATCGATAAATTTTCGCGCTCGCTTCGCTCGCGTTTTCAATTACTTTCTAAGATATGACAAAGGTGATATTCGGGTGGCGACTGCAGCAGCATTACTCTGTTGCTACGTTACTGCTGCAGCACTGTCAATTTTCGTGATAAAATTATGTGACTGATTTCCATACTAAAAGTAAAAATGTACAACTGTCTATTAAATTGCGTTTTTAAATCGAAATATTATACTAAAAGTAAAAATGTACAACTGTCTATCAAATTGCGTTTTTTATATCGAAACATTTACGCGCTCGCTTCGCTCGCGTTTTCAATTACTTTCTAAGATATGACAAAGGTGACATTCGGTTGGCGACTGCAGTAGCATTACTCTGTTGCTACGTTACTGTCCGGACTCGCCTATCCACAGTCTGCCAGCAGCGCATACTGTCCTACTTCGGCCACATAATGAGGAGGGGAGATGAAAGCCTTGAAAAGCTGATCATTGTTGGAAACACGGAGGGCAAACGAAGCCGAGGACGATCTCCAACAAGATGGAGCGATCAATTAAAAGGGGCTCCATCCTCAACCAACTTTTGCTCGGTTGTCAGAGACGCGATGAACAGGCACCGTTGGAGGCAGATCATAAAGACCAGGTGTGGAGCATCCACATCCACCGATGACCACGATCCTCAGTCATGAGGGAGCGACCACAGAGAGAGAGAGACGTTACTGCTGCAGCACTGTCAATTTTCGTGATAAAATTATGTGACTGATTTCCATACTAAAAGTAAAAATGTACAACTGTCTATCAAATTGCGTTTTTTATATCGAAAAATTTTCGCGCTCGCTTCGCTCGCGTTTTCAATTACTTTCTAAGATATGACAGAGGTGACATTCGGGTGGCGACTACAGCAGCATTACTCTGTTGCTACGTTACTGCTGCAGCACTGTCAATTTTCGTGATAAAATTATGTGACTGATTTCCATACTAAAAGTAAAAACGTACAACTGTCTATCAAATTGCGTTTTTATATCGAAAAACTTTTTTAGAAAGTCTCGCCACGCATTGAGATTACAAACGGCACGCGGTCTTCCTCAGGAGTCTGAAGAAGACCACGGTGAGTGGCGCTCTAGCCAGGCAGGCCGCTTCGCTTTCGCTCGCGCGCGTATACCTTACTGTATCGTCCGATATACACCTACTACTCTGTCGTTTAAATCACGTGTAAAATTAGAATTAGGGCGAAAAAAACTATTGATTTTGGAGTGTAGTTTTATTTAGTGGTACCTAACTGTAAAATATTTTATCTGGACTACAGTCCTCTAGCATATCCATCTGTCAACTTTACTTCAAGTTCCGCCTCCAGGGGAGAGGGAGAGAAATTAGGATTAGAAATTAGCCGCTTACTGACACAGACCGAATTCCACGCGGGCGGAGCCGCGAGCACAGCTAGTATCGAAATAGATTTTTTTTTATTCGTGAGCACATACACAAAAAAGAAAATTATACAAGCAGAGAAACATAAAAAAAGGAGAAAGTGCCACGAAATGGTCTCACCTCAGCATGTTGCTGGCGACTTCCAGCGCTGATCTTCCGGTGAGACCATCCGGTGAAACAATCACGACAGGTAACATGAATATATAACAACAAGATTCGTGGTTGTCCATCCACATTCTGAGGTAAACTGTAACAGAAATTGCTTATGAATATTGCATTTAATGCCAAAACTCTAAGTCTTTTAATATTGCACAAGCCAGGTATTCTATAAATTGCGATACACGTTTAGTGGGATATATGTACCTATTCATCCCTTGCCTGCTAAACTGCCACATCTCAAAATTTATGATTATTGGAAACTTAAGTTTATTATGTTTAATTAAGATTGAATTTCCAATGATCATAAATTTTGAGATGTGGCCGTATTTCAGGCAGGGGACGATGTACCTATCTATACTATGTGGGTACACTACATAATTCCGAAATATTTTATGCCGAATTTTAAAATATCGAATTTTATTATTCCGATTTTTAAATGCTCGACCCATCAAAATTCCGATTGTTGTAATTACCGAACGATGAAAATCACGAAGTTTTATATTTCCGAATAGCAAAACCGACGATTTTTTAAATCCCGAACCACATTGGTATTCCGAATATAACAATTCCGATAGGACGAAACACCGAATTTAACATTTACGATTTTTGATATCACGAATTCCGAATTGTTATAATTCCGAAATTTTGAATTCCGATTTGACGTGATTCCTATTTTTTAAATTCCGAATAACGAAATTCCGAATTTGTTCTTAATAAATAAAATTTCCTATTTTACATAATATTATAAGAGTTACTCACAAACACTATTTTTCTACATAATTATGCGCTTTAAACATTATTAATAAGTAAGAAGGTAGCCTTCCGTTTGCAATATTGGATTATAGCTGCAAACGGAACGTGATTATTTATTTTCAATAATGTAGGTAGTCCAGAAAACGTTGACCGTCGATCTGCTTTAAGTATCGAGAAAGAAAGTGATTATCCGTGTTACATAGATATTTCATAAAAATGAGTGAATATCAAATTGTGCGTACATTTACATCTAATAAAGGTGGTTCGAAGTTATTTGTAGATGGCTACAGCTACGAGAAGAACAAAACAGTCAGTGAAAAGTATTATTGGCGTTGTGAGAATAAAAAAGACCAATTATATCAATGTAACGTTACTGTTGTTAGCCAGTTAAATGAAGAAATCATTGATCAGCATACAATACTATCTATGAAGGGAACCCATAACCATGAGCCAGATAACATGAAATTATCATTAAGTGAAACAAAAAACAGCCTGAAAATGGAATGCACTAATTTATCCAAAAAACCATGTAACATTATAAGCGATGTTTTGGGTAATTGCACACAGAATGTTATAGAAAATATACCATCAGTGTCAGCCTTGAAACAATGTGTGTACCGCGAGAGACGTAAACACACATCATTCACTGAACCAGAGGATATTGATTTTGAAATAGATCGCTCTTTAGCAGAAATAAACGGTGAATACTTTGTCATTAAAGATTGCAAGTTTGATGACGATAAAAGAATAATCATATTTTCTACCAGAAAATTAATTAAATTATTGAGTGAATCATCAGCCTGGATATTGGATGGCACATTTAAAATTGTGCCGTGTATTTTTTTGCAATTATACACAATACATGGTAACTTGGCTATTAATAACAAACAAACGTTTCCAATGGTCTTCGCCTTGTGCACCCATAAAAATAAAGCGTCATATGATAAGTTATTTGAACTTTTGTTTGAGTATGCTGCAGAAAATGAACTGAATATGTCACCAAAATATTGTATCACGGATTTTGAAAAGGCTGCAATTTTAAGTATTCGCCAAAATTTTGAAGATGTTATAAGTAAAGGATGCAATTTTCATTTTGGACAAATCATATTTCGCCATATACAAAGCGTAGGATTGCAAACGAAGTATACCCAAGACCCCGATTTTACAAATGACATGAAATGTATATACGCTTTGAGCTATTTACATGTTAAAGAAATACCGGTATATTTCAGAGTCTTGCAAAAAAAATTAACTGGAGATAGTTTAAAAATTCTGAAGTGAGTTGGAGTCCATTATGTAATTGGTATGTAATTATTTTACATAATTTATTTTTAATCGCAAATAAATATATTTAGTATTTTTAAGTTTATTTGCGATAAATAGTTTGTCGGTTGTTTTATTTAATTCTCTAATGAAAGTATTTATTTGTGTCATATATACTAAATATGTATTTCTATTACAGGTGAAGATGAAAATGACAAACCTTCTTTTAGTCCCAAATTTTGGAGTGTGGAAGAATTACATGAAAATGACCTACCAAGGACACAAAACTTTGCCGAATCATGGCATCACCATATAAACCAGATAATAGGCAAAAAAAACGCAGGGTTTTATCACAATTGGGCGACGAAATGTGACTCAAGAGGGTGCTCAACTGTATAACCAGCTACCTGTAGAAATAAGAAACTTAAAACATCTAAACGTATTTAAGAAAAAGTGTAAACAATTTGTCCAAAATAATATTTCCTTAATATAGTCCATTTAGCCCCATATATTTTTAGTCTAGCGTTACTTGTGAGTTCAAAGTTTTTGTCCTACGCGCGATATGCCGCATCCATCCGATCACACACCGACACATCAATGCCCTCGTAGACGTGTTATCTACGACCGGCCAGAACAACTCAATGCACACTGTCCTGCTTAGCAACTAAAAATTACCCACAAATTTAGACGATATTATATTATTGTTAATGTTTAGATTAAGTTACTAATAACCTTATCGTTAAATACTGCACGCTAAAACTAACTAAATATGTATATTTCTCATGTAAGCGAATTTAATGTAATTCTTTTGAGAATAAAGATTTCTTCTTTAAACTGACCTTGTAATGGAACTGATTAAAGAAACAAAAATTAATTTAGGTGAAATTGAAAAAATGATGGCCGGAGGACCAACAAAACCGAAACGCAGGAAGTACTTAGCAAAGGAAGAAAGGATTAATAAAATATTGTTGAACAAAAAACAGTATGATAAGGTCCACCTTTTACAGTGCATTGGTACAAACATAAAATTGTAATGTTTTGATTAATTGTGTTGATTGTACGGTACAATTTAAAATCTATAAAAGTAAAAAGGTACTATCGGTACTACATATTATGATATTGTTTATATACATAAATAATTCGTATTCAAATCGATAGTTTTAAGTACATATATTGTTTATATACGTAAATAATTCGTATTAAAATCAATAGTTATAAGTTGCGCACAAATATATTTATCGTGATTGTACGGTACAATTTAAAATCCATAAAAGTAAAAAGGTACTATCGGTACTACATATAATGTTTATATACGTAAATAATTCGTATTGAAATCAATAGTTATAAGTTGCGCACAAATATAGTTATCGTTATAAAGAAATTATGTAGTAATCATTTTACTAACCTTAACTAAGCATGTGTTGTTTTCTAGCGAAAGGTAGGTAACTGTGTCTTCATTAAGGCGCTATTAATATAAACATGCACTTATATAATTATAGCCATTATTAACAACAGATATTAAATTAACTATTGCTTGAAACATCACATGTGAGCTCTCCCTAAATAAACCATCATAAATATAAAATAGCCTCCACAGAAAAAAATTGTTAGTAGAAAAGTACTTTTCTGTGAACTAGTTAGTTAGTTCTGTTTCTAAAAACACTTCTTTTCTGTGGGGGGTTGCAGTTCTAACCTAACCTAACCCGCTTTTCTAGTAGCGGTTAGTTTCTGTAAAGGTCGCAGTTCTAACCAACCCAACCCATTTTTCTAGTAGCAGTTGGTTTCTCTAAAGGTCGCAATTCTAACCTAACCTAACCCATTTTTTTTCTAGTAGCAGTTGGTTTCTGTGAAGGTCGCAGTTCTAACCTAACCTAACCCATTTTTCTAGTAGCAGTTGGTTTCTGTGAAGGTCACAGGTCTAACCTAACCTTACCCACTTTTCTAGTAGCAGTTGGCTTCTGTGAAGGTCGCAGTTCTAACCTAACCCACTTTTCTAGCAACGGTTGGTTCCTGTAAAGGTCGCAGTTCTAACCTAACCTAACCCATTTTTCTAGTAGCCGCAGTTTTAACCTAACCTAACTCACTTTTCTAGCAACAGTTGGTTTCTGTAAAGGTCGCAGTTCTAACCTAACCTAACCCACTTTTCTAGTAGCATTTCGTTTCTGTAAGGGTCGCAGTTCAAACCTAACCTAACCTGCTTTTCTAGTAGCATTTCTTTTCTGCAAGGGTCGCAGTTCAAACCTAACCTAACCCATTTTTCTAGTAGCAGCTGGTTTCTGTAAAGGTCGCAGTTCTAATTTAACCTAACCCACTTTTCTAGCAACAGTTGGTTTCTGTAAAGGTCGCAGTTCTAACCTAACCTAACCCATTTTTCTAGTAGCAGTTGGTTTCTGTGAAGGTCGCAGTTCTAACCTAACCTAACCCATTTTTCTAGTAGCAGTTGGTTTCTGTGAAGGTCACAGTTCTAACCTAACCTAACCCACTTTTCTAGTAGCATTTGGCTTCTGTGAAGGTCGCATTTCTAACCTAACCCACTTTTCTAGCAACGGTTGGTTCCTGTAAAGGTCGCAGTTCTAACCTAACCTAACCCACTTTTCCAGTAGCAGTTGGTTTCTGTAAAGGTCGCAGTTCTAAACTTACCCATTTTTCTAGTAGCAGTTGGTTCCTGTAAAGGTCGCAGTTCTAACCTAGCCTAACCCACTTTTCCAGTAGCAGTTGGTTTCTGTAAAGGTCGCAGTTCTAACCTAACCTAACCCACTTTCCTAGCAACAGTTGGTTTCTATAAAGGTCGCAGTTCTAACCTAACCTAACCTACTTTTCCAGTAGCAGTTGGTTTCTGTAAAGGTCGCAGTTCTAAACTTACCCATTTTTATAGTAGCTGTTGGTTTCTGTAAAGGTCGCAGTTCTAACCTAATCTAACCCATTTTTCTAGTAGCAGTTGGTTTCTGTGAAGGTCGCAGTTCTAACCTAACCTAACCCATTTTTCTAGTAGCAGTTGGTTTCTGTGAAGGTCACAGTTCTAACCTAACCTAACCCACTTTTCTAGTAGCATTTGGCTTCTGTGAAGGTCGAATTTCTAACCCAACCCACTTTTCTAGCAACGGTTGGTTCCTGTAAAGGTCGCAGTTCTAACCTAACCTAACCCACTTTTCCAGTAGCAGTTGGTTTCTGTAAAGGTCGCAGTTCTAAACTTACCCATTTTTCTAGTAGCAGTTGGTTTCTGTAAAGGTTGCAGTTCTAACCTAACCTAACCCACTTTTCCAGTAGCAGTTGGTTTCTGTTAAGGTCGCAGTTCTAACCTAACCTAACCCACTTTCCTAGCAACAGTTGGTTTCTGTAAAGGTCGCAGTTCTAACCTAACCTAACCTACTTTTCCAGTAGCAGTTGGTTTCTGTAAAGGTCGCAGTTGTAAACTTACCCATTTTTATAGTAGCTGTTGGTTTCTGTAAAGGTCGCAGTTCTAACCTAACCTAACCCACTTTTCCAGTAGCAGTTGGTTTCTGTAAAGGTCGCAGTTCTAACCTAACCTAACCCACTTTTCTGGCAACAGTTCGTTTTCTTGGGGGTTGCAGTTCTAACCTAACCTAACCCACTTTACAGACAACAGTACGTTTTCTTGGGGGACGCAGTTTTAACCTAACCTAACCCACTTTTCTGGCAACAGTTTGATTTCGTTAGGTCGCAGTTCTAACCTAACCGAACCCACTTTTCTGGCAACAGTTTGATTTCGTCGGGTTGCAGTTCTAACCTAACCTAAGCCACTTTTCTGGCAACAGTTGCTCCGCAACTGCTCTGGCGCTACGGGCATAGCAGCCTCTTCGCCCTTGCGTAGCAAAGCGCAGGCACTAATGCTCGCCTCAGCCGCTTCGGCTGCTCTGCGCTTTGCTACGGCGGGCGTGCTTCCCCTCCGCGCCTCTGGCTTTTTACATACACTCTAGGGGTAGAACAGACAAGACCACGTGGATAGTGGGGTGCTCCGATTCGGATTTTGGTTAGTTAGACTTAAAAAAGTGCGTTTAAGTCTTATTTTGAAAATCACGAATTTCATTATTCCGAATTCACAAAAGATCGAATTTCTGAATACCGAATTACTTTATTTCCGATCGGTCAATGATTTTTCGGAATAGACAAATTCGGAAAAAATATTTTCGGATTTTTTCTAAATCGGAATTTTAAGCTTTCGTCCATATGTAAATCGGATTTTAACTATTCGGAAATAACACAGTCGTGATTTTGTTCTTTCGTGGTTTTCAAAGTCGTAATTTCGATATTTCGGACATATAAAAAATCGGGATTATGAAAATCGAGGTTATGAAAGTCGGAAAAACATATTTCGGAATATTTGGGTGTTCCCATACTATGTATGTACCTGCCTAAATGTATGGCACTTTATTACACATAATAAGTTTACACAAAAAAATCAAAACAAAAGTAGGCGAACTTATCCCTGAAAAGGATATCACATAGTATATTAATGTTCCCGAAGAAAATTTATCGTATGGCCATATCATGAGCTGGCATCAAATCATGTGGATCGCATTCAGGGCCGTCTTAAACTACGCTGGGCCCAAGGGGGCGCATAAGAATTTTGGGCCCTTTTGGAAAGTAAAAAAAGCGAATTAAACTAATAGTTTTCTATTAATTATGATCTTCTATTTATTATGAGTAATCAAATATACTGTTACTGTCTGTCCTTCGGGGCCCCTGAGGATGGGGGCCCTGGGCGCGGGCCCCGTGTGCCCTTATGGTAAAGACGGTACTGATCGCATTCTAGGGAGGCAGCGAGGAGCCGTGGAGTGGCGGGAAGTGCGCGGCTAATTGCGTGATTATTCAGACCCATGCGCCTTTGTCATTCTAATGAGATACTGACCGCTCTACCGCGCTTCATTCGCACCCCGCGTCAGACTCAGTGCAAAAACTACCTAATTTAGCAACTTAATATTGCTAACTGACAACTTTTGCAACTGCTTGCGTTCCAGGCCCTATAGTGTATATCTTTAGGTATTTAAATAAAATTAAACAAACAATTTGTACATTTTCGGGTTGTTATATATAACATTTATTGGGTAACCGACCAATTACAAAACCGCCTGGATTAGTCACTAAACGACCTGACTAACATAAGTACGTTACTTGATCGTGTAATGTTTTCTTCTACCCCAACTGTTTTAAGGAGCCATTTGAGGGTAGACTTTGTTTACTTTTATTTAAATACTTTAGTTTTAGTTTATTTTAACGTTATTTTATATTCAATATGTTATATACACATAGATAGTTTCTTTGAAATAAATATTATCCTTTAAATACTTACCTAAAGATACAGTATAACTTCATTTATTTTCATTTTATTTTATTTGTTAGCCTATTGTGTCCCACTGCTGGGCAACGGCCTCCCTCTCTTTTTTCCATGCGTCTCTTTCTATCGTAATATTAGGCCAATCTTTCCGAAAGACGTCAAGATCGTGCCGCCATCTCCTTCGAGGTCTACCGTGACGCCGCCGCACTATGTTTGGTGTCCACTCGGTAGTTTTCTTGGTCCACAAGTCGTTTGGAATTTATTGTCATATAATATGAAAAATTCACTTTGACATTTTTTCTTGAAAAAAATCATACCTATCCCAAATTCCACGATAGACACGTAAGTAATCCAAATGTAACACGCTTTCACGCCTTTAGAGACTTGAAGAACTTCATCAGCAAACGAGAACCCCAGCTGAAGTGTCGAAAAAAATATATAATTCAATTCCTATTGCGAACTTTTGCGAATAAATTGAAACTGTTGTAAACGAAATCTGATTAGCAGAGGTGGGCCCAGATGTGTCGTTCCAATCGCTTATCGAGAACATGCAAGTCCAAAGTTGACTGTAGCTGGTATAAGTGCGTTTTACGATTAAGAACAGCGACTATAAATCTTTAGTTCACCTTACATTGGCTAGCGCGTGAGCTTGACTGAGAACTCGATCAGAAATATACGGTCAGGTAGCCGACTTCGAGAATTAAATTTACAAATGGATCCAAAGTTAACGGTCGAAATGTACAAGAAATTGATTAATGTCGCACCGAGCTCAGACAATTAAGGAATGAAATTATCGGAGCTGGAGCCAGGGTTGGGCGGTATTCTAGTTGATTTGACATATGAACTGAAGGCTGGCGGTAGAAGCTATACGGCTCGATTCGGAAAATGAATTAGATTTCTACTAGACTTCAACAAGTTACGATACGGATAATTTAAAGATATTTGTAAGATAGATATGTCAAATTTGACGTTTCCGCGATTCTGGAGGTCCTCTTGAACGATATCGACAAGTTATGACTTAGATATCCAAGTCACATCTAGTCGATATCTAATGTAGATCTAGTTGATCTCTAAATCGTCTCAAGATCTTGTGATTATCTCGAAATCCGAATAAGCCTGTTGGGCAAAACTTAATTATATATTACATAATAGCCGGTGGCGTCACGTCAGACAACAAAATCTACCCTCAAATGGCTCCTTAAGGTGGTTCGATTTTCATAAAAGAAACGTGTCTCGTGTCAATAATGAATGTATTCTAATAAATCTATCTTCTGTATAAGTATGAGCTCATTGAAAGCGCAAAAGTATGTTTAATCAGATTTTTCCGTATTTTTTAAATTTTACTTTCATTATTTATATGACAATAGCCAATTCTTTAAACTTTCTACTAGTTATTAAATATTAAAGGAAAAATTTAATAATGTGCAATCCGTGCATCGCTCGCAGAATTCACTATTAACAATCTGCTAACCCATACTAAACCAATTTTCAGTAAGATCGCTCGCAGACGTATCTGCTTGATAAAAAAATATTTTTTTCTACTAGGTGCAAAATTTATCAATGACCCTCATCTTAAGATTTTTTTCGATGTCTTTTATGTTAACTATTCGTCTACAAAAATAATAAACAAATACATATGTGCCTAACTAGGTACAAATAGTGAAAAAACCAAATGTTTAAATTAAAAGTGAGAACAAGGATTAGTGTTTTATATTTGATATAAATTATTGCAAAACAATATCATATTTTTTCAAAAAAAAAAATCAAATATCACGAAATCTGGGGAAGTCACACTACACGGGCCGTGACATTTCGCACTTGTAATTTTTTTTTAAACTGTTAACTTTAGATATTTAATTTGCACCATGGTATAATAATATACTCCGCCTGGTACTCCATTCCCGTCTTTTCTAGGTCACCTAACTGACACGGGCCTACGTCATCATGCGACAGCGCTATATGATAATATGCGATAGCGCTATATACAGCGGCCATGTTGTTGTGACGTAGGCCCGTGTCACTCTGGGAATGGAAGACCATGTTTTATTAGACTATGATTTGCACTTTAATGTTGTTAAATGCAATGTCATAAATTCAAACGAGATGTTTTTCTTCATAGCCAAATGGCCCACATGGTTTTTGTACACTATCTATACTAAGACGCGACCCAGCTATGATGTATTAAGGTCATTGCGCTAGTTTTCGTCCAGCTCTAGTTTACGTCCACTTGACGAAATTTGAATATAAACCTACATTGCTATTTGCAGCACAAATCAGGACTTATTGCCGTCCTTAATGTCTAAACAATGTATATATATTAGGGATGTACCGACTAGTCGCCGACTAGTCGGGAAAGCCGACTATCCGGCCACATTTGTAGTCGGCGATTAGTCGGCGACTAGTCGGCAGAAATGGCCGATTAGTCGGCACTTTATTAGTGAAAGAAAAACAGAAAATATAGAAATCAACAGTCAATATTTACCATACGTTTTATGTTTATTTTACTAAAATATATATTCAGGGTTGCATACGAAAACATTTGTTCATATAATTGACCGTTTGATCGTTATCGTATGTTGGGGGGCTGGTTTTTTCCTCTACTGGTCGATCTCAACTGATTCTCGTGTAATTTCATGTGCAAGTTCTATAGTTAATTTTTTATTATCATTATTCAGATTTTGTTTTTTTTTTAATGGTGGAGCCACGAGGAATTATTAATGTTATTGCTAAATTTAGAGACTTAGACAGGGCACGTTGCTCGTAAAGACGCTGACCACAGGGGATAGGTTCTTAAATGGCGACTACGTACGGGAAATAGAGCCTTGGAAATACCTCCTACAAGCTGTACTGACGGTCTGCTCAGGATCGCAAAATAAAAGATCTAAAGACAGAAATTGAACGAGGATTATTGTGATAGGTCTTTGAACCTGTAGAGAACACATTTTAGCCAAGTTAATATGATGAATAGCGCAACCAAAGGAGCAAAAATATAGTTTTTCACCTGAACTTATACGAAACTAATGATCTGGCCGACTAGCCGACTAGTCGGCCGACTAATCGGCCATTCGAGCGCCGATTAGTCGGCTAGTCGGCTAGTCGGCCAAATCAATAGTCGGTACATCACTAATATATATCTACATAAAAATGATATTTTGCAAGAAGCAAATTAAAAATGAAATATACCATTTGCTAATTTGTCAAAAGGACGAAAACTAGAGCATGTCATAGGAAACTAGCACAATGGCTCGTCAAAATTCAACGTCATCCTAGCATAGTCGATAGTGATCCCGCCTACGAGGAGGTCCTGATTTCGATTCGAATAAAGGATGACTCACGCTAGACCGGGCCGGGGCCGGGCCGGAGCTTCCGGCGCTTCGTTTTCTATGGAAAGCACCACGTGATCACCGATCAGCCCTCACAGAAAATGACATGTTGGACGCCTCGACCCGGGTCGGGTCCGGTTTGGCGCGAGTCATTGAGGCAAGAGCATATATTCACGTAATTTTTTTGTAGGTACGTAGCAGGTCCTTCAACGTTGCGTAAGTAATCAACCACAATAACGAACCGTATCAGTTAAATGGCATCCTGAAACCCTGCTTTCCCGCCGCTGCTGACGTGATGTTGACACGAAGACAACTTAATTTTTATTTCCCCGCCGTCAATACGTTTTCCGAATCCATTACACGCCAGTTGTTCCGCGTCATGTATTGGAAATCCTTCTTGAATGCAAATCACGCTTTTATACTTCAATCATTGCCTTACGAGAAATACCAATATTTGTACAATCGAGAAGTTAGAACTCAATTTCATCCACAATTTTATTATTAATTCTCCTACAGAGGTAGGTAGGTATTTATAAAATTGGATCCAAGGTTCTTGTTAAGTAAGTTTATATCTGGAAATTTCCACGTAGAACTTTATTTTGTTGGGTCTCAGCTAGTGTTGGTAAAGACAAGTCTTTAAAAAAAATTCAAACTCTTATCATTAAAATCAAAACTTATTGCCCGATTCGAACTTTAAGGTACGTCAATTAATAGATCTAGAAATGGATTTGATGTGTCAGTGTCAAAAGTGACGTTTTTGTTTGAAGAAGAGTTTCAATTGGGCCGTAGTTTTATCGAGACCTGATTTATTTGTAAAGACATGAGTCCTTTAATGAGAACTCTGAAATTACCTGTGTACAACAGATGTCTAAAACGCATATTTGTTTCCACATGAAATCCATGGATTAGGTAGGCCTATTTTAACCAACTTCAAAAAAGGAAGAGGTTCTCAATTCGTCTAAATCTTGATTTAAACTTTCACGATTATTAAACATTATCAAACTACACAACGTGACTTAATCGCGTATTTAAGTTTTAAGATTACCTCCGACGTTTCGAGGACGGCGTTGTCCCCGTGGTCTCGGAGAAGACTGGCTCAAATTGACATCAACATCTTCTAGCCGCGCGAGTTTTTCGAACTACCCGCACTTGGTCTTGTTTATCAGTTTGAACGTTTTGCGCACTAGGGATGTTACTCTGTCGACACACAACACTAACGATATTCGATTTATCGACTGTCGATATTCGTTTCCGCTTACATTTGCTAATGACTGGATTCCATGTGGATGAGATCTTAAAACCCTCGTCCCGATTAAAATTGCAATGTTTTTTGATTTCAATGGCTTCCCGCACTTTTTTACAATTTTTTTTTAATTCTTTTTTTTTGTCATTAGCAAATGTATGCGGAAACGAATATCGACAGTCGATAAATCGAATATCGTTAGTATTGTGTGTCGACAGAGTAACATCCCTAGTGCGCAAAACGCTTAAACTGATAAACAAGACCAAGTGCGGGTAGTTCGAAAAACTCGCGCGGCTAGAAGATGTTGATGTCAACTTGAGCCATTGTATAATAATATACTCCGCCTGGTACTCCATTCCCGTCTTTTCTAGGTCACCTAACTGACACGGGCCTACGTCATCATGCGACAGCGCTATATGATAATATGCGATAGCGCTATATATAGCGGCCATGTTGTTGTGACGTAGGCCCGTGTCACTCTGGGAATGGAAGACCATGTTTTATTAGACTATGAACTTGAGCCAGTCTTCTCCGAGACCACGGGGACAACGCCGTCCTCGAAACGTCGGAGGTAAATCTTAAAACTTAAATACGCGATTAAGTCCCGTTGTGTAGTTTGATAACGTCTAAATCTTTTCTTTCATTTAGAAAAAAACTACAGTATTTTTCACTAAGTCTTTATCCAAAGGCTCGAGTCCGAGAGTTGCGCTTAAAAGACTCAATAAAGGATTCGACTCGGGACTTAAAAGACTCGGAATTTAAGCACAAAGTTGCTTAAAAACAAGTCGTTCTTCATATTTAGACTCAAAAGACTCGAGTTCCAACCAACACTACTGTCAGCATATTATGTGATCCGTCTATTTTCATTTGAATTTCCCAATAACAATCACAATCTAATTCACAAAACTTATCCTTATTGATAAACAAGTTTGATAGGTACCTAACTAACTACAGGATTAGGTAGGTGTTGGTAGGTAAGTAATACCTACTACTGTCTGTAGGAAGTACTCCGTTTAGTACCTACAAACGAGTCATTGAGATAATTCTACCTCTACCTATGGGTGAAACCAGACTTGATAGGGTGCATTGTTTTACTGCTGGCTTCTTAATACGTTCACTGATTCTAATTTATAAAATATTGAAAACTAAATATTTAAAGTTCTCACGTTAGATCGTAGAATTGACCATTTCTTGGTTGTTTTGTTTAATAAAAGGAAGCGGTTTATGTAAAAATCAATAACATTATAAAATGGTCTGTTTAAGGATGACTCGCGTTAGACCGGGCCGAGTCTTGGACAGAGCTTCCGGGGCCTCGTTTTTATGGAAAGCATTACGTAATCACCGGTCATCTGTCATATAGAAAAGTAAGCGCCGACCCGGGCCCGGCCCGGTCTAACGTGAGTCATCCTTTAAGCTGGCTAAAGTGGCCAAGGTGCCTATTTAAATTTATCCTATTAAATAAAGTGCCCCTATTTCGAGATAAGCCAGATCACGAGACTGTCCTATTCTAAATTCTAACATCTGGCCCGATTCAGACTTAACAATTTGATATGGTTTTGAGTTCAAAACCATATCATAACCAGTTGGTTTTTATATAGAATAGAAATATTTTTATTCGTGAGCACAAAAAAGAAAATTATACAAGCAGAGAAACATAAAAAAGGAGAAAGTGCCACGAAATGGTCTCCTCAGCATATTGCTGGCGACTTCCAGCGCTGGGGGCCGATTTTTGAATTTCGACCACTCGATTTCGTGTATTTCGTTAAATAATATCTCCACTACTAGGCAATTAAATTCTGCTAATAGAATTGATATCGAGTGGTCCATAACACTAGATTCCAAATTTCGATCGCTCGTATTTCAAAAATAAACATTTCTCGTTTTCCACTGATTTTCGAGTGCCGCAATCGAGCGATCGGAATTCAAAAATCGGCCCCCTGATCTTCCGATGAGACCATCCGGTGAAACAATCACGACAGGTACCTAACATGAATATAGCAACAAAATTAATATATACATACATACAAAAGACAAAGATAGAAAGAAGCTGGCTCGCGCTGATTGGTTTATGCGAAATGAAGTGAAAGTCGTGCGTGAGATGCTCGCCAATCAAAGACGATCGTCAAGGTCGTATCAAAACCAACGTAGCATGTTGTTAAATCTGATACTACCTATCTACTGCTTCTTTAAAATGTAGGTACCTAACGATAAGGCATTATCAAAAAGTTCAAAAACATTGAAGCATACCTACATCCAATTAACATAGTCCGTCGTGATATCGCTACATAATCCGAGCCAGCAATCTGGCGAGTGCCATATAAACACAACAACTCAAAGCCGTATTAAACTTACAACGAGACCCTTTCAGGTGAACACCGAGTAAGACAACTAAAGGGCTCCGCTTAAGAGCTCATTCCACGAAATTAAGCAAGGGAACGCGTCTAAGTCGTAGGGTTACCGGTGCGACGCAAGGCACAAGCGCAGGCGGCAGAAGTCTGTTGCCTCGTCCACAGAACGCACGCTCCACTCTGACGCCGTCCACCATACACTGGCCATACAGATCGGGGTCGAGCGTGAGTTCTGTGGCCCTCCTGTAAAGGATGATTCACGCTAGAACGTTTCGGGTCCAAGCCGAGGCGTCCAACAATTCGTTTCCTATAGAAAAATCACCGATCACTCATCATAAAACGTTTTATATGATGATTGATCACTTTGTTAAGTGACGGACGACTTGGCCTCGACCCGGACCGTTCTAGCGTGAATCATCCTTTAAGCCCTTAAAGGCGTAAGGCGGTCTTCACATTTTGGACACGGATTCGCTCGCCGCGGCAAGCGGGACATCAGCATTACTAGGTATATTTATGCATAGCGCTGCCTGGCTCACACACCGGAGCGGGGCGAGGGAATCCGCATCAGTTTGATAATGATAACTCACTCACTAATATACTTATTTAAAGAGTTAAGTTAGGTTCCGTCCTGAATCTGCCATAAGGAAACTGCATACTTTGCGCTCCGTCAGCACCAATCAGATAGGAATAGGTACTGTGTATACCTACCTAATTGCATGGATTCCACAATAACAAGTGAGGAAAGCTTGAGACTGAATCAGTAATTTCGTTTGGCATTTCAGTCGTTTACTTAGGGTGTGTGCTTGAATTAGAGTAGGAAACCCCGCCGACGCGATTCGGGAAATGAATTAGAGATTCACTAGATATGAAATAATGAAGATATGTTATATGTGTATATGGCGGCCGCAATAATATTGGAGCGGCGTTAATAATAGAGTAAACGCCAACCGCCATAAGGTACGTTTTGCCGTGGAACGTCACATATCTTTACTATTTCATATCTAGTGAATCTCTAATTCATTTCCCGAATCGCGCCGCCGCCCACGCTCGTGAACCACACCGCAGACGCCGGGCAGAGCCTTAAATCGCGTTAGTGTCGACCGAGTGTTTATAATCGGCCCTCCCTCCCCTGCGCGTAGTAACGCTCAGAGCGCACTACTTACAAGCTTTACTAGATTTAAGCTTGTCAAATTGGCACGGGCAATTTGTTTTTAATTGATTACTGGGCTAGGTTAAAGGAGGTAGAGCTCAGCACAAGGCTGCTACGAAATGACCTTTTCTCATCCCTCTGTACTTTTAAACGGTCAGCGACGCGTAGGTGTAGACAGACCTTAGAGTTCTAAGATAAAAGTGTTGCAAAAGCGCTTAGCTTAGGTGACCGATTACTACTACCAGACGGACCGACAACTTTTTTTATGTAGGTACTATTTATTTAACTAGGTACTAATATGACTTTTAATTAGACTAAATATGACTTTTAATTAGACTAATAAAATAAAATATTAATACTTAAAAAAATTACTAAGTAAATATGCATAAATAAAAAGTACCTAACAAGATTTGAGAAATCCTTTGGTGACCTGAGCAAGGTACCCATTAGACTAATTATTTAATTATTAAATGAGATTACAGCGTTAGACCTAAATCTGATACCTATTACCTTTAATTTATCTGATATCAAATAATTGAAAGTTGCTTTATTTTTCTTTACCCTTTGCCACTGTAAATGGACCATACATATCTATTTGTTCGCAAACTACTTAGACATTCGAACGATTCTCCCGTTATGACAGCTCCTAACGGCATAGGATTTCAGCCTGTCGAGACGCCTGCGGTTGGGGTCGGCTCTGTCGGCTTAAGGCCAGAGTCAATGGATATAAGTGTATCTCCAATTTCAAAAGGAAAGGAAACTATGGTCAGAGAACGCCACCTGGAGCTTACATCAACAGTAAGAGCGTTTTTCCACAGCCACCAGAGTGCCTCATGGAATCAAAAACATTTACTAAATTAATTAATAAATAATATAAAAAGGCACTTTTTACATTTAACTTCTCTGGGGTCGTATCCTATATCCGATATCGGATCCGACAACGTTGAAACGCTCTTACTGTTCGTGGTAAAGTATCCAACAAGATCATCTAAGTATTATTAGAACTCCACTGAGTCCGTATAATATTCCTAGAAGTGGGAAGGCGACTCGGCGATTTACAGATACTGTACCTACATATTTAATTTGAACTGAGAAAATCGTTCAATATTTTCATTAGCGCGCTCGGACAGTTGTTTAAAGCTTTTGTATTGTATGATAAAGTTTTCGTTTTAACTCTGTCCGAACTGGCGGTGATTTCTCCCCGGAGCCCCAACTGTCCTCCAACTCGAGTTACAGTTTGAATCACAAGTTAAGTGCGAGCGCCCTCGTCAGCCTGTCAAACTATCAGCTCACCTGCTGTGATGTTCTTTAATCGATCAAAGACGTGGCTTGACTATAGATACCAACACCTGTATCGTAGTTACTTTATAATAATTATTTATTTTATAATTATTAAGTAACTACGATACATTAAGTAGGTACCTACACGGCGACAAATTCCATATTATGCAAATGTAAAAGACTGGAGCTAATAACGAGTGAAGAAGAACTATTTTTAGACATGTAAGTATCGCAGTTGCCTGTCGCCACGCTACGTTCATTTTTAGGGTTCCGTAGCCAAATGGCAAAAAACGGAACCCTTATGGATTCGTCATGTCTGTCTGTCTGTCTGTCTGTCCGTCCGTATGTTACAGCCACTTTTTTCCGAAACTATAAGAACTACTGTTGAACTGTTGGTAATTAGATGTATTCTGTGAACCGCATTAAGATTTTCACACTAAAATAGAAAAAAAAACAAAATAAATTTTGGGGGTTCCCCATACTTAGAACTGAAACTCAAAAATGTTTCTTTCATCAAACCCATACGTGTGGGGTATCTATGGATAGGTCTTCAAAAATGATATTGAGGTTTCTAATATCATTTTTTTTCTAAACTGAATAGTTTGCGCGAGAGTCACTTCCAAAGTGGTAAAATGTGTGTCGTGTCCCCCCCTGTAACATCTAAAATAAGAGAATGATAAAACTAGTTTGAACGAGATCTAGTAAGTAGTTTTTTTTAATACATCATAAATCGTAAACCGCAATTTTATTATGTTACTTGCTGCTATGCTACGGAACCCTTCATGGGCGAGTCCGACTCGCACTTGGCCGCTTTTAAGATTTGAACTCAGTATTCAAATTAATAGTAAAACGCCTGGGGTCCCCCAGGCTCCCATGAGCCGTGGCAAAAAACCGAGACAACGCGAGGAAGGTGATGGCTGGTTTTCACGAAAGCGACTGTCCACGAAAGTGACCTTCCAACCCAAACGGGAATTAGAAATTATTGGGTTAATTGACTACAATATTGAAAGAGAAAACTGGATGTCTATCTGATATCTATCTGACAAAAAAATCTTAGAATCCTTTTCTTCCGGCGGGTAGATGTTTAATGCAAGACGTTATAATACATGAGTCGCTTAACTTCAAACTCGGGTAAATCCATCTGTCAGATTATGCAATTTTGGTATTAAGAAAAGGTAATAGGGTAGATTTTTGCTGAGGGGCGAATGGATTTACCCGAGTTTGAAGTTAAGCGACACACATAATACTTGTATGTAACAGCGCTACCTACATGCCGCGACAGGCACCGCAACGCCGACGGGTCCGTGGTAAGTCTACGCATAGTCTAATAAAACATGGTCTTCCATTCCCAGAGTGACACGGGCCTACGTCACAACAACATGGCCGCTATATATAGCGCTATCGCATATTATCATATAGCGCTGTCGCATGATGACGTAGGCCCGTGTCAGTTAGGTGACCTAGAAAAGACGGGAATGGAGTACCAGGCGGAGTATATTATTATACCATGAGTCTACGCTCGTATTTTCTCTCTACCTACCTGCTTTACGACTTTGATTCTAGATGGCGCGCTAGACACTACAAGAAATTGAGAATTCTGATAAAAATATGTTCTCCGTTCCGCTCGGTCAAAGTTATAATTTTATTTGGCGTTAATGATAAGTTGATAACTTGATAAATATTCATTGCATAAATAATAATTGGGTACTTTCCTCTACTTGAAAAAAAATCACACCATGCACGAAATAAAGCACCAGATAATTATGAAAAAAACATAGATAGCGGTTATTTTAAACACAATTTATATTTAAAAAATTGGATAGAAATATAAAAAGTACATAGGTGAGTTGACCGTGACGTCACTAAGTCACTATATTCGTATTCATATAAATTCCACATTGGCAAATCTTTCGACAGTTTTAAATAAAATCCGGACAAGTGCGAGTCGGACTCGCTCACCGAGGGTTCCGTACTTTTTAGTATTTGTTGTTATAGCAATAATAGAAATACATCTGTGAAAATTTCAACTGTCTAGCTATCATATCACCGTTCATGAGATACAGCCCGGTGACAGACAGACGGACGGACAGACGGATAGTAGTCTTAGTAATAGGGTCCCGTTTTTACCCTTTGGGTACGGAACCCTAAAAAGAAGCCAATTCGACTAGTAGGAAAGTACCCAATTATTTATCAAATTATCATTGTATATTGTACTTAGGTATTTATTAACCTTGGTCGCACTCGTTGGTAATTGATTGGTGCATACGTTACCTATAATAAAACAAATTATTTGTATACACTCTTTAATATATTCCTAAAATACTAGATAAATTAAAAAATAAGTTATGTAACAAACATAATTTACAACGGCTTACGGGCTCAGTTTACACAAACGGAGCCAATGAGCAATCACTATCAGATAATTTTGAACAAGAACCCTTAGGTGAGATTTCTTTACATCCAATTGTTTGAACGGTTAATAATTACAGTATTAAACCTAAGTAATGCAAAAAGAATGCGATCTTTAGACCTATAAATAAAAATAAAAATTAACAATGTGCACAAACATAACCACGTGGAGTTTTAGAAATGCAAATTGTAAAATCCATTTACAATATCATATTATGTAGATCATAATTTAGATTTTTGTAGAAAGTCCTCACAAAAACAAATATATCTAACCTTATAATGACAAAATATTAACATACTATAGTTAAAACCTCTGAGTTCATTAACTTATATTAGTAATGAATAAATACAATAACGCACAATAAGTGCATTACCGCTTTATACAATCTTTCAACAGTCTTATATCTTTATAAAGGTACCTATACAGTATTGCACTCAAAACTCAAGTGACTGAGTGAAGATTTTAATTAAAATATTATGAGGTTGTTTTACTGATTCCATGCTCGTTCAGGCCCACTGGCATATACCTTTAACAACTCTGTACAACTGCTTCAAACTATCTACTATAGCCATAATATTTACATTAAAAGATCAAAGTCAAAACTAGCATCCGACGAGTTGAATAAGCTGCTGCACCGTAGAACGATCTAATAGGCACAAATCAAAATCAAACGTTTGGGTCGTCACCTCGTACCTCCCAGTTTCGGCTATTAGATTCACAACCCTTTCAAGTTCTTCGTTGTTTTTAATCATCATTATTCTCTTCTGCAATCCCTTTAACTGCACCATATAGTCTGGAGAAAGATCTCCGGGTTCCGCGTCCTCCCCTAAGCTGCTAGATACTCCGTTGTCCTGAACTTTAGTTTCTATGATGGAGCCGCTGCTCTCACCGCGTTCAGTCTCATGGTTAGAAGGTCCGGTGTCGCTTTTGGAGAGTTTTCTTTTATCGGGGTCTTCTTCTTCATTAGCTTTTCGTTTGCGACGCTTCTCTTCTTTTTTGTCTTTTTTATCCTTGTGTTTCTTCACCTTTTCTTTATGAACTGGGGCTTCCACAACAGGTTCAGGTGCAGGTTCAGGTTCTGGTTCTGGTTCTGGTTCAGGTTCAGGTTCTAATTCTGGGTCAGGCTCCGGCTCTGGAGAAGGTTCACGCTTGTGCCTCACTGGGGATGCCATTTCTGTTTTGACTTTGGTATCTTCTTCATCGGCAATCATAGAACTTTCTGAATCTGAATGGCTGCTATGGATATCCTCTGCACCAATATGAGACATCTTTGCTACACCACTCTTTGAGCTGCACTGTGAAGCTGTATCAAGAGATATAG
Organism: Cydia splendana; assembly: GCF_910591565.1. Lineage (NCBI taxonomy): Eukaryota > Metazoa > Arthropoda > Insecta > Lepidoptera > Tortricidae > Cydia > Cydia splendana. The sequence goes on from NC_085976.1 coordinate 7,321,094, forward strand.
GTGAGGCTGGTTCGGGTAGTGGTCTCTCCTTGAAAGTGGGCGTTTCCCTGCACTCAATGACTTCTGGTTTCTCAGGTGGCATTTCTCTATTTTTATCATGCTTGTGTTTTTTCTCTTTACTTGAATCTTTGTGTTTTTCCTTAGATTCATCCCTTTTTTTATCTTTTTTCTTGTGCTTATGTTTTCTCTCAGATTCACCTTTTTCTTTAGACTTGTGATTTTCAAATCGCTCCTCATTTTCTGGTGGAGGGCTTTTTCTTAGGTTTTCAATAGAAAACTTATTTAGGGGTTTTTCAGGTTTTATAGGTTTCTCTCTTAATGGTTCTTTAATAATTTCTTTTTCTTTTGGAATTTCTCTAGGTTTTGGTATTTCCTTGATGATTTCTTTAGGAGTTTCTTTAGGAGTCTCTTTAGTTTTATGACTTTCTTTCTTATGTTCTTTCTTCTCTTTTCTTTCTTTATCTTTGTCATGACTTTTTTTCTCCTTTTTCTTTTTTTCTTTGAGATCCTTATCAGGTTTGACTTCCTCAATTTTGGGAGGTTTTTCTTCAATTTTTGGTTTCTTATGCTCAATTGGTTCTGTGCTATGTTTGGGGGGCTTGTATTCTTCCTTGATGCTGGACGCACTGCTAGAGCGAGGAACTGGACTAGCCACTTTTCTGCTGGGGCTTATTGCAAGCCTTTTCTTGGGTACCTCTGGTGAAGGTGGCCTATCACTTTGCCTTTTTTTGCTCTTATCTTTAGATCTCTCTGGTTCTTTGCTGTGACTTTTAACTTTCTCTGGCCGAATCTTCTCTTTTTCCTCTTTCAGTTTAGCCTTTTCCGGTTTTAACTCCTTATTATCATACTTAGACTTTTTATCAGAGCTGCTTTTATCTTTTTCTTTTTTATCTGGCTTAACAACAGTACTGGATTTTTCAAGTTTTTTGGGGTCTGGTGACACTTTAGGTGGCTTTTGAATTGGTGGGCCAAACAAGTTTTCAAAACTACTGGTTCTGTGGGGTAGTTCCTCTTTGTGCTCTTTAGATTTGTGTTTCTTGACACTATCTGAAGACAGTTTGGATTTACTGAGCGGTTTCTCATTTGTAAATGAGTCTCGACTTTTATTTTCCTGGTCTGGATTAGTATAAAATGTGTTATTAGATAGGGGTATTCCTCCTCCTTTTAACAATTTCTTTCTGAATTCATCATTTGGGGTTTGAAAAATATACCGGTCCTTCAGAACACCACCATGTGCTAGATTTAAATCATAATTGAATGTTATCCTTTTGGGTTCATCTTTATTCTTCAGAAAAATTTCAATTAGGATCATGAAACCAGCATATCCAGATTCTTTAACAGAAAATGGTGGCTCTTTAACAACTGAAAAAAACAACAACAAAAATTCATTATTATGGAAAACATCACAATATTATTGATCAAGCGAGAGTAAAGGTATCTACTACAGTCAGGTTTAGGCGATTTTGGTATTAGGTAGCCACTTTGGTTTTGGTTATGGTAATAGGGTAGATATTTGCTGAGGGTCGAATGGTTTTACCTGAATTTGAAGTTAACATACTATGATTACGACACACATTACATACTATGATTGCTTTACTCCCGAGTTGTATCCAAGAAGACAACAACACAATGGTACATAAAATTATTTTCAGTTTTTAATTCAGATTCATGCTTATCATTTCAGGAAACACAAAGTTATTGACTGATATGATAATAGAAACTATTGCAATATGTTGAAATAACAGATAATTGTACATGTTGGGTAATATGACTAATATGACAACTGAAGGTCTTATTAAATCAGATAAAACACAATCAGATTCTTATCCAGACCCAAGAATTTGCAGTAATACCGCGAAAACTCCCCAAATTGGTAAATAATTCATGATTATAAATTAATCTTACAAGATTCTGGATAATCTTACCTCTCTTGGGTCTCGGGAAAGTTTCGTGCAGGTTGAACACCACTTTGTCAACAAAGTGGCTGATATCTACACCTTCTTGTCCTCGCACGAAGACTTCCCAGTCATGAGTAAACCCCTCTGGAGTCTTCTTCGTGCGCAGGGATGTTTCGTGCCCGATCTCGAAATTCACCTTTATTGCTGACATATTTACTCTGGAAGATAAAATGGAAAATTTAACAATAGCAAATTTAATTAATAAATAAAAACTAATAAATCACGGACATTTAAGATCAGATTCTGTTTACAAGTCATGACTTGTGAATCGAAGATGAAAATACTTACATTTTAAAACATTTGAAAACTTAGCTATGTAAGAGACTGCATGTATCAAATCTATGATATAAAACATCGATCAGTCACTGGCTCGGCGATTCAATCACAATTTACCGAAAATATTCTTTTAGCGCCCTTGTTATTTTGGTCCGCCATATTAATTTTCATATCGATATCGACACCGACAGTAAGGATGCACCCGAAACGGGAGTACCGGTTTTTTTTAATAAAACGCAATTTTTGATAGTTTTGCTTAGAATTGCTTAGTAATAATTTCATGTTGCAAATAGCGTTCAATTAATAAAATATCCTAACGAAAGAAAAATACTAAAGTCCATTGTTTAAGCCCCCGCACGAGTGTGGAGTGGGCTTTACGTCTATTTGTTGATTAGTTAGCAACACTGACCATTTGCACGTCATACGGTCATAGATGACTAACATGACAGTGACATAACTTTGTCGATTTATTATCAACACCCGAACACCGTACTAGTACAATTTAAAAATAACCTAAAGGTTTTAATAAGAGGAAATTTATTATGTCGGGTTTATTGTCAGCAGTGTTACAACCTTTGCGGTAAGTACAACTAAATTTTAAAGATGCAATGGTGCGCATTAAGTGCAAATGAATGTAATTATAAACACTTTCAGGTTTCTGAGGCAAGGGCTGCACACGATCAGTCAAGTAACTCCAACCACTAGTTTAGTCAAGCCAGAGAGCTTTTCATTGCAATCGATTAGAACAAATGTTCGCTGTTATTTCCCACGACCCAACGAAGTGAAAAGAGTCCGTCGCCATGGCTGGAAAGCCAGGATGTCCACACCAACCGGCAGAAGGATCATTATGCGGAGGTTATTAAAAGGCAGATTTGTTTTGACCCACTAACTAACCAATAGCATTATAGGATACATAGTTTTAGTAAATAAAAAACATTATTAAATAGCAACAAATTGTTTATTGAATCTCTTTTTTCCAACTTTGTTTATATGATTAAAACTTTTTACAGTTTTGAACTATAAGCATTTTACTTAACTATCTACTGTAGAAAAACATAAACAAAAACAAACATTGACTATACATCATCTGAAAGGACCTGACAATATAATGGATTTTGGGATTAAGAGAAAAGGTTTAGGGCTGATTTAGATGGCGCGCGAACTTGCATGCGATTTTAGTTATATTGCGGACTGTTGGTTACATCCAATTCAACCCGCAATGGTATGAAACGCGTATGCGAGTTCTCGCATTGTCTAAATCAGCCCTTATTGTGCCTAGTCAGATATAATAATAATTATTAGATAGTTGCAATCAGCAATTAGACATTGAAAAGGTCTTGGCCCTTAACATTCCTAAACACATTATTCAAAGATTTTCATCCTGTATAATTTCATGTGGGATGTGGGGCAATCCACAAAAAGTACTTTGTTAGGGACATGATGATAACCTGCAAAAGTCTGTATAATCATTGAATTTAAAGCTAAGTTATCTAACATTATCATACCAAATAGCTTTATCAGTGTTAAAAAAAAAGTACCACACAAGTCACACAACCAACACTTTTCTGGAATGCCCCTTGTGATGACTGTCATGTCAACTTGGTATTTATAATGTTTAGATATTTGACTCGGCTTTGGTAGTATCAGGTATCAATAGTGTCTCATACAAAGCAACATGCAACTAAAATTATGGAAATATCTGTATAGTGAAATGACTTTATTGTCCCTAGTTTGTCATCAAATTGCAGAATTATATGGACCGGTACAATAAACTACTTTTAGAAATTTCCATGAGCCAACTCTTATGTCATTCTATGTAACTACGGTGTAACATTAAACTGGGCTGCCCACCCATGTTTTCCCAGATTTGTCTTAGTTTGAGTCCTCAGACAGGTTTTTAGAAGAACCACTTGTTATTAGAATTGAATTTAATTTTTCAGCAGTTATTCTATAGTATCCGGGCAAAAACGCAATTTTTTTCTGTAAGTCCTGGGTTTTTGAACTTTTGTCCATGACAGCCCTACTTCAACCATAGTTGATACCTATTACTTTATTTTTTTAAGCATATAGCTCTGACTTCCCTAAAGAAGATATGGCAACAACTGGTATTTTTCATTGCCAATATATTAACAGTTTACTTTCATTAAAGAACATTTGTAACAATTGTAAACCTGTTGTCACATTACCAAGTTAATAGTCTATAGTGCCTGTACACCCTTTTCTCAGCTATCTCCACAGTAACAATGACAGAGAGTTTGTCAATGCATATATAAAAATTGATTGATTTGCATACAGAGTTAATTTCTGCATATTACTCTTAAAACAAATCCCGAAATTGATCTAAAATCTCTAGTTAAACAGGTATTTTTGCTGAGAGTGAGCAGAATCTTCACTTGTGGGAGTCTTGGCAGGTTTGAGAAGGTTGGACACTTCTGACACAACCAAGGTTGTCAATTTGATTATGGCTAAATGGGCTGCTAGCTGCAGTACGAGGGCTCCAAACCCTTTGTAGAGTCCCGACAAGCCTTCCTTGGCTATTGTGGTGTTATAGCAATCCATGAAGCCTTCGTAGCCGGTCAGGATCGGTGTCACGGAAGTACCCGTGTCGAGATTGTCGATTATTGTTCTGGTGCCCTAAAACAAAATTGAACATAACTCTCTCTCTTCTTCAGTTCAGGTGTTTTTAACGAATAAATTTAATTAGATCTTGTAGAATAACTCCAGCCAAAAAGACTCTCAATTGTAAACTTAAACATTAGTAATATTTTAAAACAGCCTTAAGTGGAGCGAAGATCTCCTAATAGATCGAAATAAGACAAGTGATTTGACCTAAATTACATAACCACTAAAAACTATTTATTATACTTTTAATCCTATGAGAATTAACATATTTGAAGCTCCGAGCTGTGGATAGATGGTAATAAAATAAACCATATTTTTAGTAGATCATATTAGATAAGTTGCTCAATAATACCTGTATATGAAGCCTGTGTATAATCGTCTCCACAGGATAGAACAATATCTCCATGGTAATGAAGGAGAATATGTTGGCCTTCAAGTTGATGTCCTCAATGAGCGGGTTTTGAGACTGTTTGTAGTTAACATTGTACGAGTCGCTGAGCTCGTGGCGGTGGCGCTGTTGGAAGCGGAGGACACGGACCGTTATGCTTTTTAAAGTTATGCTGAAACAGTAAAAAATATTTCAAAAACTATAACCCGAAAATGACAATGTGATCAATCACATTGGTCATGTATAGAAGGAGCCATTGGGAAGTGATTCTTGGGGCACGCTTATCTTTATCGGTTACCGATTGTAAGTTGCGGAGTTTCCAAAATGTTGTAAACGTTCTCGAAAAATTCTGGAAAATTTCACAGGTAATAAAGGAAACGTTCATTTAGGAAATGGAAAATTTAGATAAACAAAAAACAGAACTTTTTCCACATGGAGATTTCGCAATTTTGGAAACTTTTTGACATCACAATGTGATGACACAGTCACACACAGACACAGTCTTTATATCTCAAATCAAAACTTACTGAGCCAAATACTTCGTAACTCCAAAAGCAGCCGTCGGTCCTACTATGGCCCATATAGGGAGCATTCTGCCTCTGCTAGGCGTTCCCCACTCTAGTATACGCAGGAACCCCTCTCTGATCACATCGAGGAGAGCTGGCTTGTCGCTAGCTATGTCGCTTTGAACTGTTTCAACCAGACTTGCTGAGTAGAATGGCGTGATGATGGCTAGGCTTATGCTGGAAACAGAAATTGTAGATTAGTTGTTATGTAAATGTAGTTTTATTGCAGGCATAAAGAAACCCTCAATCTAGCTAGTCGTTTTAAAATGAGATGGAGAACCGAGACCGAGTAATTAATATTAATCATGCGTTTTAGCATCAATATATAAATCTGCATTAACCTTTTCGACGCCGTGTCAAACATAAAAGCAGTCACCCGGACGCCACGTCACCGAAGTGTCAAAACTGAAATTGAACTTTATGCATATGCACGTAGGTCTATGTTACTCTGTGGTCTATGACCGATTAATCAGTCTTTGGCGTTGAACCTGCGGTGCCGATATATCGGTCATTGGCGTCCAAAAGCTTAAAGCAATATAATCAAATAGATACTAAAATAAATAATTACCATTTTAAAGTCACATGTTGGAGGAACTGCAGTACTGAATTGCACTTTGAAACTTCCCTGCAAAAACATACAATTAATAGAAATAGAAAAGTTATAGAACCAGTAGTACAAAAGATTGGATACATAATAATTTTATAAATAATTAGTGCCAATTGCCCCATCCACACTTGACAGACTGATCAACGTCACCCGGCGCGCCACGGCGGTTTACTATGAAAATTTCCATACAATATAATTTTGCGAACTCTTAAACAATGACAGTTTGGTGCAACCAACCCTTAATAGTAGGTACACAGTTTCTTAGTTTGTTTGGATTGTAACTATTAGATCTATAAGAAAGTAGGTAAATAAAAAACCCTAAAACTCATTTGTTCAGCTATTATAATAATTACTAGGTATGTACTAACTTGGGCCACCCTGTTGCTTTAGCTACCACATCTTCCACAGCCAAGTTGAGCCCCTTGACAATGCAAGTTGAGCCAATGCCCTTCCACAGTGTCGTGAAGTCCTGACGCCGATGCAGCCGCACCACAACCGGCATTAATGTGTAAGGTACTATATGGCAGTTGCGGAGATTATTGTGAACCTGTTAGAAATCATTTCTTTTTATAGGATGCATATAATAAGTTTACGATTTTATAATAATGTCATACAATCATAAGCCCCTTTTAAGTTTTTTATTAAATTAGACTCTTTGATTGAGTTTAAAACTAAGTACTCGTTTATAAATAGTGTTGCACGATGTTTCATCATCTCTGTAAACATGTTTATAAACAAGATGATGAAATATTGTTGCATAAACATTAGGGTGGAGTGAAAGTGGGCAAAATTTTTTTTTTCTTTTTTTTAAATTTCCTGTATCATTAATTGATGATACATACTATTAGAAGTAATTATGCAAAATTTTAGTTTTCTAAATATATATCTTAAGGTGGCGCATTAGGTTTAAAGTTTTGACATAATGCAATTTTTGACATTCACATATATGATTTATTGAAAACGATATATGGACCTATTTAACAATTTTAATCATAAACTTTACTGAAATCATAATAAACTAGCAAAATAAATTAAAAAAATTACATTTTATTGTTGAAAATCAGTAGTTTCAGGGCGCTCATAAACACGAAAATATTGAGATTTGGTGTCGAAAACGGGTACGTCTTGCCGGGCTTTTATCCTTGTACGAATGAATCCATCTCTAGCTTCTGGTCCACAAACTGCTAACGAAGCCTCCGTTACCAGCTTGACACACCTTTCGACAGCCTGAGTGTGGCAAGGATACTTTTCGAAATCCATCAAAGCTCCTGAAGTAATCAGGTTTGAAATTTCTGTGTCGCTATATTTCATTGTCATAGGAGGTTCTGTGATCTTTCCTTTCGTCCAATCTATTAAATCATAATAAGTAGATGCGTCAGCCCTTAGTTCTGGGAGTCGAAATTCGCTAACCTTCTTTCCTTTGGTCTCTTTTCGTGCTTTTAACACTCTTCGAAGAGCCAGCTCCCTTATGTGAGACGCATCATCTTGCAACATAGTCAGCAACAAATTCTTTGTTGGTTTAGCTGTTCCAATGTATAAACGGAGAATCCTGTTTGCCTATATTTTACTAGAAAAACACCTGAAACGCCCATTGCAATGGTTTGTGTGCTTGTTACATGCAAATGGATTACCACTTCATCATTTATTCTCCAGTTTAGATGGCACAACAACAGGCCCTAATAGTTATTCTGGCAAAATAGGAAAACAGCTACCTAAGTGCCTCGATTTTAAACTGGAGAAATTCGAAGCCATTTCCACAGAATTGCCAGCTTTGAATCCTAATTTGCTAAGTACTGATCAAAAATATCTGTTTGAGATTTGCACCGCAATTTCTTCTGGTTCGGTGTCGCCCAACTTAGCTAGCAAAGACCCAGGAAAACTGGCACATTCCCGATGGTTGACTTGCGCAAACAAGATTCTCCGTTTATACATTGGAACAGCTAAACCAACAAAGAATTTGTTGCTGGGTATGTTGCAAGATGATGCGTCTCACATAAGGGCTCTTCGAAGAGTGTTAAAAGCACGAAAAGAGACCAAAGGAAAGAAGGTTCGCGAATTTCGACTCCCAGAACTAAGGGCTGACGCATCTACTTATTATGATTTAATAGATTGGACGAAAGGAAAGATCACAGAACCTCCTATGACAATGAAATATAGCGACACAGAAATTTCAAACCTGATTACTTCAGGAGCTTTGATGGATTTCGAAAAGTATCCTTGCCACACTCAGGCTGTCGAAAGGTGTGTCAAGCTGGTAACGGAGGCTTCGTTAGCAGTTTGTGGACCAGAAGCTAGAGATGGATTAATTCGTACAAGGATAAAAGCCCGGCAAGACATACCCGTTTTCGACACCAAATCTCAATATTTTCGTGTTTATGAGCGCCCTGAAACTACTGATTTTCAACAAAAAAATGTAATTTTTTGAGTTTATTTTGCTAGTTTATTATGATTTCAGTAAAGTTTATGTTTAAAATTGTTAAATAGGTCCATATATCGTTTTCAATAAATCATATATGTGAATGTCAAAAATTGCATTATTTCAAAACTTTAAACCCAATGCGCCACCTTAAGATATATATTTAGAAAACTAAAATTTTGCATAATTACTTCTAATACTATGTATCATCAATTAATGATACAGGAAATTTGAAAAAGAGAAAAAAAAATATTTGGCCACTTTCACTCCACCCTAATAAACATGTTGCTGTGCTCCCCACTCTAGGTTGAGAGTGGAGAGCAAGACGAAACATTCAGTTTATAAACAGATGTCATTGAGTGTGGACGTGTTTAGAAACATGGAAATAGTGTGGTCCAACACACAGAGCATACTTCCTCCTCGTGACATCCTAGCAACAACTAAACTAGTGTGGACTGCTAAGTTTCAGAAACAGTGTTTACGGTAAACTTGTTGCAAAACATGATGATCAAATTCATAAACAGTTTATTAACAAATGTTGCCTAATGAATACCAGGCTTAACTATTTCTGTGTTTCAGAACATTCACATGGATTTCTCTTTCTAAAACCATGTTTCTAAACAAATTTTTTATAGTGAATATGGCTTTGGTGATGTATTTTTGACTACCAAACTTTTCTAATCCCATGACATTTTAAAACTTGACTTATTAAGGCAGCTCACTAAATAATGTTCTTATAGATGGTCAAGCAAATCTTGTCAGTAGAAAAAGACGCCACGTTCAAATTTTCTATGAGACAATATCCCTTTGCGCCTACATTTTTGCCGCCTTTTTCTACTGACAAGATCTGCTTGACCAAGTATAGTTATAAACCTTATCAGCTAATTAGACTATTATGAAACACATACCTGGCATTGCCTTCTCAACACAATAAATGGATGGCTGAGGAGATTCTCAGTGATAAGACTGGCAACACTAATTGCTGTTGTAACATATGCATTGTTATCTGAAAAAATATATAATGTTATGTAAAAATGTAACATGTACATACCAAGTACATACATACTTATTTATTAGCATTTTATTAATCATAAATTTATTAATCATAAAAAAAAATGGAGATAGGCTGTATCAGGGACACAGCCGCTATGGGTGACGTGAAACGTGGTGTGGACAGCTAATGCGAAGGCCGAAGGCCGAGCTCCGCGTAGGGACGAAGGCCCGAAGCGTCCAGAATGTCAGTGCTTTAGCACAGAGCAATAGTACAAGTGTCTAAATGCGAAGGCCGAAGGCCGAGCTCCGCGTAGGGCCGAAGGCCCGAAGCGTCCAGAATGTCAGTGCTTTAGCACAGAGCAATAGTACAAGTATCTAAATGCGAAGGCCGAAGGCCGAGCTCCGCGTAGGGCTGAAGGCCCGAAGCGTCCAGGCTGTCAGTGCTTAAACACAGAACAATAGTATAAGTGTCTAAATGCGAAGGCCGAAGGCCGAGCTCCGCGTAGGGCCGAAGGCCCGAAGCGTCCAGGATTTAAGTGCTTAATCACAGAACAATAGTATAAGTATCTAAATGCGAAGGCCGAAGGCCGAGCTCCGCGTAGGGCCGAAGGCCCGAAGCGTCCAGGATGTCAGTGCTTTAGCACAGAATAATAGTAAAAGTGTCTAATTGCGAAGGCCGAGCTCCGCGTAGGGCCGAAGGCCCGAAGCGTCCAGAATGTCAGTGCTTTAGCACAGAGCAATAGTACAAGTGTCTAAATGCGAAGGCCGAAGGCCGAGCTCCGCGTAGGGCCGAAGGCCCGAAGCGTCCAGGACATCAGTGCCTTAGCGCAGAACAATAGTACAAGTGTCTAAATGCGAAAGCCGAAGGCCGAGCTCCGCGTAGGGCCGAAGGCCCGAAGCGTCCAGGATTTAAGTATTTAAACACAGAACAAAAGTACAAGTGTCTAAATGCGAAGGCCGAAGGCCCGAAGCGTCCAGGCTGTCAGTGCTTAAACACAGAACAATAGTATAAGTGTCTAAATGCGAAGGTCGAAGGCCGAGCTCCGCGTAGGGCCGAAGGCCCGAAGCGTCCAGGATTTAAGTGCTTAATCGCAGAACAATAGTATAAGTATCCAAATGCGAAGGCCGAAGGCCGAGCTCCGCGTAGGGCCGAAGGCCCGAAGCGTCCAGGATGTCAGTGCTTTAGCACAGAACAATAGTAAAAGTGTCTAAATGCGAAGGCCGAAGGCCGAGATCCGCGTAGGGCCGAAGGCCCGAAGCGTCCAGAATGTCAGTGCCTTAGCGCAGAACAATAGTACAAGTGTCTAAATGCGAAGGCCGAAGGCCGAGCTCCGCGTAGGGCCGAAGGCCCGAAGCGTCCAGAATGTCAGTGCTTTAGCACAGAGCAATAGTACAAGTGTCTAAATGCGAAGGCCGAAAGCCGAGCTCCGCGTAGGGCCGAAGGCCCGAAGCGTCCAGGACATCAGTGCCTTAGCGCAGAACAATAGTACAAGTGTCTAAATGCGAAGGCCGAAGGCCGAGCTCCGCGTAGGGCCGAAGGCCCGAAGCGTCCAGGACATCAGTGCCTTAGCGCAGAACAATAGTACAAGTGTCTAAATGCGAAGGCCGAAGGCCGAGCTCCGCGTAGGGCCGAAGGCCCGAAGCGTCCAGGATGTCAGTGCTTTAGCACAGAATAATAGTACAAGTGTTTAAATGCGAAGGCCGAAGGCCGAGTTCCGCGTAGGGCCGAAGGCCCGTAGTGTCCAGGATGTCAGTGCTTTAGCACAGAGCAATAGTACAAGTGTCTAAATGCGAAGGCCGAAAGCCGAGCTCCGCGTAGGGCCGAAGGCCCGAAGCGTCCAGGACATCAGTGCCTTAGCGCAGAACAATAGTACAAGTGTCTAAATGCGAAAGCCGAAGGCCGAGCTCCGCGTAGGGCCGAAGGCCCGAAGCGTCCAGGATTTAAGTATTTAAACACAGAACAAAAGTACAAGTGTCTAAATGCGAAGGCCGAAGGCCCGAAGCGTCCAGGCTGTCAGTGCTTAAACAGAGAACAATAGTATAAGTGTCTAAATGCGAAGGTCGAAGGCCGAGCTCCGCGTAGGGCCGAAGACCCGAAGCGTCCAGGATTTAAGTGCTTAATCGCAGAACAATAGTATAAGTATCCAAATGCGAAGGCCGAAGGCCGAGCTCCGCGTAGGGCCGAAGGCCCGAAGCGTCCAGGATGTCAGTGCTTTAGCACAGAACAATAGTAAAAGTGTCTAAATGCGAAGGCCGAAGGCCGAGATCCGCGTAGGGCCGAAGGCCCGAAGCGTCCAGAATGTCAGTGCCTTAGCGCAGAACAATAGTACAAGTGTCTAAATGCGAAGGCCGAAGGCCGAGCTCCGCGTAGGGCCGAAGGCCCGAAGCGTCCAGAATGTCAGTGCTTTAGCACAGAGCAATAGTACAAGTGTCTAAATGCGAAGGCCGAAAGCCGAGCTCCGCGTAGGGCCGAAGGCCCGAAGCGTCCAGGACATCAGTGCCTTAGCGCAGAACAATAGTACAAGTGTCTAAATGCGAAGGCCGAAGGCCGAGCTCCGCGTAGGGCCGAAGGCCCGAAGCGTCCAGGACATCAGTGCCTTAGCGCAGAACAATAGTACAAGTGTCTAAATGCGAAGGCCGAAGGCCGAGCTCCGCGTAGGGCCGAAGGCCCGAAGCGTCCAGGATGTTAGTGCTTAAACACAGAATAATAGTACAAGTGTTTAAATGCGAAGGCCGAAGGCCGAGTTCCGCGTAGGGCCGAAGGCCCGTAGTGTCCAGGATGTCAGTGCTTTAGCACAGAGCAATAGTACAAGTGTTTAAATGCGAAGGCCAAAGGCCGAGCTCCGCGTAGGGCCGAAGGCCCGAAGCGTCCAGAATTTCAGTTCTTTAGCACAGGGCAACAGTACAAGTTTCTAAATGCGAAGGCCGAAGGCCGAGCTCCGCGTAGGGCCGAAGGCCCGAAGCGTCCAGGATGTCAGTGCTTTAACACAGAACAATAGTACAAGTGCCTAAATACGAAGGCCGAAGGCCCTACGCGACTTCAGCCTTTGGACCATGCGATTTAGACACTTGTACTTTAAAATACTTGGAAAAGTTACGGGAGGCGCGCGTCTGTCGGACGCTTCGGACCTTCGAATCGGTCCTACGCAGAGCTCAGCCTTCGGCCTTCGCATTTAGTAAGACTCTTGTACTATTGCTTTGTGTTTCCATACCGAAGTGTCGCGCATCTCGCGAATGCTTCATGTATTATAATTATTTTTAGTAATATCTTAAATTTTATCTGTAAAGATTATTGTTTATTGTCTATTGTTTATTGTCATTTATTGCATACATGTACATTGATGCATAGAAATACATGATGTTAAATACAATGTTAGGAAGCGTACATGTTACCCTGTGAGGGTGTCACAATATGATTGTAGCTGTCTTACATTTACTTAAACACTTAATTTTTACTTAATTCTCTAATATCTTAATTTAATTACATTTATAATAGTTTATTCGAATAAAATACATTTATGTCCTTACATCGATAAAAGTAGGTTAGATTAGTTGATTAATTAAGGTTATCATCATTTAGGAAATCGTCGATACTATAATAACATTTCTCGGTAAGTAAGTTAATGAGTTTTCTTTTAAATATTTTGTCTTTCGTCTCAGTGGATATATTATGAGGAAGCTTGTTGAATATTTTGATTGATCTTACGTGGGGGCTATTTTTATATATTGCTAGATTACATGTCGGAGTAGCTAATAAATTGTTACATCTCGTGGTACCTGCTACTAAGTCTTTACGCATTTGGTATAGGTGTAAGTGTTTTCGTACAAAGTTTGCTGTTTCTAGAATGTATATACAAGGTAGGGTCAGTAATTTATATTTCAAACGAACGGGCGGCAGCTTTCCGGCACTCGTATGTTAGCAAGAATACGGACACAATGTTTTTGCATGACAAAGAGATCCTGAGCATCTGTGCTGGATCCCCACAGAATCACTCCATAGCGCAGCCACGAATAGGCATAGGCATAGTATACCGAAAGGGCACAATGTAGATCTGTATTTCGTTTGATTGCGCAAAGAGCATATACGAAACTTGAGAGTTTTGCTTTGATTTTTTTTATGTGTTCTTTCCAGTCTATATGCGAGTCAATTGTTAAACCTAGGAGTGTGAAATTAGTGACTTGCTCGATTGATTGGTTATTAATGTTTAGAGAGATGTTTAGCGGTTTCTTTTGGAATGGCTTGAACTGGATGGTTTTAGTTTTTTTATAATTTATTTCGAGGTTGTGATCGTTCAACCAATCCGAAACAGTTACTAAAATATCTTTTAGGCGTGTGTTACATTCAGTATCATTTGAGCAATCAAAAAGTAATGAAATGTCGTCCGCGAATAATATGCAACTGTTACTAAGAGCTTTTGGTAAGTCATTAATATACGCAATGAAAAGGACACAGGCCAAGATGCTACCTTGGGGGATGGAACAGGTGATAAGTCGTGTTTGCGATTTTATCTCCTCTACTTCCCCCGTTTCATGGTTGCAATATTCAATTTGCACGTATTGTTTGCGGTTTTTTAAATAGGATTCAAACCATTTGTGAACCGTTCCGTTATTTGGGGTCATAATGATTCACTGTATCCAAATGAACTTGAATACAGCATTTGATGGGTAATTTTAAAACAATTAATTACAGCGTCACACCTATTTAATTATATGATCATTTCATTTTGGAGTAATGAATGTAACGCTTAGGTACTATTTTTTTGTAATTAACACCCCAAAATTACGAGAATAGATATTTTATACGGGTAATACACGTTTTATAGCAAACTTGTTCGTGTCTTTCCTGTAGCCATCGCAAATATAAGGGAATTTAAAAGCAATTTTTTACGCAGCACCTTTACATGCGGAATATTTTTTTTCAGTAATTGAGACTCAAATGAGAAAAACGGGATATATATGTACCAGAGTCGTGACCTTTTATAGTATTGTCCACAGAAGTGACCTTTTCTAAAATATGTTTTTCCCATAGGTACATCAGAAAGTACCCAACTAAGATAGTAATTAGCAATAGGAAATCGAGATTGTAAAGCAGCCATCATACGTTCTATGTGTTCTATCAAACTAACTCGCGCCGCCGCGCCGCCATAGATTCTAATGCATTATTTGAGGAGATTAGCATGTTTTATTAGGGTAAAAGTGGTATGTAAAGAACCGTTTTTGCTTTATCTTATTACTTCAGGTATTTTGCGTCAGTTTTGTGCCCTTTTTTTCGCAGACGGTGGCCTCAAACAAGAGCAGTGATAAAAATTCTGTAAAAACTGTCACATTTTTATTTTTTAGAAGCTTATTATAATTCCGCGTGCTTTATTTTACTCATATTTCATTAAAGTAAAATAAGATCTATCAAATGACACCAATTTTACCGAAATCGGTTAATGGGCTGATGAGTCATTACTAAATGAACACTGAAAATAGGGGTCATTTTAGCTCCGAATGCGCCGTTTCTAGCGTAGAATCGGCGCCATTTATGTCAGCTGCACATGTAATTCCGAGTAATGGCTACTTTCCTCTATACACTGATGTCAAAATTATACATATAGGTATTATAGTTATGGAGATATAAGCCTCCGCGCCATAACACTTTTCGTTACACTTGGTTTTTGGTCCGGCACCTCTACTACGGGTTTTTAAAGACGTTCACCTAACGTTTCACGTCAAAAGGAACAAAAAGCGGACTTAATGCATCATGGCATTAATTTATCAGTCAACCATAGGGCATTTGAGTTAGATTTATCTGCAACTGCACATGTCATAAATGTCATAATACAAGTTAGGCATTTAATAGATAATGACTAAAGGACTGCTTACAAATAAATTAACCTCAAAGCAGTGATATTATGTAGGCTGAACACCGTAAAAAACACAATATATTTATTTATTAAAGAAAATTAAAAGGAGGCCATGAAAGCATTATTTAGGAAACAAACTGTGGAAAATTTTATTGTGAAGCAAAAGATCAGCGGTCTGCAAATACAGAACATACCTACGTACGTTTAAAAGTAAAGACTTTTGCTAAAAAACCATTACGCAAGAGTTCAAAATTTTATGTTAAGGAGCAATAAAGCATACCTTCTTCAGAATTATCATCCATAACAAGAGGTGGACCCTGGTATTCTTCAGTCATAGGTGTGTGATATCCGTATATTTGCTGATAGCGGGAATCGTACAAATCATTGCTTTCTCTATTAGGATCCAACCCATACGGCCTGTTGTAACCAGTGTAATCAAACCCAGCCATCTTAGCACATTATTTTTCTAATAAATATTGCCTAAAAATAAAATTAATAATACTTCTGTACAAAACGTCGGACAAGAGAATGATTTCTGTTGACCAATCTCTTGACATATTAGCTGTCAAACAGACTGATTGAGACATGAAGTTATAAGATGGAGTGAACTGTCACTTTTTTTGCCATACTAAATTTAACCTTATCACCGAGCCAGAAAGACGTTCTTACCAGACTAGAGAAAACGGTCCACTTGAGATAGCAAAGGTGGGTCGCGGTGTCTCACTCGCACATGTTGCCAATGTTAAAAATATACCATTGTGGTAGAGTCTGGCTACTGAAATATTACACAAATGTTTGGCGGGAAATTCAAAAAATCTTGGGCTGGTCACACTTTGTGTAGTAGGAAATATAGTTTTGATACTAGAAAATATTTTTGATTTTCTGTGCACACGTAAGCTACCTAAGGATATAAGTTAAATATACGTTGACGTGCACTCAAAGTCAGCTCACATAATTTCTACCACTATGTAAAGTACAGTCAACGATAAACACATATGTTAACACTTTCTCACCATATACCATTGTAACAAGGCGAAAAATGAAATGTAGTGTAAATAAGACCTAGCTCTATAATACCGTGATATTAATCCATCACCAAAAAAATACATAAGTACTATGCCAAATATGCTAAATGCTAAGTATCAAAATATTTATAGAGCACCAACCTCCTAATTTGTTTACATTTGTTTAGGAGTTGTAAACATTGCAGTTTTTCGTTATACAACGCTACACGTCGACTTCGCACATTGTCGTAATTATTTACGAGCTTAAATAAAAGTTTGCGAACCACACTCAGTATAGACATTATTAATGTAATTTAAAATAAACCCCTTATAAACCGCAAACAATTTGAATTAATGACATAAATTGACAACTGACTTTTAGCTTTTTTTTTTAAATCATAGACAATTGGTGATACAACAACGAAATATCTGTCAACAATTTTTGGCTAGCCAGACTCTAGTATTTATATCAATATACTACTGAAATTAAATACCTTCTTATATTATTTAAGTGCTATATTTAGAGTAAGGTTCTGATATCTTTTAAGAAATTTGTAAATAATTATGATGTCGATATTATTAACTGATTTACCCAAGCATGTGTACAACAAAAAAATACATTAATTTTGATATGGTAGACATTGTAGTAACTTTGAATATTAATTGGTATCCCTAACGTGTGATGACATGTTATCAAAACACGTGAATGAAAAATTTCTTAAAAATGGTGAATAAATGTTGCGTTAAAGGTTGTAGGAGTGAAAGAATTTCTAATTGTGAAATATTGTTTCCACAAGGAAGCCACAATTATTACATTTTGCGATAAAAATACAAGTCAACATTGTCAAACTCATTAGGGTGACCATGATGTCGGCACGATGAGAATCAGTGTTACACAATTCTTATTACTTAAAAGTAAGTTTATATGAATAGGTATGTATTTATTTCTGCATGTTTAAATTGGTGAAATGAGAGCCAATACAGAATAAATAATTGCCAAAATTGAAATCCAAAGTCCTTAAACATTACAGACACATTTATACATTGTTATAATAATAAAAAAACATTGATAATAAAAGAAAAATAGAACTTTATGGTAATTTACTGACTTTTGGGACGATACTAGAAACGTTACTGGGAATTTACCCTCTTTGGAAAATTTACTGGGAACGGCACACCACTAGTTTCTTTACATTTCACGACTCTTCTCTTTTCGCACAGATGGCCTACCACCGTGAACACCGAGGTTCGCAAATTGCGGGCATCTTTCTCTTTTACTCCTATAAAGGAGTAATTACAGAGACAGAGAAAGATGCTCGTCAAACGATGCAAACTTCGGTTTCTATGCTCCAGTGACAAGAAGCGTCCTAGTTAAAAACTATAGCAAACGGGCGTAGCGGTCTCACGCGACCCTGTGGCAGTGGCGGATTTGCCCTAAGGACGAGTAGGCCCGGGCCTAGGGCGGCCAGATATATTAAGCGGCAGTCTATATGATGGATGCTGAGAAAGGGGCGGCTAGTGCTTGCTATGAAGGGCCTGGGACCTAACGCGGCAAAGACTGTAAAAAGCTCTCAGGACAGTGGGGGTGTCCTGAGAGCCTACCCCGAGCCGCTTTCGACGTGTTGCCTCTTTGTAGCACTTTCGTACGTAAGTGTGACAGAGGGGCGACACGTCGAACGCGGTTCGCGGTAGACCCTCTGGTTCTGTCAGTATATCTGTCTCTCTATCTCTCTCACTCATACCTGTATTCTTGACAGACGTTACGGCGGACCACCTTCCTGAGGATCGACCATGTTCGTGGTCCAGCATCTACGCCTATTAATAACAGTTTTTAGAACAACTAAATTAAGTACCTAAGGTTGTGTGAAGCGTTGTACAGAAGAGAAAAAAAAACTATATCCATCCCTTTTCAGGCCATAATACTAGTACAGCGAAAAGACAGTATGATTCTTTATAACTAATATAACTATGCACGAATAAGAAAAGATCCTGGCCAAACTATATATTCAATGTTATCCTAATATCCCAAATACATATGACTTATGGTCACCCTAATTAGAAAGAGATGCAACGGCCCACCTTGACTTCTCATGTGGACACACTTTTTGGCTAATGTACACTATCCGGTTTACTCTCTTGGTCCGTGGATTGAGATTGACAATACAACTGCTTTGACTAATAGAATGTCTTGCGCGGTCGTTATCCACCAACTAACGTTACCCCTAAACCCTAAACTACCATTAAGATTTATGGTTGGTTACCGTACGGTACGATAATAGGGAACATGCTAACTTTTTTTTCTCAAAGCCGTAACAGACTACCGCACCGCGACTTTGGTACGCCGCGATGATTTTCCTATATCGCTTCATAATCACTGCGTTGCACGCTTGATAGCTAATGTATAGCGTCCTTTAATTTATGGTACAAGTGTTTTTCTTTTTTGTTATTATCTGTGTCTCTTATCACCAACCATGCTTATGGAGGCTGATTGTCAAAGCAAAATTAAATTTTACGTAAAAGAAAAAAAAGGGAAACCATGATTGTAGGGAAATGACCTGGATTATTAAAATTGGTGAACAATTTCACCCTTGGCAACAAGAAACAGTTTTTTTTGAATCAACACCTTGACAAGTTCATAAAATGACTTGAGGATGCAGACAGGATGTAGCGATATTTTAGAGGCTAAAGTTGCTGAACGCAATGAAAAAGCCAAAAAGCTATATCGGTAAGTTATTGCAGTGAATTAACTAGATATTATTCATTTCCATGGTGCCAATATTGAGTATTTAACATTTTTTGTAAAGTGAAAGGTCAAAGGTGACAGCTGTGATGTGATTGTAAACAAGGTTTCCTAACAAGGCTCTTGAGTGAGTTTCTGAAACGTATAACCAGTCTATTTCTGTTCCAGGTATGTGAGTGACGCCGCTAGACGTGTCGACGAGGCGTCAGCGGCCAGCCGCTCTATAGTCGACCTATTTTCCACCAAAATAGAAGTTCTTCGTCAAAAACTCAGAGACAATTGCGAAAAATTGCTCTTTCTCGACCCATCAAACTATGGCAAGAAATCCCTTGAGCTTCTATGGAGGAAGGGATACTACGAAACTGTATCAGCGGCAAGGAAATATCAGGAATCTGATACTGCTATAGATAATTTTCTGTTTACGCATATTGGGTGTGGAATAGGTCATTTTCATCACATCTTGAACAGGATGCAAGCTATAACGAAAATTTTGCCTGGAGAATTGGACTATGAGCTCATGCTCGAGGATGGAGAGTCAGAGAGTGAAACCCAACTTAGCGAAGAAGAGGTACAGCTGGGGCGCTATGTAATTTATCAATGCTTGATCTACCTAGGGGACTTAAGTCGGTATCAAGTAGAAATATTCGAAAACTATGAGCCTTCAACAGCAGCTCGCTATTACCTCCAAGCTGCTCATATTGACATGTGCTCGGGTATGCCATTTAACCAACTAGGCAACCTATATCTTGATAAAAATTACAACTTAGACTCTGTTTGCTATTACATCCATTGCCTTAGCTGCACCACACCTTTTGAAGGTGCTACTGGTAACTTGGTAAAGATTCTAGAAAAACAAACACAATATTGCGAAACTTTAAACGATGCTGAAACTTACACACAAGCAGAACACATACAAAACACAGTCGCAAACTTTCTATCGCTAATTGACATATGGTATTTTAGCAAAAATGACACTAATGTGCCACAGAGGTGTAACAAAATAGCCCAAGATCTGAGAATAGCAATGGAATTTGCAAAATCCCCATTTCCTGATATGAATAAGAATTATACTGAGTATACACAGGCTGTTGAAGAAGAAAGCACTACTCCATCCTATTTAAATGGCAATCTTGTCCATAAAATGGTACAGATTTGCCTGTTTACAATATCAAAAATGATGGAAATAGATGAACAAAAAGCATTTGCAGGCAAAGCTTTCACACTTGCATTACTCTCCCAGCTGTTACAGAAATTGCTTAAGCAAATGGAAGAACTCGGTTTTAAAAATCCTGCTCGAAAATATAGAGTCAGATCTGTATCGACAATTGAAGTGGAATCTGAAAAACCTGACAACCAGGCTAATAATACTAATGAATCTGAAGTAATAGAAGATACCATCATCAATAAAGAGAAAACACCACCACAGACTGAAACTGAAGATGCAAAAGAAACATCTGATGGTGATAATAAAAAGTTAGAAAATGGTGACAGTAAGCCAAATCTTAAAAAGACAAAACGCAGACGCAGGAGAAGGGTTGATTCCTCTGAGAGTTCAGATTTGAGTGGTTCAGATAGTGAAAGTAGTATGACTTCAGATGATGCTTGTTCTGATGATATAGATGATGATGATATAACAGATTCAACATACAAGTCTGATGATGAATCTAGAAGTGGGGAATCCATATTTGAGGATTCTGATGAAGAGGAAACATTAGAAAATCTAAATGGAGATGTGGAAAAATCTCCTAAGCCAATTGAAGATCCTATTTCTAAAGTAAATGGCATTGATCACAGTCAAAAGAATAACACTAAAAAACAAGAAATTGAATTGAAAGAAGAAGAAATTCAAGACTTCTTAATGGGTGATAACTATTTGCCAAGCATCAAGCTCTTACTAGACTGGGTGCTTTTAGAAAAAGAATTGATCCTATCCTGTGGGGACAGTGGTGAGTCACTCTTCCAATGTGTTGTTGATCTGCTAAATATTTTCACATTTTACTTTTACCCCAAAAACAATGAAGTTCCTGGCAAATTGAAAATCTTAGCTTATGCCAAACATATTGCTATGAAATTAAAGTTGGAATACAAGAAGATACCTCTACCAGAAGACCTAAATTTACGGGGCACTAACATATGTAAATTTGACAAAGATGCTGCAGAATGGCAGGTATTAAACAAGTACCAACCATCAGTGTATGAAGAAAATGTAATAAGGATCCTGAATTTTATTGACTTTGGCAATCAAATTGCTAAAATTGTCCCTAGAATCAGATTTAACAGATCTATGAAGATATTCTATTTCAAGAAGACTTCAGCTCCGAAATTGAACACTAAAATAAACCACAAGAAAAGTAGAGAATGGCACAATTCAAAGACACCCCATGTAAGTATAAATACAAGATATTGTCTCATCAAGTACATGGTCTACGAGCAAATACCCTTAACATTATTCTCCTATTGTAAAACTATAAAGTACAACGCACAAGCTGCAGAGACATAGTTGGCCCTTCATCGTAAAAAAACTTTGGATCTCTCCACTCCCATAAAATTGTTATTATAGTAAGGGTCGGTTGCACCAAACTGTTCGTATCGTTAAAGAGTTCGCTAAATTTTTATGTGGCACTAAGGGCCAGTTGCACCAGCCACATTTGACAGACTGATCAACGTCAGCCGGCGCGCCCCGGCGCTTTACTATGAAACTTTCCATACATAAAAATTTAGCGAACTCTTTAACGATACGAACAGTTTGGTGCAACCGACCCTAAGTCTGACAAAAATACATGAATAGTTTTCCATCATAAAGGAGGGCTCCGGCGGCCTCCTCCGCCGCCTCGGGCGCCTCTGGCTGACGGCGCAGGTGCGCGAGCTGGAGCGCAGCCCCTCCGCGCCCTCGCTGCTAGCCCTGGACGCGGCCGCCATGCACCTGCATCTGCGGAAGGTGAAGCAACTGCTGAAGGCGCGCTCGTTCGTCCTGCTGGTGCCGACTGTCGGTAAGTGATCGGAGATATCATGGTTTTTACTAGGAAACAGGCATGACTATGCTAGATGGTCATGACAAAAGGGGGGAAGACGGATGCAATATACGTCTTATTACGAAGCATTACGTATATCGTTTGACAGGATTTTGACGTATATTGCATCCGTCGTCCGCCCATTAGTCATGACCATACATTTTCTCATTAGGTGGGAAATATAATAGCTTGTGGCTTTTGGTTCTTAGACTCTGACCACGCTATCTTTACACAAACAGAGTACGAATGCATAGGGTCATTGCGTCAGTTCACCGTCCAGTGCCAGATTCCGTCCACTTGGCGTAGTTGCCACAAAGAATTGTTTTATATATTCAAATTATACGCAATTCTTGAATATATAGGCATATATTCAAATTAAACGCAATTCTGTAGCAACTACGCCAAGTGAACGGAAATAGGCACTGGACGGTGAACTGACGCAATTACCCTACATATCCCTATAAGCACACTTGACGTAGGCATGAAAACTTAGCGTGGTCCAACGCTTTTAACATTTCGAGAAAAATGTTTTTTTTTTTTCAAAATCTCGCATTTATATCCTCCTAATTTAAGAAATAAGTGCTCCAATTTTTTACGCTTTTTTGGTGAAAACAAATTCCTCCATAATGTTTTGAGAATTTTGTGAAAAGAAAACTTTTACATATAATTTTTAGTCTTAGATATTTTTCAAATACATGCACGTACATTTGACAATACAACCTTCTATCTCAGTGTTGCAAGAGCTAGACGACCTCAAGCGCTCAGAGCACAGCGCGCGCGATGCCATCCGCTGGCTCGAAGCGGCCCTACGGAGCGGGTCGCGCTTCCTGCGCGCTCAGAGACCGGGGCAATCGCGCCCGCTACCATTACTTAAGTATCCTAAAAAGGTCAGTACAGATTCCGGCAGGTCGGGTAATAATTTCAGCTTATAGCCAAAGCAATTCTGCAAGTGCAATTTAAATTAAATTATTTTCCATAGGCTCCTCCACATGTGACAAACTTCATCCAAATCCTCGAGTTCTGCCACCACCTAACGGCAGACGAGAAGCAGAGCGGGCAGGGCGAGCCCGACCGCGGCAAAACCAACAACCTGCTGATACTACTTGTCGGCAACCAGCCGGGCACTGACGAGTACAAGGAGTTCAGCGTGACGGGCGCCGCGCAGGCGGCTGGCGTTACTGTGCAGTACATAGGTAAACCCTTCTGTGCAGCACATAGGAAAGAAATTATTGATCGAATTTTGAAACAGGAAATTGGGGAATACAAAACGTCTATTACAACTGTTATGGAGCTAAAATCTGTTTGAACGGCAGGCTCCTGTGTCTAATTTATGAATAAGCGTACAACATTATAAAAATCTAATTTTCATATAGTTCGGTGGTCCATTATGCTCTCCACAGGTCTGCTAGCATAAGTTGCGTTCTCGCGTGCGAGTCCATACTTGACGTCGCGCTAGATGTATGGAGTCGCGCGCGAGAACGCAACTCATGCTAGCAGGTCAGTTTTTGATTTCTCCGTTTCTCTATATAAAATAATATAATTTTTCAGGTGATTTCTATGCGAAATGGCGCCAGACCATAAACAAAACCGGCAAGAAAAGATGAACCCGTTTTTGTCGCGTCACGGACTTGGCTGAACAATCGAAGATCGAATCGGTAATCGATGCGAATCGCCGCGGCGATGAACCAAGAGAATCGATAATCGGTGGTCATACATTATCTATGGTCTTTGTAACTTTTTTAATGGAACCATCTTTTTATTTTAGAAAATGTAATAGCTTAATGCATTTTTATCATTGTAGAATTATCGTTAACAAATCATTCATTTTAAGAATAACCATTTTACATCGTCGTCATTACTTTCATTGTCATTCTTGGGGATTTTCATTTTCGACTCCATAACATGCATTTTCAGATTTTTTACGTTTTATTTGGCTTAATATGTATTGATTTCTTAAGATATGATATTATTCATTTCAATAAATATTACGTTCACAAAATGATGTTTTATTTGAATTATCAACAAGTTTCATTGTACATTGTTGATCATAGTAATTGGTGTTAATCAAATAAAAGCTTGTAAAAATTTATTTAAAGCCACCTGGCGGTGAAACTAGGTATTTTGGTGGTTTTTGGGGGATAAGACTACTGGACAGTGCGAAAAGTAAACTAAAATGTTCTTACAAGTAATTTAATTTATTAACAATTATCATAATCATACGTAAAACTAGTTTTATTATACTTAGATCTTTTCGTCACCATTCTTCAGGCTTGTCAAGTACGTTAGTGTAAGAATATCTAACAAGAGAATTATTTTTAGCATTAACTGATTTTTAGGGTCCCAAAAGGGTCCAACTGTGTCACTGTCAATACTGTCATGCTCGAAACCTATATCCACAAAATCTTATTATTTTTCTTGTTAGACATTTTGCTACTAATTCGTTCTGACACTACCAAGTAACATTTTACAGTTTATCAAACTTAAGTCAAAAATTTGTATACAACTTTCAATACATAAAAGTATTGACGCTATTCCATGGATAATTTCATTAACTTTTTACCCGTTTACATGGTTTTATTTCGTTGTTCCGTTTTCGTAACATTTGATTTAACACCTAAATTGAATTTACGAAGCTGAAATACAATTTATACATATACTTAGTCAACTTAAATATTTACATTAAAAAACAATTTTAACAGTATAAAGTTTGTCAGTTAAAATTATGTTTACCTAATCTTAATAATAAGACCGCAAATACAGCCCATATTAGAAAAACTACGTCTTTGAAATAATAATTTATAGTTGAATATTGCCTAGCAAATTTTCTATGCTTATACCAGTTATACCGTATTGATCACGATAGTTACGAAAAAGGAACAAAGTGTTACGCGTTCCATAACATTACTATTCGAAATTCGAATACATTTTACAGCCAGTATCGCAGTACTCGTGGCCTGCTTATGAAGTGTTTTTTTTGGCGACGGTCCGTTTGCAATTTATTAAGTGAAACGGAACGTCGATGAAAACATTTCAATAATAATAGGTCCATAAAATATCGTCAGGTGACAAGCAAAACTCGCTAAGTACCACCACAAGTTCATAGCCATAGTGAACCATATTAGTACTGAAAGTAGGTCGATTTTTGTTTAATTTTTTTTAGTAATTAGTGACTTTTGCTTGTCACCTGACGATATGCCAGTCGCTTTACTACAGGAGCTTAGATTCCGGCTAAGCTAACTCTGCATCGACTTGATCAGAACAAAGGATTCATTGTAAACGTCATATTTTCAAGGAAATTTGACATCAACGATAACACACTTTGTCGTTGCTAATCCCATGCAGAGTTAGTTTAGCCCGACTCTACCGCTTCGGGTATAATGTTCCTTTGACAAATGAAGAGTTGAAGACAGACTTTCTATTTATAATTTCGTAGTCAATGGTTTGTGCCGCTATTTTGAAACTAGGACATTTTAAAGTGCCACCGTGGCGGCCGCGTTTCTTGACGCATATTTCCGGTTTTACTGTCCTCTAAACATTTTAACTCCGTCAAACGAACATATACCTTAAGCTTCAGTCACGAAGAACTATTCTCGATTGAATTAGCTCGTCAATGACGCCGGCGTGGACTGTTATATTGATACATAAGTATTTCACAGAAGTACAGCGTTGTCACCGCCAGCGCTATTTAGCGAATATGCTCCGAGCATTTTTTGTCTTTCGGGTTATTAGCATCCGTCTCGATTATTTTTTGAACCTAGATTATAATAGGAGTATTTACATAGTGCCACCTAGTGGTCAGGGTGGGCACTAGCCGGAGAGGTCGCCGTGGTCGAAGAGCTCCTGGTCGTAGAGCGCGGCGCGCACGGTGCGGCCGCCGAAGTAGCGCCCGTTCAGCGCCGCCGCCGCCGCTGCCGCCTCTGTACAGTACAACATACATGGTAAGGGTGGTATTCCACCTATCCAATGTGTCTAGCTTCTCATATTTTGCTTAATGAGAGAGTGAGACTCACAGATTGGACAGATGGAATACCACCCTTAGGGCATAAAAATGATCCATGATCCAATTAGAAAACGTATTTTCTTTGGATGGCTCAATCACAAAAAGTCCTGAGTAAAGGCCAGAGCACACCGACTGTGTGCGTAGACGTGAACGTGCACTGTGAGCTGTCTCTCATAATTATACTAACAATCTTATGGATATTTATGTCTGAATTAAATAAATTGATTAAGGATCTATACATTACAACTAGCACGTGCATAGACACACGCGTCCGATGCGCCGTTTATAATATTATATAAAATTTTGTTCGTAAAATCACTTTTTTTTTAATACGTACGTACATAAAATAGTTTTGAACAAATTACTAACTGTATGTTAGGGCTGAGATACTGACCTTCAGGGTTTTGGAACTGCACGAAAATCTTGACTAGTGCGTGCGCGGGGTCATCGTCCTCGCTCTGCCGCTCGTTGTAGATTACTAGCCGTTCAACCGCGCCCCATTTGCCGCATTCCTCCTGTACACAAAATGGGTCTATATAGGTAGAATAAGTAATTGCTATGCGAAACAGCTCGATCTATGAAACGTACCGAACAAGGCTCGGAACAGGTTTATAAAATACCGGTATATTTCGGTTTTCCCTCGAACTTTCATGAGAACGCGAACGTTTTAAGAACTTTATTAGAACCTAAATAAACCGGTTTATTTGACGAGCGACGAAACGCCCTGCCGGCCTGGTGGTGTGCCACGTAAACATAGACACCGACATAGGAAGACACCGGTTTTTATTGCTCTAAACCGGTTAAGCTGACAAGAACTTCATGGAAATGTTCTCCTAAAAACCGGTTTAAAAATAACGGTTTTTCGAGCGAAACCGAAATTAAAAGGTTTTGCGCCAAGTACATGATAACGCATTGGAAATTTTACCGGTTTCCGAGCCTACCAAATGATTGAACTCGTTACTTGCTATAACAAAACCGGTTACATAGGGGACTAAAAACCGGTTTTACATTCCCTGGAGTATGTTACTTCAGATAATGTCACCGAGTGAAGTGAATAAAAATCTCGACAATTCTCCATGTCCATATTCCATCGCAAGTTCAAGCAGCACGGTGCGCGACACGCGGCGCCGCATGAGCCGCTGCATGACGCGGTGCCGCGCCGACTGCCCCAAGATGTAGCGGCTTTTGCTGTAGTGTGTCGCGGGACAGGAGTGTCTGTGGGGCATGTAGACCGGCTACTGTACCTGTATCTCGTGGTGCAGCGCCTCGTCGACCTCCTCGGGTGCCACCATGTTGGCGAGCAGCACGGTGCGCGACACGCGACGCCGCATGAGCCGCTGCATGACGAGGTGCCGCGCCGACTGCCCCGAGATGTAGCGGCTCCTGCTGTAGTGTGTCGCGGGACAGGAGTTTCTGTGAGGCATGTAGACCGGCTACTGTACCTGTATCTCGTGGTGCAGCGCCTCGTCGACCTCCTCGGGTGCCACCATGTTGGCGAGCAGCACGGTGCGCGACACGCGACGCCGCATGAGCCGCTGCATGACGAGGTGCCGCGCCGACTGCCCCGAGATGGACAGGGATTCTTGCTGCTGCAGCGTGTCGGGGGAGGAGTCTAGGAGTTTCTTCTGTAGGGCTGCTTGGAGGCCGGCTTCGCCTGTCGCCGCTGCGGACGCGGCTGATACTGGTGGCGGTTGGGTCTGGAAAATGATACACCGATCAGAACTCATGGCAAAATAAGACCAGACGTGATTTTTCTAATCATCAGTAGGTTCAATTCTTATACCGATTATCACATTCACTGCCAGCGACCGGCGAGGAAAATGTACTGAGTAAAGATAGGCACTGCCTTTTGCCCTTTGTCTCGTATAGGCGGCGGCACGACAGTGCCCCCAGATATCGCAGAAAGTTATTTACGGTATTGTATACCGTACCTGTGGGGGCGGCTGCGGTCTTGCGGACACGGGCGGCGGCGGGATGACGACGCCGGGCGGCGGCAGCGCGGCGGGGAGCGCGGCCGGGAGCGTCACGGGCAGCGCGCCGGGCAGCGCGGCCGGCAGCGCCGCGGGTAGCGTGACGGGCAGGTTGGCGGGCAGCGCGCCGGGCAGGGCCGCCGCGAGGGTGGGGAGTGCGGCGGCCGGGGGCACGCCGAGGGCGTTCAGCTTCGTGAGACCTAATGCTACGGCGTTGCTGGCTACGGCGTCCATCGCCTGCGCATTCAAAAATAAGTTAGTTACATATTTGTTTTTTCGTACAGTTGGCAAAATATGATATATGTACAAACTATTCGCCATACGAGTTTCTCGGGATATCAGTGCAAATTACATTTCGTCGACGTTTTTCAGTCGCCTAGCATCAAATAAAGCCGTGTTACGATATACGAGTATTGGCCACTTTGGGCGTCACTAATATCTATTTGAATAAGTCGATAACTCAACGAATAGGTTATACGAGAGGATGTAAAGCTTTACGCCCAGACAACGCGATGATGAAGGGGTGCATCCATTTTTTGGATATACTATGAAAGAGTAACGAGACCGGTACAATACCTGTATCTTGGCCGTAGCGGCGGCAGCAGCAACAGCGGCCGCGGTGGGCATGGCCTGCGGCGGCGGCGGGCCGGAGAGCGCGTGCGGCGGCGTGATGGCGCGGCCCACGCGTAAGTACTGCCCGCCCAAGTCGAACAGGTTCATCGACGCGATGGCTTCTAGCGCGGCGTTTAATGTTGCGTATTCTAGGAACCCGTAGCCCTAGGAAAGTAAGTTTTAGCTGTTTTAGTTCTTCAGATTTTTAAGCGGTTAGCACGCTTAATACGAATAGGTAAGCTAATAAAAATAACAATGTGTTATTTGGCAAAAGTTACCTACACATGTATGTATACAGATAAATGAAATCAATGTTACAGTGATCCTGATCATCCAATAATAATGATGTAGTTTTGGGTCACGTTTGAAAATGTATTAACAGGTTAATTGAAAAACCGGTTTATTATAATAAACCGGTTAACCAATCGACTGTTTGTTTCTGACCACGTCTTTCAACCGGCTATTTAGTTTTTTCAGAACGACTTGTTTGATCTATATTTTAATAGCCACATACGACACACATACGAAAAGTAAGCCAATAACGATTATAACAAGAACATGATATTATTTCTGAACGATTAATTTCATCTTCGTGTAAGAAACTCTAAGAGCGTCGGCGTCTAATCAATTATATATGGCTGCTGCTCGACGCAACATTGACGCAACTGCGAAGAGACACCATTTTCCACAGGGCCGACGCTCAAAAGACGGTAGTGCGTGGTCTCTCTTACCAGTGCATAATAAAATGCTAACCTTATGCCTCGTTGCCTGCGCACCGTGCGCCAGCCTGCAGTACGTGACGGGCCCAAACGCCTCGAACACATTCTTGATGTCGTCTTCACTAAGCTCCGGATGAACTGACGCTACGTAGATACGGTTGTACTGCTTCGCTTCCTCCTGCGATCACATGGGGATTATCATTTTATAGCCATTTCTCTTTCGTGGAAAGAATTATGTATTTGTATCGAACCAATGTGTAGAATTTGTGTTTGGAATGATTCCAAACGCAAAACATTCCAAACATAAATGCCGTGAAGAAATGAATGAAGAAGAAAATAAACAAAAAATCTGTTTGTAAATAGGAATATTTTCGTAAACTCACAAGTGTTGAAATTAATTCTAAAGTGGTATGTGAATAGTGAAATTTCTAATCCGAATTCAGTCCTTTAGTGGGTTGTTGGTAATGTTGGTATGGTATGGTATGGTTGGTAAATAGATAGGGTCGATGCAATCTGTAGAATATATAAGAAAACTGCCATAATAGAAACTATTATCTCTAATTGTGGCTCTCCATCGGAGAAAGGTCCTTAGTCCTTATGCATATGGAGCAAAAGGACCCTTTGCCTAAACTGGAACGCCACAATTAATTTTTGGGTTTTTTTAGTAAAATATGAGTTGCCCCTAAAACTCCTACAAAAATACCTTCTTGTAGGTGGATCGACTTTTTATCACATTGAAGTTTCGTTTTCTCCACATTCCCACTAAAAAACTCTGTAGGCATATGTTGCTGAACCCACCTGTATCTCGTCTATGACAGCCTGAGCCTGCGGCATGTTGCTGGGCCGCCCCACGACCTTGATGTTCCGCCCGCCCAGCATCACGCCGTTCATCTGCTCCAAGCTGAGCTGCGCCGCTTCTGGTATCTCGTATTCGACGAATGCGAAGCCCTTGTGAAAATATTTTTTGTTAAAAATTTCAAATAAAAATAGATGCCATCTTTAATTTTATTTTATTGCTAAGCTTCGGACTTCTAATTTACAAAAATGATTCTAAAGTGCGTGAACAGGCTCGAACAATCAGATATCGAGAAGGAGGATTAACTTGCAAGATTTGATTACAGTTACAGAAAACTGACTGGTTGAACTAAATTTAAGCTTGAAAAGGGGAAGGCCTGTGAGCAGAATCTTTAAATAAATTATATTACCTTGTGTTTTTGTGTGACGGGATCCCACGACATGTTGATACTCTTGATCGGACCGAACGGCAAAAACGCCTGCCGGATCGTGTCTTCCTTTAGCTCGAACGAGATGGAGCCAACGTATACTCTGCAACAAAACCGTTTAAAACCGGTTAATTAACTCTATTTTTAGTTACTTTTGTAATTAGTCTATTTTATTTACGACGAGTTCTGATTGAGAGAAAAACACATAAAAGATTGCAAATATTGCATCAATTAATCAGATTGACCAGTCCAGATATATTTGAGCAGAGAACCGGTACCGAATCACGAAAAAAAATTGGCTTTTCCGTAGAAAACATTGATATTCGATCATGATCAGCCAAAATATATGAAACACACTTTACTTTCGCGATTTCGGAGTTGGTCCCATAATAAAAGTTGCTCAGACCTATGTAAAATATTTGAATGTACTCTTTTTTTTTATACCACATCGGTGGCAAACAAGCATACGGCCCGCCTGATGGTAAGCAGTAAGGAATGCAAATCGGTTATTTTTTGTATGGAAATAACCGCGGTTTCGGTTAAAAACCGAATATTTCCATACAAAAAATAACCGATTTGCATTCCCTAGTAAGCAGTCACCGTAGCCTATGGACGCCTGCTACTCCAGAGGTGTTACATGCGCGTTGCCGACCTTTTAAAAACCTGTACACTCCTTTTTTGAAGAACCCCATACTGTAGACCCTCGGGAAAACCTCGGAAGGGAGCTCATTCCACAGCCGCAGCGTCCGCGGGAGGAAATTCCTCTTAAATCGTACTCCTGGGAGTCGTGGGCATTGGCTCAGATCTTTTCAGCTTTACGGGTCACAGGTTCGACCAGCGCGAAGCGGGAGCCTACCGGTATCGCTCTCATCATTGCCATAATTATATTTATTACAATTATTACTAATTAACATTCAAAAAGGAACTTGTTTTTAATTTACTGTCTTTTGTCAACTGCGAACTTCTTTAATAACCGGTTTCAGTTTTTGTTTGGTTGAAAGCTTAAATGTGGCTTTCCATAGAGAAGGGTCCTTATGTACATGGAGCATAAGGGCTCTTTGGGCATGGAACTCCAAAAATGTCCTGAGTCCGTCAATATTATTAAATTCAGTTGTTAAATATTTTATTTCTGGTTATTAATTTAAAGTTAATTTTTCATTTTTTTTTATTCAAGCCTATGGTTTGTGGATCTTGCACCTCCATCATCTGTTAACACTTTCGCAATCAGGCAAAATTTCAAACAATACCCCAGAAACCGACAGTACTCGCTAGTCGGGCAACGACGTGCAACTCAATGCCGCACGCCGCGAACCCGCTAGTCGGGCAAGCGGCGGACGCTCAGGGCTGTGCCAAGTAACTTTCATATAAGTACGTGGATAAAATTAAATCTGCTGTCTCATCTGTTTAGGCTCCCCGTTTTATCAATTATCACAATGCATTCAGTGGGGCAGTAGGAAATGAATAAAATCACACAAAGCCAAATCATCGACAGGCTAAACCACAAAGTCCAGTAAGAAAGCAGAAATCACAGTTGTCCAAAAAACAAGCCGAGTCGTCAAAATGAAAATTAACACAACACAACAACGTCCGAAGCACATCACAAACCATTACGGAATGGCTCCGATTGCAATTTTACACCGAGACCGGGTTGAAAAAAAAACCCGGGTCGCAAACTTCAAATAGATAAGGGATGGTAAACAACATCTCCAGGGTTAAGTGTATGATCACAGTAACTACATTCTTTTGTCAAAGAAGTTGCGACTTTATTGTATGTGTACGAACGTACTAATTATCGTAACTATTCAAAGCTACTTGTTACGTTTTGCTTCCATTCAGTTGCAGTGCAGTGCTGTTTTATGATGACTGACCTATTGTCTTTTTCTGAGAACTGCCGCTTAGAAGTTAGAATGTTGTTAGGTACTTAGTTGAATTTCTTGGTTTATTTTTCTCCGAATTTTGTTTCACAAAAATCATCCTATGAGTACTCATGAAATAGATGTATACCTATACTTACTAAATATTCGTAAACACAAATTAGGTTGTACGATTTACGAAAATTCTAACTCCTATTGATACATACCCGTGTATGCAATTTCACGTAACCAACTAATAAGAATTTTTATTTTGTAATCACATTAGGTAAAGTAAATAAAAATACAAAGTGAAGTAATAAAATATAATAATCAACTGTAAGTACCAACTTTTCGACCACATAATAATCAGAAGACTTACAATTTTTTCTGTTAGTGCCAGTGGCAGCCCTGAGGTAGTGAAGATGCAATGCTTGCCTGTCGGGCACTTCGGCGTCGCGTGTAGGTTTATAGCTCTTGCCCGACTAGCGGGTATGCCGGCATCTGAGTAAAGTTTACGAGTGCCCGAGAGTCGGGTACGCGGTTTCGAATGTGTTAATGTGCGACTGTCTTCTTCATAACGACCATATCGATGCTTCTCCATAGCATATTAATAAGCGTTAGTCTCAATACCTTCTACACTTGAATGCACAGTGTGTAAAACCGGTTTTTCCAGCGTAGTAATAGTTCCTAGTAAAAACCGGTTAAAATCTGAAGTGTATGAGTATTGTCGTACCTGCACATGAGGGCCAGCGCCTGTTGCCGTTGCACTTGCGTCCTCTGGGAGGCCATCTGTTGCTGCTGATGTGCCAGCGTCTGCTTCATCAGGACCATCTTGATGCTCTGCTCCATGGCGTACTTCTTGGCGCGGGCAACCGCGTCCGCCTGCTCGCTAGAGAGCCGCGGCAGCGAACCGCCGAGGACCGCTGGGAGCGTTGAGCATTTGGCGCCAGGACCTGTTTAAAAGAAGACCATACTGTTTTTATGCCCAGTGCTACATCAAATATGGCGGTCTTATGGGATATAATGTAGAGTCGTCACTACCAAGCAGGGTTAAACTTAATATGTTACAACTCACTCCCAATCTTAATCATTTCAATTCAAGAAAAATTACACTACAAAAGATTTACACATCATAAAAAATAACTCAAGAATGTAGTTATGTCCGACAAGAGCAAGTAATTGGTATAAATATAACTTATACAAATGAGTGAATCAACTATTTCATGTTGTTTTACTATTTCGTCAGCAAGGAGACGGAGACAGCACTGTTTGTTATAAGAAATGTTGTTCCACCAACGTTTTTAGCAGCTGGGCCATTTATTTGGTTAATTTAAATGCTTTTTTGGCATTACTACCCAGGAAAATGTTACTAGTTATTTTTCTCCTCTTTCCCACCGCTTTTGTGCCCCGATTCAAATTTTGTTTTTTGTTTACTTAGAAATACCTAGTTAATAATATAATATAAGTAACAAGAATAACGACAATTTCTTACCCAGAAAATTCTTACCAGTGTAGACATCGCCCATCTGCTGCAAATCGTAGATAGGTGCATTGAAGTCCCCGCCTGCAACAGGAGTTAGGTTAGTCGAGAGTTCGCGCCTCGCCCCGCGGGCCACACCACCACACCGGATCTGGGATTCAAAGTGGTCCCTCTATGTCACCAACGACTATTATCACCTAACAATAGACATTTTTAGGATTATTAAAAGCTATGGTACTTGAGGACTGATTGAAATCTGAGATTGTCATTAGTCGTTTGTGAAATAAGGGATGTTTTATCTTTCGTCAGATACCCAGTGGTCCGGTGTGGTGGCGCGGCCCCCGCGGGCTATGTATTAATGCACGCAACAAGCACACTTCTACTGTCAACCCGCGCGTCCTGGCCGGCTTAGGAACCCAATCGGGCTAGTGAAACTTTCTCTATCATACTCCATATCGAAAGGTGACAAGCAAAACTCACTAATTACTACCGCAAGGTCATAGCCATAATGAGCCATGTTAGTACTCAAATAAGGTTGATTTTTGTTTAATTATTTTTTAGTAATTAGTGAGTTTTGCTTGTCACCTGACGATATCTTCCTTTCGTGCCTAGAGTTAGACCAAGAAAAGTCTGCAGCGATTTTGATAGCCCACGCAGCAAGTGTTATTTACACGTCATAATTTCATTGAAGTTTGACGTTTAAAATGACACTTGCACTGCGTGGGCTATCGAAATCGCTGCAATCTTTTCTCGGTCTGACGCTATCACGCTTTTTAACCTTTCATAGAAGGATGCAACGATAAAAAATGCTATGCGGTGATGAAATTGATGTGTGAAAACCTAGTAAGTAGTTTGGTATTTCAAAGCATGTTTCATACTTAAGTATTTATTTTTTCCATAAATGTGAATAAACACAATAGAGAGACGTAGGTACTATGACCAAGTAATTTTGTAATTGTTTTTGTTTAAGAAACAGGCTATTTCAGGTACCTAGTGTTGTATTGTGGTGTGTGTTCGTTCACGATAAAATAATAAAAACTATTTTTCGACGGATAGAAAATTGAAAAACTTATCGAAAGTTATCACTGTTATCAGTGTGGCTAGACGTCGGAAACCGGTATATCCTTCATACAAATAACCGGTTTGTGGTTTTGGTTAATCGCCTTTTACGATATCTCTTCTACTTTTTTAAATGATTCATTTCCCTAATGCTAATAAAAACTGAAAATAAATCAAAAAATGTAAGTGTCGTGTTGGCGGTTCTGACCCTCGAGTGTGCCATTGGTAGGTATATACTACGCAATGCCAGTTTTATTAGAATCGTTACATCCCTACATTCAGTCATCGGGAGACCCCGTGAGACCGCAGTCTGCGGAGAGAAAAAGGTTCGCCGGCCAGGCGGCGCCCTAGCACGCTCGCTCGGCCGAGTAGGGAAGGTAGGTACATTGTGATGCAGCAGGCGGCGGCGGCGGGCGGCGTTGCTCGAAGCGTAACGCAAAAACCTAACTTAATATCTAGTCTGAAACAGAAAGCAGAAACACTGATCACTGAGGAGATGTTTCTCATGGCGAACACAACGAGACGAGTAGACGGCGGCGGGCGGCGGCGGCGGCGACAGCGCCTGCAACAGCGAGCACAGGCACGCGGCGTTAGATGCGCCTTACACTTGGGCCGCTCATACCGAGCAAGGTCACTGGGTACTTACCTGGCGGCGGCGCGGCGGGCAGCGGCGGCGCGCCCGGCAACGGTGCGGGCGGCATACCCGGCGGCATGGTTGGCATGGCAATGCCAGGCATACCGATGTTGCCCATGGGCATGTTTGGATGCATCATGCCGGGATGCTGCATGCCTGGCATACTGCTCATTCCTGGCATACCGCTCATTCCTGGCATACCCATCATGGGCATGCCCGGCATTCCATGCATGCCAGCCATCTGCATAGCACTTGTGTCACCACCCTGCAACTACACAATTTCTACATGTAAAGAGATCTCAAAAGCATGAGAAACAAACCACCACTTCATGCAGTTATGAACCATTTTTTATTTTAGCATGAGTTTTACAAATTTTACACCACAGATGGTCCTTCATAGGTTTAAATCAGGGGTCCCCAAACTTTTTTAGCTTAGGGGCATATTGCACCTCAGAAACTTTCGCGCGGGCCACCATCGGTTTTTGCGCCGGGAGATGGTGTCTGGTTGCTGCTATTAGGAACAGTTCCTCTCAATGAATGCTGAATCCCTGGAGCCTGGCTCTCGCGGGCCAGACGGTGGGCGGGGGACAGATTGTAACATGTCACGGGCCGCGGTTTGGAGACCCCCAAATAAAGAACCCAGATTCCTCCCCCAACAGATATGGGTATATGGGCTTAAAGCATAAGAAAGATAGAAGCCCTGATAGAAATGGTAGGTAGGGTACCATAAAAAAAGAATATCTTGGTTACGTAGTCTAATGTTGGCTTGTAGAATCAACTTTTCTTATATAATGATTTAGAATAATAAATATTTAATAATGTTTGATTAGTATTTTCCTGACAATGGTGTTGTGAAAAAAGTTGTGTTTCACTCGGTCACAAACTTTGTTTAACTTGCTACACTCATTCCGCAATTTTGCTCGGGAATCAATATACCAGCGATTAAACAAAAACTTTGCCTCCTTGTTAAACAAATAACTATTATTGCAACACAAAAGAAAATGACTCAAACATATTTACAATTTAAATAATCTGCTGCTTAGGGTGGTATTCCACCTGTCCTTTTTCTTGGTCCAATATGCATTGGGTCTCACTTCCTCATTAAGCAAAATGTGAGACGCAAATACACATTGGACAAAGAAATACAAATACAAATTGGACAGGTGGAATACCACCCTTATTGCTGTAAGAGATCTCTTGGTGTGAGAAAGAAATTAGAGGAATAAGAAAAATAACAGTAAAAATCTTAAAATAAGTTGCCTTAATAGAAAGGTGGGAAGGAGGGGGGGTGGGAGGTGGGAGGGGAACCCCCCCCCCCCTCCAACTTCCCCCCCCCCCCCCGCGGAAATGCTTGGTTTCTGAATTATTCATAATTTCATAGTTATAATTTGAGGTTATGAAAGATTGGGTTATTCGCAGATGGTCTAGAACGCAAAATGCCTCACCAAAAAAAAAAACATTTTCGCCGTTTTATCTTTATGTTAGCGATGTCGACGGAGGCTCCTATTCTGTGCTGTTTGGCCTTCGGCCATTTGAAGATAACTAACGAACCTAACCTACCCTAGTGATATAAAAAAGTGGTAATTTTGCGTTCTAGACCGTTCGCGATGTAGACTATAAGGGATATACTTATAGGCAAAATATTACACTAGTAATTTTGCGTTCTAGACAGTCTTAATATTCAATGATCACCCAAAAAAAAACTTATTTGCGGCAGCTAAAATTGCTTTAAATCAATTTAAAACAACCCCTCACAGCGTCAGTTATCCTCAAATAAGGCGACTTATTTTAAGATCCAACCCAAAATAACGTACAAATACATACACAGCGGCACACTAAGGAAGAGATAAGTAACAACAATGATATCTACTTGCTATGAGAAACAGTCTAACGTACGTAAATAAAAGGTGTATAGCGATAAACTGATATACAAAAACCCGCTACGACAAATTTATGGGAACCACGCTAAACAAACTGTAGTCAAGTTACATAGTTACGGATTAGATGTAGGTACAATGTGTCGTATTTGTTGGAAAAATTAAATGACTGAGATACAGCCACAAAGGTATACTTAAATAAAAGATCAAGCAAAAGAGCAATGATATAAAAGAAAAGAACTAGGTTAGGTTTCATGACAGTTCGTGTCAATATATTAAATCTGTTTTAGCTTACCAGTTCCATGGTTGTCTTATTAATCAGGCGGTGCGAAAGTAATAATTATATTGTAATTTATCTAGCATTCGATGCCACTTAGATCACAACTATGTAATAAAAATGTGTATTACCGTGAACACCGTCACAACACGACACTAAAATAAGATGGCCGACTGGCCGTCATCAGTCAACAACCAATCACGACGCCTTTTCTGTACAGTGCTATTCACTAATGAACGGATTAAATAATGGTGCGTACACACCAGTGCAAAAATGGATTTATAAAAGCCATAACAGACTACCTCGCCGCACCACGGCCTCGGTGCGGTGAAAATATCTCTTTCTCGCTCTAACATAACGCTGCGACGTGCTCCGTCTGTCCGTTTAAATCTGCAAATTGCCAAAACGAAATTATAAAAAAAATGCATTCTATTCATAGATCTAGTAAATTTTCAATAGATGTGCTAAACTCGAGCACAGACAAAATTATAAACACGTTTTAAAGTAGCTAACACACTATCGCACCGCACCAAGGTCATTGTGGGACGCACCCATAAGTAAGAGGGAGAAAGAGATATCGCTTTCGCGCTTTACACTTTAAGCCCCCTCCAGACTATGCGCGTGAATCGCAGGCGAAGCCGCGAACGCGAGTGTGGAGTCGATTTTCGCAGACAGCGAAATCGACTCCACACTCGCGTTCGCGGCTTCGCCTGCGCTTCACGCGCATAGTCTGGAGGGGGCTTTACACTTTACAGTAAGAAATTAAAAAAATGTGAGACTATCAATAATAACGCTTTCTCTGCTACTCCTACTGCTAGTTCCATAAGAGCATCTCGTTCGGTCATCTCCCGGCTCTATCATTTTCATCTCTATACTATTGTACCTTGTACACTCTATATGATTCTATTGATAGAAGCAAAAGGAAAAAAACATACATACAAACATACGGGTCAAACTCGGAGTAATTAACTTGGTTATATCCTCTAAGGGGTCAAACAGAGAACCTCCTTTTTGAAGTGAAAACTTCTTTAGCGGCGCTGTGCACTTTTTGTGGTGGGGAAAAAACATAGAAGGTAGGATGGTCTAGAAGTGGTATACGCGTGCCTCCGTGAGGGACAAAACATACGCGAATGCGACACTGTGATTGGTCGAATTCATTTGTTGCCCACCATTCTCCATACTAATAAAAAGATGGGGAACATACAAAAAGTGAAACTGTGACAAGGACAAGCAATAATACCGCCTTCTCTGCTACTCCTACTGAAAGTTCCATAAGTGCATCTCGTTCGGTCGTTTGGCCCCTCCCCCCGTTTCATCTCTATATTATTGTACCTCTATGGGAAAAAATGATAAACTCGAGACAGCGTAAGGCGTAACGCGTCTCTCCTCTCTTTCTACCGCGCGGCGAAAATGTATGCCTGAGCCTGCCGTTTCATGTAGGCGGCGCAGTGCGCTTGCGTGATGTGTGACGGACAATGTCATTGTTTTTTGAAGTGAAAACTTCTTTATAGCGGCGCTGTGCACTTTTTGAGGTGAGGAAAAGATTATAAACTCGAGACAGCGTAAGGCGTAACGCGTAAGGCGTCTCTCCTCTCTTTCTACCGCACGGCGAAAATGTATGCCTGAGCCTGCTGTTTCATGTAGGCGGCGCAGGGCGCTTGCGTGACGTTATGTTATGTGTGACGGACAATGTCATTGTTTTTTGATTTAAATGCCTGTAGTGAGTTTCCCTCAAACTGGTATTAATACTCACAGCACAGTGATGTGCTTAGGGGTTTCAAGTAATGCGACGATACAACGCT
Organism: Cydia splendana; assembly: GCF_910591565.1. Lineage (NCBI taxonomy): Eukaryota > Metazoa > Arthropoda > Insecta > Lepidoptera > Tortricidae > Cydia > Cydia splendana. The sequence continues at coordinate 7,361,030 of NC_085976.1, forward strand.
AGATGGCGTTAACCTCAATCATACATAGTGCTGCAGACATTTTGCACTATATGGCCCTGTTATTAATATTTTGAGTTACAATATCGTTGAGTTTTCACTTCTGCCGGCACTCCTGGAGTGCAACCCGTTGTTTTATTTATTTAAATGCCATCTATTGAGATTCCCTCAAACTGGTATACCTAACTGTAGTACCAGTAGTACTTACTGTGATGTGCTTAGGTGTTTCAAGTAATGCGACGATACAACCCTAGATGGCGTTAACATCAATTACACATATAATGCTGCAGACATTTTGCACTATATGTTATTAATATTTTGAGTTACAATGTCGTTGAGTTTTCACTTCTGCCGGCACTCCCGGAGTGCAACCCGTTGTTTTCTTTTGAAGGCGGTTAAAACGAAGTTGAGGTATCCATTTTGTTCATATTCTAGAAGGTAGGATCCTATAGAAGTGGTATACGCGTGCCTCCGTGAGGGACAAAACATAGGCAATGCGACACTATGATTCTTCGAGGAACACGGAAGGGAGGCGGCATTCGCACTATTTCCCCTCTGCCGAGGTACAAGATTAGCGCGTCAATCTAATCTAGCGCGGGTAATAAAACTAGTTGCACTTGGACTTTTCACTAGACCGAGTCCAGACGCGCGCGTGAACACTGCTGCACAAAAATGCCTGTTTGCTCGGTTTTTTGTTATAAAAAGTGGTCGGGGACATCAAATTTACAAAAAGAAAGTGTTACATTTCACATGTAATATTTTTTTTTACATATCATACATTTAATTACATTCAAACACAATTATTATATTTTAGTCTCATGATATTGTTGGATTTATTAACGAGCGCTGGTGGCCTAGCGGTAAGAGCGTGCGACTTGCAATCCGGAGGTCGCGGGTTCAAACCCCGGCTCGTACCAATGAGTTTTTCGGAACTTAAATTATCATTTGATATTTACCAGTCGCTTTTCGGTGAAGGAAAACATCGTGAGGAAACCGGACTAATCCCAATAAGGCCTAGTTCCCCTCTGGGTTGGAAGGTCAGATGGCAGTCGCTTTCGTAAAAAAACTAGTGCCTACGTCAAATCATGGGATTAGTTGTCAAGCGGACCCCAGGCTCTCATGAGCCGTGGCGAAATGCCGGGATAACGCGAGGAAGAAGAAGATTGTTGGATTTATCGATTTTGCTCGCTCAGTACAAATTGCGGATCGGTCGAGCGACAAATCCGACTTCTCATCTCTCAGAATTAGTGTCCGACCGAAGGTTCGGTTTCGGTTTCGGTTTCGGCCAGTTTCGGCCAAAAAATCATGTTTCGGCTGTAGTTTCGGTTTCGGCCAAAAAACGGCCGAACCTTTCGGCCAGGCCGAAACTTACGAAATGGTACTTCGGACAACAATATTAATACATACCTACATATACTGATTCATGTATAGGTACAGAAATTAATTGGTTTATTATAAAACACAATTCCACTAATGAGAGCGCCACTGGACGGTCAACGCAGTTTTAAGAGGCTGTCAATACTTATAACGCGCACACTGTCTAATTGTATCGGTTTGAATGAGATAGCACTGTCGCACGTAGCCGTTGGCCGAGTATCAGCTCGGCCCGAGTCGAACGATGTTTTTTACCATTGGTTTGTGTTCCACATGTCCTCTACTTCAGCTTAGCCCTTGGCCTCTCTGCGCCATGCTCGGCCTGCGGTCTCGCTTTTTAATACAATGGACATTGGAGCTGGAGTCTGTGCTTAACTACTTATCCTGAAGCCTGAAGCACGGCTTTGACTTCGCATGAAAGTTCGCCTCACTGGGGCACTTCGGACTTTTAGGCCCAGGTGAAGATCGGTACCCGGCCTTGCGATATTGTTAACAAAAAATTTCGCGCTCGCTGCGCTTGCGTTTTTGGTTGACCCTGTATCTACATGTTAGCTTGACTGGTGAATGAATAGACTTAGACCAAGAAAATTCTGCAATGATTTTGATAGCATACGCAGTGCTACTAGTGCAAATGTTATTTATACGTCATAATTTCTTAGAAGTTTTGACGTTTAAAGTACCTAACACTTGCAATGCGTGTGTTATCAAAATCGTTGCAGAATTATCTTGGTCTAACTCTAGTAACTTTCTTAAAAAACTGCTTAAGTAACATCAATTTCAAGGACATTGGGTGTTGACAGCCCCATAATATGTGTGTAAAAGCGGTTTTATGACATTTTTTCAACGATTTTAACAAGTCTACAAAAGTTTCGGTTTCGGTTTCGGTTTCGGCCGAAACTAGAGCCAAAGCCGAACATTCGGTTTCGGTTTCGGTTTCGGCAAAAAAACATGTTTCGGTCGGACACTACTCAGAATACAATAACATATAGTTGGTCAAGCAGATCTTGTCAGTAGAAAAAGGCGGCAAATTTGAAAAATGTAGGCGCGAAGGGATATCGTCTCATATAAAATTTGAATTTCGGGCCTTTTTCTACTGACAAGATTTCCTTCAACGAAAATGTGTTAGTGTGCGTACACAAAAAGAGATCGAGGTTTGCAAGATTTGTCTTTGACGTGTGTCATTTTCTATGTATTTGTGTCGTCATTACAGATTGGATTTTGTATGTAAGTGTGTGAGAAGTGCGACTGTGTTCACCTTTCCCCCCGCGAAAAATGCCAGAAAGATTTGTAGGGTGAGATATCGCTTGGGCCCCTCTCTTCCGATGTGTTGGAAGCCGGTGTTGCTCGAAGCTATGATTGGTCGAATTTATTTGTTGCCCACCAAAACCCATACTAATTTAAGGTGAGGAATAAAAAAAATGTGAGACTGTGACAAGGACAACAATACTAGCGCTTTCGCTGCTACTCCTACTGAAAGACACATAAGACTATCCCGTTTGCTCATTTCTCGGAGGACTTGGGGGACTCATCATGCCTTATCCAGTTAAAATACTAGATTCATGATTTTGTTACTTCCGTTGTCGATCTTAGAGGATACACCAACGGAGACGCCATGTCTAAAATTTTCGGTACAAAATAGTCTGCCATTTTTTGCGGGGGAGGGGCACATCAAATGTATAGGTACGTCATGTCAGATAAACGTCAGTCCATACATATGGTTGACATGTGGTTGACCATTGGCCGCCTATTTTCGACAGAGGGGAACGCCTGTTAATGGCGGCTCCATTGTTAATTACTCCGAGTTGTCGATCAGCAAATATTCAATAATGAATGGGAAGCTTTATAAAAAAATTAAGTACATACTCTGTGGTCTTTGGGTTGAGGGTTCAAAAACCTATAAGACGTAAACGCCAATCGACGGTATGAGATAAACTTGGTCAAGCAGATCTTGTCAGTAGAAAAAGGCGGCAAATTTGAAAAATGTACGCGCGAAGGGATATCGTCCCGTAGAAAATTTGAATTTCGTGCCTTTTTTACTGAGAAGATTTGCTTGACCGTCTATAGATCTCATACCGTCGATTGGCGTTTACGCCTTTTTGAGAATCAAGGATTCCCGTACATTTATGTCAAAGTCAAATCTTCACGACTCACACACAGTGACGTGTGTGCGTGAAGTGATATTGGGAAGAATTGTGGTTTTGTTAGCAAACGCAAGAAAATATACATTAAAATTTGATTACTTTCAACATCTTTTGTGTCGTATATTTAAATATTGTTAAAAGCGGGATACCATATCATTTGTCTGCTTTGCCTGTAGTTAAATTATCATGGATAGTGCACCTTGCGTATTTTTAGGCATCAAAGTGAAGCCGGGGCCTATTGAACGGTTTAAATTAGAAAACTTCGGTCTCGATAACACTGTAGAGAACCTAAAAATTGAGGCCGAAAAGAAGTCTAACGTGCCGTCTGCATCTTTGGGCAAGTATCTAAAATGTTGCATTTTCAGTATGTGATTGAACCTTACTGTAAATGCATTTGTTTACATTGTAAAATTCTTTTGTGTTATAAAATATAAGTCGACTTTTTGTATAATTTTTTCATAGACACAGGGGAATATTCTAATTGGATTAATGTATGTGATTCCATTAAGCATATGGGAAGCGTGCTGAAGTGGTTCTTATAGAAATTTTCCCTCTTGTCCAGTTGTCCTTTGTCCAAGCCAAATTATAATGAAATCTTGTTTTTGTTACGTTTAAAAATTGATAAGCTTTTTTATTAGTTTATTTGAACAAAGGGCAGTATACAATGAATGAAAACAGTAATGTTTGTCAGAACATAACAAAATGGTCTTCGATTTTCACATAAGTAAAGTGAAATCTCGTTAATCCGGCACTTCGATGGTCCGGTATACACAGTAATCCGGCACTAAAATTGGGATACAAATGATTATTCTACGTCCTAATTTACTATGTGCGCTAACATTTTCGCCCTTCAATCTCTTTATAAATGGCTAAGTTCCAGAGTAGATTTTTTTTAAATTTTGAATTTTAGTAAAATGTATTTCTACAACATACTAAAAAACAGATCAATAATATGCAAATTTGGTCTAACTTCCAGTAAACCGAATTTTCCAGATTGTACTGTATATTATCATTAAAAGGCTATTGCAGTATTTGCAGTAGTCAAAAACTTTATACTGTATAATTTATTATAATCAATCAAACATTCCAGAATTAATTCACCATGGGAAAATTCTCAAACCCGAAGCCACATTACAAGACTGTGGGGTAAAGAGTGGTGAAATGGTACATGTTGTCAAAAAGAAAGTCCCGGCAGCTGCTCCTCCGCCCCCCACTTACTCGGATGCTGAGTTGCAACAGATAGCTAACTCGCTGAGAACATTGGGATGCACACCCAATGCTCCCGGGTGGACTAGGGCTATGCAGGTAAAGTGGGTAGCATATTTATTTGTACTTAGTAAACTTTTAACTTTGTAAATGCAGACATATTAAAAAATTCGGCAATAAATTGCCGTTCTTACCCAATTACGGGAAAATTAAAATGAAAGGTTTTGATTTTAGCAGAGTTAGACAAGTCTGTTGTGTATTCCAGCATAAAGTCAAAACTGATCCAAATAAGATAAATCAGGTGCCAATCTAAGAGATCTAAGAAGATTGCATAATGGGAAACTAAACTTGCTAGTCGAAAATTCCTCTAAAAGCTCCCTCTTTTTGCATCACCCTGAATTCAGATCAGAATTTTTCTTTTGCAGCTTTTAAACGACGAATCAGCCATGAACGAAATCCTCGAACACGCCCCATCACTCAGAGAGGATTGCGTCACACTGTCAATGCTACATGAAGTGGAGTTATTGGCCGCATTGGGTGCCAATGTGAGCACGATGAGGCGAGCCGCCAACGCACACCCGGACTTGCCGGCGGCCTTAAGGCATCTTACAAGGCTGGTGCACACAAGAGCCAATACTTCTACTTCTAATGACAATGGTTTGTGCTAATCATTGAAATTATTTTAACCTTTTGACCGTCACAGACGTCAAATGACGCGCGACGCTACATCCCTTCGACCGTCGTCCATTACGACAAGGTTCACAATGACGCGCCGCGCACGATAGGCGTGGCGTGGCGTTCAAAGGGTTAAGTTAAACCAAAATACTTATATTGTGGTTGGGCCACTAGCGTAGTAGCTGATAAAGTGACATCTTACATTTTTTAAGTGATGAAAATTTTATATTGGAAAATAATTTATTTGTAATAATAAAGAGTGAACCTATCTACAAACCACTTACTGACATTTATGTTTTAAGTACAATCGGATAGAAATGAAACATGAAAAAAATATGAGTTTTATGTTGTATTTCAAATCTTACCAGGCAGGTACCATCTAGTTTTATAATAACGCTCACTTGCCGAATAATGCTTCATTTATTCTGTCGGTAATCTTTAGTTAGGTGTCAATTAGTAGTTATTAGTCGTTGGAACTCGCTATAAACAGAATATACATATAATATGCTATTCTAATCATGTTAATGCCATTTCCGCCACGTCAGTGTTAATTTAGTTAATAATTTTAGACGTGTAGGACTAATCCCAATAAGGCCTAGCTTTCCCTCTGGGTTGGAAGGTCAGATGGCAGTCGCTTTCGTAAAAACTAGTGCCTACGTCAAATCATGGGATTAGTTGTCAAGCGGACCCCAGGCTCCTATGAGCCGTGGCAAAAAATGCCGGGATAACGCGATGAAAAAGCCGTGGTGGCCGAGTGGATATGACGTCTGACTTTCAATCCGGAGGTCGGGGGTTCAAATCCTGGCTCGTACCAATGAGTTTTTCGGAACTTATGTACGAAATATCATTTGATATTTACCACTAGCTTTTCGGTGAAGGAAAACATCGTGAGGAAACCTGCATACATCTGCGAAGAAATTCAAAGGTGTATGTGAAGTCCCCAATCCGCAGTGGGCTAGCGTGGGGACTATATAGCCTAAGCCCTCTCGCGCATGAGAGGAGGCCTGTGCTCAGCAGTGGGACGTATATAGGCTGAAATGATGATGATGATGATGAACGCGATGAAGAAGGAGGGAATTTTAGACGTGTAGTTCAAGTGAAATTCCGCAACATGGCGCGTGATAATATATTCCTGGTCAGGCTTTAACTGATAACTGGCTATATAAATAATTACCTATATTTTTCCAGTGCCAACCTCTGGTTTTGCGTATTCTCTTGAAGCGTTGTCTGAAGATGAAGACGCGGATGAAGAAGAAAACGAGGAAGGGGAACGGAATACCATTACCCAAGAACAGTTCGCTGCTGCGTTGCAGGTAGGTATCGTGAACTATACGTAGGTACTTGTATAGTTTATAATAGATTACTTATTTTAATTGTTATACAGCGGTCATGAAATCAGTTATAACGTTATAACTAGAGATGCACCGGGTATTTGGTTACTATCCGGTATCCGGCCGGATACCGGATACTGACTTACTATCCAGCCGGATACCGGATTGCGGATAGTAACATTGCTTGATTTCGGAGTAAACAAATTGGATTTAAGAAACAGTCACGGTCATAATCGTACCTACTTGTTTATTGTTTTAAAACAATTTAAACATTCGACTGACTTGCACACGCACTCATTTCGAACCTACAAATGTGTCCACGAGAACGTTCACTAGGAAACAGAGGGGCTACCGCGAAAACAGAAATTCGGAAATTGCGGGGATCTTTCTCTTTTACTCCAATGAAGGCGTAATTAGAATTAGAGTGACAGAAAAATGCCCGCAATTGACGGTTTTCGATTTTCACGGTAGCCGTCCTGGTCAAACCTACACAACGCGCACCTGAAAAACCGAAATGTCGATATAGTTCCGCCGGCCGAATATTCGGCGGCCGGATACCGTATACGGCCGATGGTCAGGCCGAATATCCGGTATCCGGCCAAACAACTATCCGTTGCATTTCTAGTTATAACATTCGAAACTTGTGTTCTACAGTTTGGCCCAGGACTGTCTCATTGCAAACATACACAGAATCATACTATATTTTTCTTACGCTAGTACTAGCGCCCAAAAGAGAGAAATGAGTAGTTTTCCTGGTTCTACTGACTGACAAGTTGCGTTTGCCATACTACATAGTTCCCGAATCATCTAAATGCTTTAGAGTAAACAAGTTAAATGAGATTAAACCTTCAGTAACCATGGCATAGGTAGGTTTGAACCTTTGACTCTAGTATGTACCTATTTATGATGATATAATGCCGTAGAGCGCCATCTAGTTCGGCTGTCAAACTCAACTTTGTTTTAAATGAATTATTGGTTGAAGGCTCAAACTTATTTGTTTTGAGTATCCAACCGTATTCACAGCATACTTTTCATTATGCCACAGGCCGCGACGGAGGCAGTTTCGGGGTCCTCGAGCCGTGGCGGCGGCGGCGGCGGGCAGGATTCCCTTCTGCGCCTGCTGCAGGCCGCCGGCGCCGGCTCCGGCTCGGGCAGCCTGCTGCAGGCCGCCAGCGCCGGCTCCGGTCGCACTGATAGCAACGAAGAAGCGCCCGCTACCGGGTCGGCTACAGGTAAATGAATGAACTCCGTACATCTAAAGTGTCTATAGTAGACCAAGCTACCTATAAAAAGAAACCAACCTATCAGGAGCTACACAACAGTAGCAGAGATAAAATATGACCTTATGATGTGACAATTAGAATGATAGGGAAATCCAGATAAGTTAGACAAGGGATTTCTAAACTTGACTCAATGGCTAAACACAGATAAATTTGGATAAATTGAGGCAGGTCGGAGCTTGGCTTGGCAAGGTTTTGGGGTCTCTCGTTATTTTTCTGCAGACCTGATTCGACGGGCTCGCTAATCGTAGTTAGAAACTCCTGATATTAAATTGACAGGCACTTAAAAAACTATTCAGGCGGGTTATCGTAAAAGTATGAATGATAATGATTTGTTTCTTTCTAGGTGCCAGTCGAGCTGTGATCACTCCGGAAATGTTCAGCGATGCCATCTCGGAGGTGTTCAACCGGACTGGAACAGCCAACAGACCCTCTGGCACGCCTATGGAGCAAAGCACTGCGGGTAATCACTAGTTTATTAACCCTTTTCTAGGCCAATAGAATTTCAACTTTAACATTCCGATTTAAGGTTTAAATTAGATTGCACTTTCGGGAAATGTGACTGTCTCCAAATGAATCATGAAAGCTGGATTATTTGGAAATTGGAATATATTTGTATTTTTTGGGAAAACTTTGTAGATTGATGCGGCCTGGAAAGGGTTAAGGAAAAAAGTGCAGTCAAGGGTAAAAATAAGGGTGCATATTACTTACTCAATAATATGTCCCATAGTTCTTAATTCGCTGACATAAGAGCTATGGGACATATTTTTGAGTATGATGTGTACACCCATATTTTTACACTTGCTAAGATTATGGAAACCATTGAAAACTGTTGCTATGGCCTGGCGGAGGGGTATACATTTAATTACAAATCTTTATTCTCTAGGGGGCTGGGGGGCAGGTCCCTAAATCGTTTAATTTAGCTCTCGCTACCTTGACACTGGCTAAATTGGCCTTCTGGATAGAACTCATCTATTAAAAAAAAACAACGGGTTGTACTCCGGGAGTGCCGGCAGAAGTGAAAACTCAATAACATTGTAACAGTTTTTCGATCAGATCACGACTCTGTCTTACGAATTTTAAATCTGTCGAATCTGTCGGTCACGTGACCTGTCGCGAGTTTAACATTTTTTCCCCATCAAAAAAGTGCACAGCGCCGCTAAAGAAGTTTTCACTTCAAAAACTGAACTTACTATAAGAGCACATTTACACGGCGCGCGAACTCCCATGCGATTTTAGTTCCATTGCGGACCATTGAGGTTACATCAACTCAGCCGACCGATCAAATAACGCAATGTAATGAAACTCTCATGCGAGTTCTCGCACCGTCTAAATGAGCCCTATTATTATAATTATTATATTTTATTATCACACAGCATCGTCGTCAGCGAGTCCCGTGGGAGAGGACTTCTCGACGCAGCTGACGCGGATGCACGAGATGGGATTACTGGATGACGCACTGAACGTTCGCGCGCTACTCATCTGCTCGGGTACGGTCAAGGAAATTAATTCCAGTAACATTTCGTACCTTGTCACAGTGACAATAGTATGAGTCCGTAGCGAGTAGCGACTTTCATATTGATTGTGACTGACAAGGTAGGTACCTACTGTACCATACAAATTATTATAGACTCCTCAAGGAGGCTTATTTGAAAACTGCCTTTTTACCCTGCATGATCGGTTTTTGATCCCTTTTCTTTTTTTCGGTAGCTAAATAAAATTCCAGTAAGTAGTGGACAACAATTCACTTCTATGGCAAAGTTGACGAAATATAAAGTGACCCGGTCTTGTTCAAATCATACTTGTTCGAGAGATGGACTCACTTTATATTTCGTCAACCTTAATGAGTAAACCAGTGGAGACAGGTGAGAATAATCTAGCTTATATTTCAACGGGAAATATATTCCTCCGAGTTGCTAATGCTTCATTTCTTCCATCGTCAAAATCGCATCTCTGCCGAGAATATTTTTCCCGTGTGATAACTATTAAGAGCCAACGGGAGTGGTCATTTCTCCATACAAACGTACTCCTCGTTTTCCTCCGTGGTTTTTGAAGCTAGAGCAATGATTTTTTCAACACAGATTAATATTGTCAATATCTGTGTCGGACCGTTTTGCTTTTTTTGATATTTTTGTTTTTTAAGGCGCTAGAGCCCTTCAAAAATGGCCTAATTGACTATGCCGCAATGAGAGGCGTGGCATTCAAAACTGATATCAATTAGCCAAAAAAGCAAAACGGTCCGACACAGATAATTCCATAATCATTTAGATTTCCAAATTTGGTTACGATTGGTTAAGTTTTGGAGGAGGAAACAGAGGAGTACGAAACCTCGATTTTTACGCAGGATTTTTCGCCTTGTCCTTATCGCACTACTTTTAGGTGCCGCTTCCGTTAGCGAGACGGGTATATTTACCTAAAATATTTAAAACTCGGCTCCTGTTTCGTCTTAAGAAAAAATATTCCAGTAGCTACCTTTAGTGATTACTACTGGCAACAGATATTTGTATCCACCATGTTATATGAGTCGTTTAACTGCAAACTCGGGTAAATCCATCTGTCAGATTATGCGATTGTGGTATTAAGAAAAGGTAACAGGGTAGATATTTGCTGAGGGTCGAATGGATTTACCCGAGTTTGAAGTTAAGCGACACATATGTCTGTTTGCACAACTAAGCATTTTGTTTCAGGCGATGTCAACGCAGCTATCAACCTGGTGTTTAGTGGCGCTATTGCAGACGAATAGGTCTTTTGATCTTACATAACCCGATACTAGATGGCACAGGCATATATAGATTTCAATATATAAATCCAAACCTAAAACTCAGTCCTAAACTCCATGAAATAGATACTGGATAACCAGAAATCGACCTTGAGGCTCTTTGCTGACCCTAAGTTCAATGGGATTCTAGGGGTCATGGCGAAAATGATCTTCTGTGTCTCATTAGGAAAGGACATGACGGTTTATGAAGCCTTTAGGGCTGATTTAGACGGCTCGCGAACTCGCATGCGATTTTAGTTACATTGCGGACTGTGGATTACATCCAATGCAACCGACCAATCAAAACCCGCAATGTATGAAACTCGCATGGGAGTTCTCGCATCGTCTAAATAGGGCTTTTCTTTCTACTTGTGGTTTTGTAAGTTAGTTCAGAGTTTCGGAACGAATAAAATTGAAGTGAAACAATATAGATTTTTAATCGAATTTAATTAATACCTGTCAATTTTGAAGATTGCTTAAAATTAAATATCACTGGATGTATGAATCCATAAGGGCAAGTGTAAATAATACCTACAAAATAAACTAATACTATTTATCAGGTGTTTTTATAGGGGTCAACCCCTTAACACAAATACCATCATAGTCATGTCAAGATAATCAAATACTTTAAGTAGTCTATTAGTAACCAGGGGGGCCTTTCGAGTCGTACAAGTGACAGGCGTGACCTGGCTACCATACAGCCTTTAACCTGTTTTACGAGTCGAATAGACCCCTGGGTAGTGAAAATGAGCTATATGTGCCCAACAGCTAAAAAGCAAAACGTAGGTGTCACTAGTAATATTAGCTTATGGTAACATTGATAGAAATAGTATAAAATGTAGAATTGACTTGATGTCAATGAAAAGCTACTTATTTGGCGACAAGCACCAAAAAAGCTTGATATGCTATAGAAACATAATAAGAATGTAGTCAGCAGCAAAAAAATGCTCAGCGAACAACGTATTCAAAAAGGTCTGTGTCAATAACCCTTTATTATAGTTAAAATATGTATATTTTTTGGAGAAATTATAACATTTCTCTCCTCTTGAACTCATCTAATCTTTGAATATGTTCATGGGCCACAAAGGTCCAATAAAATAACTTTGCCCGCTTAGTTACAAGCTGCCGACTTCACTTAGTAAGCACCTTTGAGGTGGCTATTCTAAGAAAGATCTCTCAGATGCTTATAGCAAATGCAATAGAATACATCAGTAATTCAGCAGATAGTGTAGAATGAAGTGAAGAACAAAGTCAGCATCCAGCCCGATCTTTAACAGTTTCTACGAACAACATCACAACAATCTACATGAAACCATTCTAATCTGCTTTTAATACTAGAAGTGTCAACATATCTTACTTTACTAGCGTTTTGTCTTGAAATTCATGGCTCGCTTGGACTTTTCGTGCTTTCGGTGAGTGCTGTTATCTCCCTTTACGCGGCATTGCTCTCTTTTCTGCATACGCTTGAAATACCAGCCGCTGTTTGAATTATTGTCCCCGAACAATTCATGCTCTAGTTTTTTTCTAGCCTCTGTACGCAACATAGCACGTTTCTCATACCATGAAGCATCTTTTTCTTTAGGTTTGACATTTTTCTCTCCCTTCAATGGCTTTTCTTTACGCTTGAAATTAGTTTGAGTAGATCTCGTGTCTTTAGCTTCTCCAAACTGGTCTATATAAATACTCCGTTCAAAATCATGACTATGCTCGTTCTCGTCTTGTTTAAGAATGAAGTCGTTCTCTTGAGAAGAAGTTACTGAAAATTCATCATCGTTGATGTAGTTGTTGATTTCAAATTTTTCATATTTATTTTTCCTTTTCTGCTTCCTGTTCGGGTGGTGGCGATCGCGTTTCCTTTCCTGTCTAGGTCTTGGTGCCATATATCTGTCGTCCTTTTTAAACTCTTCCTCACTTTCTTCTACTAACTTTTTTTCTTGCGAAACAATTGATCGCTTTGGCCTTTTCTTGCGGTAATTTGTCCTTATTTCTTCACCTTCAAAGTTATCTCTATCGGAAGTGTGTTTTGTTTTGTTATCAGATCTCAGCGAGTCTGCGTACGTGATTTTCTTTCCTTGTGATGGTTTGACGTCCTCAGCAATTGTTATCTCTATTTCTGGGATTAGATTTATATTGAATCCTTCGTTTTTTTCTCCTTTCTGTTGATTTAATTTCTCCTCGACCAGTACGCTTCTTAAACTTTTTTTATCTTTTATAGCTTGTTGCTTTTCATTTTTCAACCTCCTTGCGATAGCTTCATCCAGCCAGCTTCTATTTTGCATATAAACATTCTTAAGCTTATCTACATCACGTAGATAGTCTTTTTCATACGGCAGTTGTGTGTTATCCAGTAACTTCTTCTCATTATCTTCGTCAAGGCATTTCGTCAGTTTGTTGACATTTTCGCTGTTTAGTGGGGCTTCAAACATTTTTTTACAACGAGGCGGCTTTAGACCTTTATCTGCTGATTTTTGCAGCTTTATATTATTTAGCAATGTCAATTCTTTTAGCTTGTTGCGTAAGTAGGCGTTTTCTTCTTGAAGTTTATAGAGGTTAGATAGTATTTTGTTGACAGAAGGTGTAGTGTGCATGCAGCAGTCATCTCTGACCCCCCACATATGCCCTATGGCAACGCCTGCTGCCGTGATGACACTGCCAAGCATTATGATGTTGAGTACGGTGCTCAGCCGTTTATTCCTCCTGTGGACATACGTTTTGAACTTTCTGCTGTTGTCTCCGAGTAAGTCATCTGTGCTTCTTATGGATTCATCGTGTTTATTGTCGGGGTACGGGACCGAAATGAACTGGGGTAGGTCTGTTGGACGGGTCTCTGGTTTGGGCATGTCGTCGGTAACTTCACACGGAATGGACTCCGGTTCGCTGTCGGTGATGACGGAGATACCATCGGTGTCTTCATCTTTCTCGATATTCTCCGCGGTGTCCCTGAAGCAATTAAAATATAAACTTTGAACGCATGTTTGTGAATGTAAACAACCGAAACTGCCAAACAAACTCATTCCGATAAAAGAAGATTTACTGCTGGATAATATTTTTTCAAGATAACGATGGCTTAGTGACGATTAAAGAACAAAATTGTATGACTGGATTCTACATTTCCTACTAAAAGAATCAAAATACAACACGTCTATTAACACTGGTTTGTTGATGTTGTATTTACGAGGATGATTTTAGGGTTCCTTACTTCAAAAGGAAAAAACCCCGATACTACTGGATATAAAGTTTAGAAAAAAAATTTGGCGGTTTTTTTTAGTACGAAGGTTTATTTTAAATTTGTCGCACTAGCAATGCATGTGCTATCGCTTGCAGCCGCTTAAGGCGTCATTGGCATTACCTCGGCGTAAGTATAAGTTAAGGAAATATATTGTAGAAACTGTAGAACTACTACAGGCCGATTCAATATAGCAAGAGTGAATGAGCCAATTAAAATTTCATCTGGTCATTCACCTGTACGTACGCCTATTGCGGTCGCCAAATCAAAGTATTGAGTTCGCAAACAATATTTCTTGATGCGGCAAACAACCCAGAATCGACAGTGTAATTGCGCCATTGACGACCGGTCTGGCCTAGTGGGTAGTGACCCTGCCTATGAAGCCGATGGTGCCGGGTTCGAATCCTGGTAAGGGCATTTATTTGTATGATGATACAGATATTTGTTCCTGAGTCATGGTTGTTTTCTATGTATTTAAGTATTTATATATGATATATATCGTTGTCTGAGTACCCACAAGTCACAACACAAGCCTTCTTGAGCTTACCGTGAGGCTTAGTCAATTTGTGTAAAAATGTCCTATAATATTTATTTAACAGAATAAGTACAGTAAGCATCAAAAGTAGCGTATTAGACTATGCGACAAAAGTATCTACCATTCTCTGATAGCTTAACAAAAAGAGATGATGAAAGAGTCCTCGACATCGACGATATTAATTTCGTTAATAGGTACCTTAACACGATTTATAATTGCGATGTTAATTACGTTCATTACTTATTCAAATTATGCCTGCGCTAATGAATTTAGCCTTTAAGTCATAATATGCCTGCAGCGTAGCGCTGAGTTCTGCAAATTATTTGAAAATACGAATTGTATTCAAATGGATAGAATTGACGCCCCACGACTAGAAGTGAGCGCTTATTTCAAACCTTCAGGCCTTGTAGAATGTTCGCGGGTCTTTTAAGACTCCAAATATCAGCGTTAACTCACAATAGTGCCCCACATCGGCATATGCGGTATGCGCCACTACGAACGGCACGTATTATTCGTATTCGTGCGTAGGATGTGCCGCAATGGACTGCCGAATCGTATTAAACATTACATTATACACTTTATTATCATTTATCTTCCATCAACGCAATGCGCGTGTAAATAGGTTACGTTACCTAAATGTTATGTTACGATTACGCGTAAGAAAAACAATGATAAGACTTATCAAAGGAAAGTGAGTCAATGTTAGTGAAGTAGGTAATTATATTATGAATACAGGTAAGAAAGTACGTAAGCACTGAATTGCACTGGTTTATTAAAGTCAGTTTTGCATATGTTAGCTTGTTAACTTCTGAACTAACAGCACTTCGTAATGCCAAAAACATCTAACACACTAAGCGTTCCCGACTACGCCTACGGCGTAACTAAAGGAGGGATATGAATATGACCTGAATTTATGACCGTTACTTAAGATAAATCTTTTAAATTAAATCACGTGAAACGATATGGCGACTAAGTGGCAGAGTTAACTTTTTTGTGAGTTAAAAGGTTGATTTACTTCCCCTAAGGCAGTGGTTCCTAACCTTTTCAGTCCGGTCACCCCTATGACTAACTTAGGGAACCTGATTTTACCCCTCCTCCCAATGGTAATAAAAAATAAAATATGTACGTATGTTGTATTGTTATATTAAGTTAGCTGGGTTACCCCCGTAAAATACCAGTTTTACCCCCAGGTTAGGAACCACTGCCCTAAGGGCTACTTAACCCAAAGTTAACCGGTTAAACCTGGCGTTACCATGGTTACAAGTACTCTTTGACACTGGGGTTATCGCTTTAACCGGTTAACCCTAGGTTAGTGGGATGGTGCAAGTGGCGCAAAGTAAATTGTACCCAAAATTAGCTTGAATTTCATCCAGACACGTCATCTTCTGAACGTACCATGAATATGAATATGATGATACAGTTAGGTACAGTTACATTGTTTTGCGCGAATCGAATCCTATCTTATTTACTCTTCAAATAAACTTCCGTATGAATATATTCGAAGTAAAACAAAGGCCTCCAGGTCATTCACAGTTGTTTGGCACCATTCCAACATTCACGCTCGACTTTCCAAAGTAGGTATGTTATTTGCAGTAAATTTGTTTATTTCAAGTCTGTTAAATATGCGCATTTAGTTAAGACTGATAAATTCGCGTGACCTTTAACCGAATGGAAAAATAGTCAGCTATTTGCACCAGAGATGCCACGAATATTCGGCAACTATTCAGTATTCGGCCTATTCGTCCACTTTGCCGAATATTCGGTATTCGGCCGAATGTTACCTACTATTCGGCCGAATACCGAATATCTATTGCACCTACCTAAAAAGAAAAATTACACAAAAAAATAACCAAAAACTAGGTATAATTAATATTTAAAATGTATTCTTGGAAAGTAGCTAAATACGAAGTCACGTTTGTGAGCATTTGTCGATTACTAAATATTTTATTTTAATCATGGGTCTGATTTTATTGACTTACATTCATTAAAATTCTGTTCAACATAAAAATTTAAATCGTAGCAAACGTTGTGCTTTGTTGGCGAACAGTTTTCATAATAATTGTGACTCAAAATGTTCGCATGTCATGCCGAATATTCGGTATTTGGCCAAGACAGGGGCCGAATATTCGGTGTTCGATATTCGGCCAAATTCACTGTTCGGGGCATCTCTAATTTGCACCGTTTAGAAAGACAAGCCCACTTTGGCGCATTAGTAGGTAACAGTGGCGTAGCGTCCATGCCCATTTTACCTAATTATAAGTCATTGTGCATCTTATCCTACAGGTATCGGATGACGAAGTAGACAATTAGCCCCAGCATGCTTTACAGGTTGGTAAACTTGGTACAGTCGTCATCAGATATATATATCGGAGCGGTCGAGGCGCTCAAAAATATCTGAACACTCTAACGCATTAACGATAAAAGGCGTGTTCAGATATTTGTGAGCACCTTGGCCGCTCCGATATATCAGATGGCGACTGCACAGGGAAAACGGAAATATGTATTATCATATTACGTCCTTGTTACCGCAAGGTTTTATTGAGTAAGAGGGTAAGTACTGTAAGTGGTTAAGTAATGTTAAGTGCTCAGCTAAGTGACGAACTTAAAACCAGGCATCAACATTATTATTCTGTATTCAGCTGCCGAAATACCTATAAACTATACCGGAATACCACCTGTCCCTTTCAAATTAACAGTTAAAAAGTGAATTTATCTTATGCGCGAAACTTGTACAGTCACGTCGAAAATGCGATAAGGGTGCAGCTGTTTCTACGCCCTACGGGACACCTGTAATGTAACCCTAGTACAGCAGTAGTATTTTCTGACGAAATATAATGAAGCTCAATATAAATAAATTGATAATAAATGTAAAGGTAGAGTAAGCAGCTACCTATAATATTCGCACGTGTACAAATATTTATTATACGGCTGCATGCCTATTACGCCAAAACCGAGCAAGTTTGTAGTAAAGTAAGTGGTCCTTAATGCACATTATAATAGGTTGTGAAAAGTGACCTTAGTGCACTCAAATTAAGGTATTTTTTCCCACCATATCGTAAGACCTACTAAGTCCCTTTTCACAGGACTCTAGGGGGACGCATTATTGCTAAACCGAGCAAGTGCTGCGTGGTAATTTAATTTAAAGGGACCTAGCCTAGGGCAAGGTATTTCACAATGGGCCCTTTTCTTTACCTGACTACAGTGTAGGCACCTACCTGTGATTGGGTTAGGCAGGTAGCAGATGTAGATATACAAATAATAATATACTGATAGATATTGGACGTGCTTTTATCCGTCATTTTTATTATGAAGTTTTAAAATGTAATTTTATTATGCGTCAGTTTTCCGTCCGGTGTCAGTTTCCGTCCACTTGACGTATTAGTAAATAACACATTTCATTCATAATTTGCTACTTGCGAAATATAATTTTTATGTAGATAGATAAATTGTTTAGATATTAAGGATGCAATAAGTCCAAATTCGTACAGCAATGAAGGTTTGTTTATATTCAAATTTTGTCAAGTGGACGGAAACTGACACCGGACGAAAACTAGCACAATGACCCTAAGTACTTACAAGGGTTTAAAAAGAACAATTTAGAAATACTGGGTTGTTCTTGTAAAAATATATGTATATATCACAGAAAATATTAAACTTGTTCTGTGGTATAAGTACATGTGTACCTAGGATGGAGAGAATCGCCTAGGTACGCTAAACATTAATCAATAGAAAAAATGTAGGTCGTTATTGGATTATTCAGTAAAAAATACAATTAATTTTAAATGTCTAGGCAAATTACATTTACACGACACGCTACAGCAATATTGATTTCGTTCTACGATACAAGTCAAGGTCGTCTAAATACAATGGGTTATAATTATATAGGGTTATATTGAGTATATTGCTATGTAAAAATTACACAATAATAAAATATTTAACATTTCTTACCCCTGTTTGGGAACTATGTCGCAGTAGTCTAGAGCATCATCAGCATAAGTTGGGGCATCTTCCAGCAAGGTCCAGCTTTCTCCGGAGTCTGAATCACTGTGATCGATGTTCGAGCCGTCCATTTGTATTATCTGAAATGATTTCATATTTACATAAATCAAGAGCAATCCCAAAAATATTAACTACGCAAGTGCGCAAAACAACAATCAGCCAAAACTTCGCCCACCTTTGCGCACTGTCGCGGAGAATTTATATTTGCCTAAAAATTATTGTTCTGTTTCTGGTTACACTAGAATTTTGATTTAACAAAAATAGTAAACGACATGTTTGGAACCGCTTGAGATTTTTTGTTTGGAAAGGCGACAGTTCGATTAGACACGATTATGTTTTGTTTTGAATCAACACAACACATGCATTCAACCTTCGCGTTCACTTGTGAATGAAATGAATGAACTAGATTACTAGAATGAAATGAAATGTGTTTTTTTCTTTTCGCACACTTTTCAATGTTATTGTCTGTGGTTAAGACCACAGAGTAATAATTAGGGCTCATTCATTGGGTTAGCAAAAAAACGGACGGATTCGTTTGTTATGTTGGCGTAACTGTGCCAACAAGGTAATTCGTTTCATTTGTACCAGGGTTTATGCAAAAACTTCAACTAGGTTTCCTGTTTCGCCCAATGGTTGACTGGTAGAGATTGGCTTATGACATGTAGTCCATTATCCATACTTTTCTGTGCAATCAATAGTAGTTATAACATGAACAGTACCTAATACCTATGAAGCAATACTTTTAAATCTATTTTAAACCACATCAGCAAACTTTTGAAGATGGTTCGTAAAATAAAATACTAGTATTTATAATAATATAATAATAATAATAATAGTTCTTTATTGACAGGTAAACACCCATTTTAAACAATTAAGTACAGTGTAAAAATACAAAAATACAAAGCATAAAAATGTAAAATACACGCAAAAAAATACCTAAAATTAATAATAATTAGGCAGTCACGGTCAGGATCGTCACTTCCTGTTCCTCTCACGGTGCACGGATATCCAGTATTTATATATAGGATTGTCCAGATACCCGGACAGCTCACGGAGAATACTGTTGTCAGATGATCTTAGGCGACTCCAAAAGGAAGCGACGCGGGAGCGAATGATAGCAAAAAAGTCAGGGACTTCGGCCTCGGCAAACATGGTCGACGCGCTGCAGTATCTTGGTAGCTTCATTAGAATGCGGTATGCGTCATTATACTGCACTCTAATTTTATTAATCGCACGTCTTGTGAATCTGCTCCAGAGCTGACATGTATAGAAGCATAAACAATATGCCCTTTATAATATTAGTTATTGCATTTAATCGGAATGTTTAAGTTCATACTTATTTACACTAGGGTCCTCTATACCATATCTCCTGTCACAAGTGAAAGAAACTGTTATAGCATATCTTATGCCAGATGTAACTTTTTCTACATAATGCAGGTTTTCAGCACCACTGGTGAACATGCTTACTCTGCCTTTCCTGGGTTCCACAGTTCTATTGTATTTCTCATCAATAAATACAAATCTTCCTCCTTGAAAGTCTTTTCCATAATCTCCTAAATACAACAAAGTAGTGTAGTGGAATGACTTGTAAGTTTCCTGAAAATATGTAAATATTTTATTTATCACTTCTTATACCTTCATATCAATTAAGGACAAGGATAATTTGCTGAATGAACTGTCTCAAAACGACTACTAATATTTGAAAACCGCTTATTGAAGCATTTGATAACTCATACTAGAAGTTTTAGTACCTTTAAGTTTCATGATTATTATGATAAATAAAAATAACATTTAAACAGATTCATCATAACCTATGCTTTTGAAACATCTAACATGAAGTGTAATTGTAATAAATTCATACTTTGTCAACATGAGGATGCCAGTATTCATCATGAACCGTGACTGCTTCTTTTGAAGTAATTTCTGAGAAGAATGTAGGATGTGTTAAATACAGCAAATCTGGAGACACTCCAAAATGATGTGCAACACTATGCTTGATTTTTTCTTTGACTACCTGTAAAATAAATAAGAGGTTTGTTAAAATTATATGATTATTTACATTTAATTGAATGATTTAGTACTGAACTGACCCTGTAAGCATTAAAATCACTTTCATCAAAGACATTGCTCAGTTCTGGTATTTTGTAAAAATTAACAAAATACTGTCCTTTTGACATTGCTCCACTGTGCAGATCCAATATTGATGCACCTCCGGTCGAACCACCATGTCTCAGCCCTTTCTTAGCTATTGCTAGCAGCTTATTAGCTTCAACGTCTGACACTACCATGTCAGTCACAAATCTTTTACAGTACTTTGGGAAACAGCCGTCATATATGTCTACCTCTTTCATATATGATTTTGAACATTCCACTACCTGACCCCTTCCTTGCATCTTTTCCGACTGTTTCGCAAACACTTTTATGTTTTCATCTTTAGACGAAAAGTAAACTATTATTAGGAGAGAAAATATGACTACTGAGCGAGATAATATTTTTAGAGAAATATTCTTCCGGTTGGGAGTCCTGAAAACAGAAAACATATTTTTAACATAAATTCTATTTCAATATCTATTTAAACAATATGTCTGTGGCATGAATACTCACTCATCTTTTTTAGGTTTTAATTTATCGCTTTTTTCATTTATATTTCCTTTTTTATTATCTTTATCTTTGGTTAAATTTCGTCTTTTGATTTCTGGCATGATATTGATTTATCTCTTGTTTCTTTATCTTAATTAGAATGCTTTTCAAAACACACGCATTACCATACATACGATTCTTGTAGCCTCGAGTATAAATTAGTTTAACAAGAAAATTCAATGATAACCAAAGGAAATTGAAATATTATTGATAATATTGACGTGAATGAAATCCAATGAAATGAACACGAAATGAATGAACGGAACAAGGACACCAACCTAACAAGGTCAGATTTTGCTCCGCTATTCCAGTTACATTAAAAAGCGTTATTATTTTGAAAGGTGTTTCTGACGTTTGTGCCAGGCTGACACGTCTATTTCCATGTCATGTCATAAAAAACAGGGCTGTTTCACTTAGAACTACCAATATGAAGTATGGGGGGGTCTGTCTTGTCAATTATCTAGAGATGTCGCCGGTAACGGCAACAATTTTACCCCTCACCCACTTGTTTTATTTCCTGGTGCAACATTTCACGGTGCTCAGCGTTTAGTTATACGCAGAAAAAAAGCGGTGCGGTTAGTCTGTTACGGCTATCAGTATTTATGGTCTGTAAAAACGCGGAAAATTTAAAAAATATAAGCGGGATGGGTTATCGTCCCATAGACAATCAGAATTTCGCGTCTTTTTCTACTGACACAGTTGTTTGACCGGCTATACTTTTGTTATTTTTGCTACATAAAATCATATTGTACTGGCATAATGTCACTGCAATGAAATAAAAAAATACCTAAACTGTCTTTCAATTGTCTTTTTGACTTTTTACTAGGTAACCTGATTTTCAAAACAAACATTTCTGAATATCGTGA
Organism: Cydia splendana; assembly: GCF_910591565.1. NCBI lineage: Eukaryota > Metazoa > Arthropoda > Insecta > Lepidoptera > Tortricidae > Cydia > Cydia splendana. Next base: position 7,383,058 of record NC_085976.1, read on the forward strand.
CTCGTGTCTTGATTTTTAGTTTTACGGCCAACTCGGCGGCCTAGATAATGGCCGCATCTGAAAAACTTTGCTGCGTTCGGGGATGCAGCAACTCTCGTAAGTAAAATATCGAGCGGGAAAATTTAAAATGATAGTGCTAACCGGCCTGTACCGGCCCGGCGTGCGACCATGATGTGTTTTTCTGTATTTATTTGTAAACTGTCGATGTATAATAATCGCTCACGCTGATTAGTACATGCGAAATGGATTCTAAAGCGTATTTTTAATATGCAAGCTATAATACATGTCAAAGAATTGTCATCATAACATGATATAATATTTATAATTCATGCTATTTTCCCGTTAGTTTTGCCTAAAACACTACTAGAGTTAGACCAAAAGAAGTCTGCAACGATTTTGATAGCACACGCAGTGCAAGTTTGACGTTTAAAATAACACTTGCACAGCGTGTGCTATGTAAATCGTTGCAGACTTTTCTTAGGTCTAACTTTACACTCAAGTCTAAACCATGAATCTAGTACCTATAACTGGATCAGGCATGAGGGGTGGGGGATATGACCGAATGGGAGAGTTTTATGTATCTTTCAGTAGGAGTAGCAGAGAAAGCGCTAATTGTTTGTCCTTGTCGCAGTATCACATTTTTATTCCCCAGCGTAAATTTAGTATGCTTTATGGTGGGCAACAAACCAATTCGCATTGCTTATGTTCTGTCCCTCACGGACGCACGCGTATAGCACATCATATATTAAGATCATCTATGCTCTAATCCAGGGCTCTCCAAACCCCAACCCGCGACGCGTTCCAATGACAAAGCATCCGGCAGCGGGAGCCCTGCTCCAGGGGTTCAGGCCTAACAGCAGAGCAACCAGATACACCTCACCTGACTCCAATGACCTGGAACCGGATGAGAACCAATTTAGCGGTCAAGGTACAACAAATAATCTATATCTATCATCATCATCATCATTTCAGCCTATATACGTCCCACTGCTGGGCACAGGCCTCCTCTCATACGCGAGAGGGCTTGGGCTATAGTCCCCACGCTAGCCCAATGCGGATTGGGGACTTCACATACACCTTTGAATTTCTTCGCAGATGTATGCAGGTTTCCTCACGATGTTTTCCTTCACCGAAAAGCTAGTGGTAAATATCAAATGATATTTCGTACATAAGTTCCGAAAAACTCATTGGTACGAGCCAGGATTTGAACCCGCGACCTCCGGATTAAAAGTCGGACGTCATATCCACTCGGCTACCACCGCTCATCTCAATCTATATCTATAGTTGACCCAAACCAAACGGACGACCGGGGTCGTAAAACTTCTCATACACGCTCGCATGATTGAAGGTGGGGTGAGAGAGATAGAGATATGATCCCAGTCGTCCGTTTGGTTTGGGTCTAATATAATAATAATAATAAATAAAATAAAAATAAAAATTATTTATTTTCAGATTCCTGAGATCCATAGATTGTTAGTTACAAGACACTTATAAAACTACATTAGTAAACTTAAAACATAATAAACATACTTATTTTCTAGGTCGTAAGACATGAAGGTCGGTATATCGCCGGAGAATATCCGAGTCCCACCTCTCTGCTATCATTCTCAGGATGCTATTTGAGCTCCCCCTCATCCGCATCACCACAGATGCCGTCTTCTTCCTTACTATGGCATAAAAGTCCTCTACGCTAGCATCGGCAAACATCCCAGAGGCGCTGCAGAATCGAGGAAGCCCAAACAGCATTCTGAAAATGTTATTATATTGGATACGCAGGGTATTATAGGTCTTCAGCTTGAAACTGGCCCACAGGCCACACGTATAAAAACTTTGACAGTAAGCTCTAAATAAAGTGAGCTTCACTTGGGCACTGCAGCGTGCGAACCTGTGCGCCAGCATCCCGCCTCGGACCGACAACGCCCTGCGCTCCCGTTCGATATCGAGATCGTCTTTCAGGTCCTCGGTCACAATATGCCCAAGGTATTTGAAATGTGTGACACGATTCAAAGGGACTCCGTTCAACATTATTTTGGGCGTGTAGGCTGGACACTTTATTTTACCCCTGAAAATCATGAACTCGCTTTTGGCAGCGTTGTATTTCAAACCGTGCTGCTGCGCGTACATCTCGCATGTATCGATTAGCTTTTTTAGCCCTGATACTGATGGGCTCAACAGCACCATGTCGTCGGCATAACTAATATTATTTACACAAACGTCATCAATTCTACAACCGGCATGAGTACTGCTGAGCCCCTCAATCAGTTCATTTATGTACATACTAAACAGTCTAGGCGAGGTTAGCCCCCCTTGCCTCACCCCGCACTTTAGCACATACGGATCCGAATATTCTTTAGCCCATTTTACCATGTTTATCTGCTTGCTATACCAGTGCGACATGATTCCCGTCACAGCCGGATTTATGCCTGTCTCCTTCAATTTTGACCACAGTATATCATACGACACGGTATCGAAAGCCTTAGAAATATCCAAGAAACAGGCATAAACAGGCGTATTTCTCTTAACATAATAGCTTACTGTATGTTTTAAGGCTAATATTGCACTTTCCGTAGATAGTCCTTCACGGAAACCAAATTGGGCATCATTTAATTTAACATGTTGGTTTAAACAAGTGTCAAGAAACCTATCTAGTACCTTAGCGGTGACTGTTGCCAAAGATATCGGCCTATAGTTACTTTTATCCGCGAGATCTCCTGTAGAATTTTTAACAAGGGGTACGACGACAGTTTTCATCAAATCAGGAGGTAAATATGTGTGTCTCAAGCATAGCGTGAACAGCATAGATAATAACCGCTCAATGTGCGAACCCGCGTGTTGAAGGTGTTCAATGCTGAGCCCGTCGTGCCCAGGAGACTTACCTCTTTTCATATTAGCTATAGCTAGTCTAACGTCTTTAGCGGAGACTACAATTGACGTAATGTTCACATTGGACTCAGCATTGAACCCCTCCCGCACGGGTTGATAAGGGGGCTCCACCTTAAAATAATCCCTGAACATGTTAGCAACATCTTTGGGTTCACTAATGCCATCTACACTAACCGACAAACTTGGTTTACAATTTAATTTTTTGGTGCTTTTCCAGAATTTACTAAACTGTTTAGTCGCATGTTGTGTTGCTAATATGTCAAACTTAATCTGCTCTTGATTGTTTTGACAGAACTTAAGCCTAGATTTAAAAATTTTACGACTAGAGCACATTTTTTCATAAATAGGACCACTCTTGGGTTTCCCATGTAATACATATGTCAAAAAATCTACCCTAGCTTGCTTGTGACTGTTTGATACATGTTTATTCCAGCCCAAAATGCTTTTACGTTTATTATTCCCATATGACTTATGTACACTACTTTCTACAGATGCTCGACTTAGCGCGCCCATTATGTCACAGTATAGTTGATTAATAATACTTCTGTGTGAAATATCCCGACACATATTATCCGCACAGTAGTGAAGTTCCTGCGGAAAATCAACTACCTTTAAATAGTCATTACATAGCTCTGAGTATTTAGCAATCTGTTCAGGGCTTCTCACTCCCCATAACACTTTATTACAAAATTCACTCTTCTGTATGTCTTTTGACCTAATTACGTTAATATTACATTCGATTTTTAATGGATAGTGATCCGACCAGTATACATCATATAGAACCTCGATATTATTTAACGTGTAAAATGCAGAAGTACTTACCAAGCAGTGATCTAACCACCTTTGGGATCCGTGCGCATCACTCACAAACGTATGGGTTCCAGACGATGCACCCAGTCGAATAACATCCGCACATAACCACTGCCTTTCATTACAAAATTCGAACATTTCTTCATAAAATTGAGCCGAGGGGTGCGCATTGTAATCGCCTAACATAAACACATTTTCAACACTGTTGTCCTCGATTATAGCATTCATTTCGCCTAAACATTGCGTAAAAATGGGCAAATTATCCGGTACATCTGTCGGCATATATACACATAGCACTATGAACTCCTTTCGATCCTTAGTTACTACTTTTATTCCCGCCATACGCTCACTACTGCACTTTATAATGGAAACGCTATGAAACGCACTATTTCGCCAGAGTATCGCCACGCCGCCGTGAGGCCTCCCGCGAAGAACGCCAGCTGATAAATCGACTGCCGATTTGCCTGTGTAACTGAAGTCCTTATCAATCTGTCCTAGGAATGCCAGATCGTGGGGCAGTAGCCAGGTTTCCTGAAGCGCAATCACATCCGCCCCCTTACAAAGCGATCTCACACAGTCAACGCTTCTCTTTATATTTTTACAGTTAAATGTTATAAAAGTACTATTATTATTCATCTGGGGCGTTTTTACTAGTATTGTTTATTGGACCCTGCCCCCCACTCCTTACTGCAGGGCCACTGGGTTTGAAACGCATGAAACGGCTAAATTTAATACCGTCGGGCCATAAGTTATCGTCTAGATACATGTCTAACTTGCGTTTGTTTACAAATATTTTATACGCATTGTAAGACCTCTCAATCTTCATGCTTATTTTTTGAAGTGTGATTTGGTCATTAGTTTTACTTTTTATGTAATCACAAATATCTTTCTCCGACGTTTCTTTGTCTACATTTGAAATAAATAACGGTATTTTTATTTCTGCCGCCTTAAATTTAATTTCAGGCACAGTAGTGGCCTTACCAATACGCCCTGTAACACGATTTAGCGGTTTTTTCTTTTTCTTTTGTACTAATATCCATTCGTTGTGCTTCATTTTATTTTCACTTACTTCCTTCTTAGCTATATCAGAATAAGTATTCGATTTGTTTGGCAACGTATCTTCCGATGTCTTCGCTATACATTGCTGATTTTCCACCACGTCCGTCTTATTGTTTACGGGCGAAGCCTCAATGGACGATTTGGATTCACTAACAGAGTCTTTACTTTGTCGCGGAACTGGTTCACGGTTACGAGGCCTAGGAGTGACGGAGAGCGCGCTCCCCGCATCGAGCGCGGCGTCGCCCGAGGGCGACAGGGACAGTTGCAGCCGCGCTGGCTCACATTGCGCTGGCTGCGCCGGCTCATTGTCGCGCACATATTCTTCAACCGCTCGGAAAACCTGCGAGCACATACCCGCACAATCCGAATTTATGCTGTGCGGCAAACCAATGGGTCCACTATCATAAACGTATCCACCTCGCTTTCTCATGTTAACGTTACAAGTATGATCGCTAACAATAATAGATGCATAGCCTATGTGTACTTACTTGTACAAAACAGTGTGTAGTATCAATGTGTGAATGCGTTGAATTTGCTATAGTAGATAGGTAGGTAGGTAGGTACCTACTAAAGCAAATTGTGTTTGTTTACACAACGTGTATTTTGAATTAGAACTTAGTTGTACTTATTAATAAATTATTGCTTACCCTGTAAGACTGTTTTCCCGAAGAAGGTCGTAAGTGCTATAGATCCCGATGGCGCTTATAGATTGTTCCTCGTAAAAAGACGGGACATTTGTATAGGTATATTTAATTAGACTCAAATCTTTAATCGACAAACGCCAAACGATAAAAAGAAATGTATCGGGGTGATAGATGCTGCGAAAAGTCACGCACTATTTAAGTTTCGATTGGCGTTTTCTATCAACTATTGTGATCTTGGCACCCTGGGCATTCCACTGTTATGTGTGATGAGCAAGAAAAAAATTATAATTCTTCAAGTAAGAGGTTCCCAATTTTTTTAATTTGGGTTCTGTACCCAAAGGGTAAAAACGGGACTCTATTACTAAGACTCCGCTGTCCGTCCTTCTGTCCGTCTGTCTGTCTGTCTATCTGTCTGTCTGCCTGTCTGTCTGTCTGTCTGTCTGTCTGTCTGTCTGTCTGTCTGTCTGCCTGTCTGTCTGTCTGTCTGTCTGTCTATCTGTCTGTCTGTCTGTCTGTCTGTCTGTCTGTCTGTCTGTCTGTCTGTCTGTCTGTCTGTCTGTCTGTCTGTCTGTCAACAGGCAATAACTCATGAACCGTGATAGCTAGACAGTTGAAATTGTCAGATAATGTATTTCTGTCGCCGCTATAACAACAAATACCAAAAACAAAATAAAATAAATATTTATGTAGGGCGCCCATACAACAATAGTGATTTTTTTGCCATTTTTTTACATATTAAAACGCTTACGCCGCGCTCACGCCCCGCCCGGAAAACGCGCCTGTGTGACGGAACCTTTAAGTAGATGCTCACATAACGCTCATGCTCATACTTTACATACATTACTACCTGCGCCAGCTATCGGATGCCCTATGTCATTCATACAATTTTGTTAATTAAGTTAACTTAGGTAGATACAGCTAATAGGTTAGTAGGTAACGATGCGAGTTGGGTTATAAAGTTCAATAGTTATTATGGGTTAGCTTAGGTTTAGTTTTATTTATAGTTAAGTTTATTGCAATCACATTTATAACACCACAAGGATTGGTATAAGTACAGGCGCTATTTATAAGAAAGGCACTGCCATCGGAAGTTTAACTTCAGAAAGAAATGTAGGCTTTATTGTGATAAGATTTTTTTACGATATTTTTCCTCATCGAAGATGATCAGATCGTAAATATCCCTGTCCCAAAATGTGATAATGAAACTGGAAATCTTTAAAGGAACCGCGGTTCACGTGATCGTTCAGTGATATTTCGTTACTACCGGTCTATATTAACAGTAGGTAGGTATAGGTACTTGAACACTATGAAGTTCCAGGACCTGAGTGATGACCTGACGTACGTGACACGCTCTAGAGACGCTTACCAAAGCCGGGCGCCTTCGGCGCCCTCATACTCAGCTCATAGCGTCGGGCGTACGAGGCCCGCTGTATGCATTCCAGCCGGTCCTGATGTTCATGCATGATTTATGATGGCGTGCATATCCAAATCCATGCCATTATTGCAGCTTTCTAGCACTAACGATCACGGAGGTAAAGTATAAAGTATACAGTTTGTCAAAATCCATTTTTGATGATGGGATCGATGAGGAAATGAGGGAACTCTTTAAATATTATAGGCTTACATTTAGTGATTTTTATTATTGTACAAAAAGTAACATAAAACAAGAAAAAACACACATCATTTGTACAAATGCGAACATACTCGTATATCTCTTTCAGGGATCTTTCCAGTTAATCTTAATGGTGTAATGTTGGCCCACGATGGGAACATAAGAAAATCAAGAAAGTCCGATAAGTGCAGGGGGGCAATTTCAACTGCGGGAAATTTCAACTAATGGAAATATAGGGTCATTGCGCTAGTTTTCGTCCGTGCTCTAGTTTTCGTCCACTTGACAGAAAAGCAAATAATAATATATATGTATTTGATTTTTAATTTTCTAAATGCGAAATATCATTTTTATGTAGACAGATATATTGTTTTGACATTAAGGATTGCAATACGTACAAATTTGTGCACTAATGTAGGTTTATATTCAAATTTCATCAAGTGGACGAAAACTAACACACCTACCCTATTCCATGTTTTACATTATTAACTACAGTGCTTATTATTATTATTTTACATTATGAACTATCAAACTCTGACTTCAGTGTCTGAGGTATGTTCATATGGGGGTTAGTTTTAGATGGTTTTAGTTAGTTGAGCACACAGACAAAACATCCTCCAGACTTAGCATAGTCGCGCTACCCCCTCTGCCACGCATACGGTAATTTTACTCCATGTTCGAGTCGAAAGTGTCTTTGAACGGACCAATCACGGCACGGGACTTTGCTCACCTCGTCCCGCGCACCCCCGCATTTTTAACCGACTTCCTTGGCATCATCGGTTGCATGAAATAATTGCTCTGAACTCGGTCTAGAGAATTCCTAGTCTATGGTTGAGCACAAACCATTTCGTATTTAGGTGGCGCACCGCAGTCCAGCATATCTAGAGTCTTCAATAAAAGGCGAGTGGGCGGACAGGAGGACGCCGACACCGACCGGTCGGGACGCAGTACGGCAGTACGGCGAAATCAGCAGGGAACAGTTCCGAATCATGTACGAATCATCGTCATAATTATTATTGTAGCTTTGGCTTACAAGGAAGGGTACCCAACTCGTCAGCTCCGATTTGATTAATTTTTATATATGTTATAGAGTAGTCTAAAATAACGGACACGTATTTTTTTTTAGCTGCCCATAAGTACTCAACTTCCTGGGAGAAATTGGCCTCCAAAGTACTGAAAAGTGACAAAACGCTCTAACTCCTGAGTTTTGTTCAAGCAAATTTCTAGTTAATTACTGGTTTGAATATATGTTGAAGAACATGAAAAAATAATGGACACGTGTTTTGCTATTTGGGCTCAAATTCATATTTTACAAAAAAAACACACTTCAAAATTTCATACTTGTCATCGTTTCACGCGCTTCACTTCAATACCGTGTGTTCACTTCGCCCGCCCGGCGCCGCCAACACGTTGCCGCGCGCCTAACAGGGTATTCAAATATTTCAAATGTACACTTTTAGGATCTTTGATGTTTCAAAATATGCTAGGACTTAATGTCCAAACCGGTTTACAACCATGATAACATTGATAACATTTTCTTCACTACCGGGAAGTTTTTAGTTTTCATGATAAAAAAAACGAAAAGATAACTAACGTGAAGTTCGAGTGAAAGGATAAGAATTATGAAACTTTGAAGTGTGTTTTTTTTTGTAAAATATGAGTTTGAGTCGAAATAACAAAACACGTGTCCAGTATTTTTTCATGTTCTGTAACGTATATGCAAACCAGTAGGTAATTAACTTGAAATTTGCTTGAATAAAACTCTCTACAGAAGTTAGAGCGTTTTGTCACTTTTCAGTACTTTGGAGGCCAATTTCTCCCAGGAAGTTGAGTATGGGCAGCTAAACAAAACACGTGTCCGTTATTTTAGACTACTCTATAACATATATAAAAATTAATCAAATCGGAGCTGACGAGTTGGGTACCCTTCCTTGTTAGAAAACAGCGTTTTATATTAATTGTAACAGTTTTTGTAAAAAGGATCTAGTATTTAAAAAGTGGGCTAGGTAAGGCACTATATGGGCCTTACATGGGTCATTAGTTACCTAAATATACTCCGGTAAACCAGCTTTGTTATTAGCAGCAGTAGAACAAGGCGACAAATTTGAAAAATTTAGAATTCCATACAAATTTCCAATTTCGCGCTTTTTTTTACTGCCAAAGTTGGTTTGGCTTAGTATAGTTAAGGCATCAATCAAATTAATAAAACCGATAGACTACAGTAAGTTTAAATACCTACCTACTTATAACATAAGACAAGCCCCGAGCAAATCTGCTTTTAAGAGGATGCTGCATAAACATCTGCTGAAACAAGAGTATGAGTAGGTAGTATCCATCGTAATATATTAGTATGTATGTGAGAATTATGTAGTAGTATATTCATTGTATATATTTTATTATTTTTATCTGTGTATTGTATATGTAGTTTATTATGTTTTTCAGTTGTTTGCAATAGTTCCTAATTGAATTCTCTTACTCTTCTTCTTGCACCATTTTTACTACATCTCTGTTTAGCCCTATGGTTGACTGGTAGAGAATGCCTTTAGGCATTAAGTCCGCCATTTGTACATTTTATTTGTATTTTGTGCAATAAAGTTTAAATAAATAAATAAATAAAATAATAACCGTAATACCTATCATAAAAGTAGGTACGAAAATAGATTAGAAGTTTGTTAGTAATAATACCTGCGAGGTTAGTTTGGTACCTAGTAATTTGTAAAGATAGATAAAGCAAATGAGAAATAGTCCTTAAATATAACGGAATAACCAGTTAATTTGTTACCTAATGAAAATATGTAAGATAACTTGCTGTGCTTGTATATAGGCGGTATCTGTACCTATGAGGTGAACAACAAACAAAGTGTCAGACAATCGATTCTGGAGTGGTGGATAACGTGAGAAAGAAGAAGAATAATGCAATCAAGTCAAATTGAGATCATAGTACCTAGGCCTAGCACAGGACGGATACGACAACAGCATCTCGCCTCGCTCGCGAGACAAGACTACCCGTCTTTTTCAAATTAAGTACTTATGTATTTATATAAATAGGTTGAAGCGAGACACAGCGATCGGACCTTTCGTTTCCATCTATGGTTGTCGCTGCCGTCGTCGCCAGTCGCTCAATGACGTGGTCGAGCCGTAAGTCCTTTATGCCAATTTCCGCATTATAAAAATTTCCAAAATTTGGATCGATAAAAAAAACTACTAATCCAGTAAACTTGTCGAATTTTGTAACGTGGCTCTTCTGCGTCAAATCCGGTAATAGTTATATAGAGGTTCACAATTCCTTTATTTAGTTTCGTTTATATATAGCCTATAGCCCTTTTCGATCGACCGAGCAAAGCAAAGCAAAGTTCTTACATTCAACTTGGAACTCACGGGCCACACGGCTGGCTGCACTTTCGCCTTGGATTTTATCAACGATCGGCCAAATGTCGCAGGTAGTAACGTGAAATCCAACATTTGACTAAATGTGTAAACCTGCAAATTCCAGAGGGAGTAATACTACCGACGCCAGTCCACCTGTGGCTCCGGAGAGCACACAGTACTGCCCTGCTGATCCTGGCCGTCCTGGGACGCGGCGCCTGTGACGTCCCACCGAGACCTACGCGCACACTCCACCACAGCGCCGCGCCGTGCAGAGAACGTGCCACTCTTTTTAACCAGGTCACATCAATTGGCTAATACCTTAATAATAAAACAAGTAATAAAATTAAGAAACTAAAACTGAAAATTACAAAATAACTTTTACACAATACACAATATCCAACTTTCAAAAATGCTAGAAAGATCTTAGGGAGCGACTACTAGTTACACTTTAAGACTTGACTTTGGTTTAATTTCTAGGCTCTTCTAGCTCCATAACACCTTCATCGAATCTGTAGGTACGGTCATCCAAGAAAGTGATCTACCACTTTTCGACTCTATCAATCAGATGATAGAGTCGAAAAGTGGTAGACCACTTTCTTGGCTGACTGTACATAGGCAGGGTAGGTGGACTGTTGTTTGATCAGCCTAATCCAAAGGATTAAATAATAAATATTATATGACAATAATTACACAGATCGACATAGTTCCACAGTAAGCTCAATGAGGCTTGTGTTGTGGGTACTAGACCACGATATATATAATATACACAAATATATACCTATATAAATACTTATATACTTACATAGAAACATCCATAACTCAGGAACAAATATGCATTATTGCGATAAGTTAAGTTTTCTTACTATTAAGTTATTCCTTATCGAAGAGATCGTAAACCATTGTACTGATGTGACTTTAAACCCTGACGATGGAACTGGAACTGTTTAAAGGAAACGTGGCCGTCATTTCAGGCCGTGCTGGCGAATCGAACGATCACAGTGATAAGCATATACATCGGATTCTAGGGGGCAAATTGTATGACGGGATCCCTATCCGTCATACAATTTGCCCCCTAGAATCCGATGTTTGGTGATAAGTGTACCTAACTTTGCTATCAAGATCTATAAGTACTTACTTTTTAGATTTTTTACACACATTTCAAAGAAAATTTATTTATTTAATTCCACGCAAACGAAGTTGTGGGCGGCAGGTAAGTAGTCCGACATAATTATAGGCTATTATAGTAAAATATTTTTTAAGAAATATGTAGGGCCATCTCATCCATTACCATCAGCCACCCAACATTATAACATAACACAGACATCATCCAGGCGTCACTAGGCTGCTGAGGAAAGAAAATAGAATAGTACGTTTTGGAAAATAATGAAACAATTCGTCTCTGTACTATACGAGTATACGTATTAAAATTAAAAGTCTCGGGGATCGAACTCAGATACTTTGCGAACAATTAGTGCCAAGCCAAAACATACGCTCGATCGTACCTCTAAGCTAAACCGAAAAAGTGGCAGATTATGATGTTGACTCCACGGTAGACATTATAAGTAATATGGGACTGGTCATCATTATCCCAAGAAAAATCGAAGAAATACAGGAGAATCCCAATTTGTAATTGCAATTTGTCTAAATTCCATATTGTAATAGCACAGCATGGCCGTGAGCTCCATTCCCAGTAAATAAAAAGTTAAAAACCATGATTACGCGAAGCAGAATTTTGACTGCACGAAACAGCGACATCTACGTGTAAACTTATCTAAATGTACGGATATTAGTTCAACTTTCAATTGTAATTTATATATAAGATACCTATTTATATTCAATTGTAATTTATTTTTGTTTTTGTACATAAGGCCGTAGGCCCGACGTGAGGTTGTCAAGACACTTTTCCTATTGGGTCGTGTTTAAGCTCCAACTTTCCCCCTCTCGTGTGACGCTTCGGGCCTTCAACCCTACGCGGAACTTCGGCCTTCGGCCTTCGCGAGCCTCGACAATACTTAACTTTGAGTGTATACCCTAAAAATCTACCGATCACTACCTGGTAGGTACATACCTCTGTACCTGTATTCTTTTTGTATGATGGACTTTTAAAATTACAGGTGAGCCCCATGTTTCCAACCAACAAGACAAACGAAAGAGACTGCAGGCTACACAAGTACTACTATTGGATATCTAGCAGGTCAGCTAAATTCAATTAAAGAGGATTATGAATTTGTCACTCTAAATACGCCGTAATGGGAGTAAACGAGAAAGATGCCCGCAATTTGCAAACTTCGGTGTTCGCGGTAGACCCCCAGCGCTGATTTAAATATCGTTTTAAGTAGATAATTTATAATCCATGCATTAGTCGTCCTACGTCTTGAAATATATTTTTCATTAAATAGCTTTATTTTTCCACTTTGAGCTATGTGAAGTAAAATCTGCTTGAGTGTTTGATTACAGTCAACAAAATAGGTATATCTATTCATGCACCGCAATATAACAGCGATAGGTACAGGAATTGCGAACTTGTGTTAATTAAGACGAAACAGGAGCTGAGTTTTAAATATTTTAGGTAAATATACCCGTCTCGCTAACGGAAGCGGCTCCTTAATTAAACTAGTGCGATAAGGACAAGGCGAAAAATCCTGCGTAAAAATCTCAAAAATGGAGGTTTCGTACTCGACTGTTTCCTCCTCCAAAACTTAACCAATCGTAACCAAATTTGGAAATCTAAATAATTATGAAATTATCTGTGTTGGACCGTTTTGATTTTTTGGCTAATTGATGTCAGTTTTGAATACTAGGCCTCTCATTGCGGCATAGTCAATGAGGCCATTTTTGAAGGGCTCTAGCGCCTTAGAAAACAAAAATATCAAAAAAAGCAAAACGGTCCGACACAGATATTGACAATATTAATCTGTGTTGAAAAAATCATTGCTCTAGCATCGAAACCCATGGAGCAAACAGTCGAGTACGTTTGTATGGAGAAATGACCACTCCTGTTGGCTCTTAAGCCATTCAATACACACTCGTGTGTAAATTTATGTTTAAAATATCTGGGAGACCAAGCTTAGCTCGGAAAATATATAATAATCTCAAAAATCCGCGTTTTCCCAGATATAAGACCTAGTAGCTAGATCGACTTTTCGCCCCCGAAAACCCCCATATAGCAAATTTCATCGAAATCGTTAGAGCCGTTTCCGAAATAAATAACAAGAATTGCTCGTTTAAAGGTATAAAATAAGATAAGATAAGATACTGCCCATTAATTTCTATATTTTTTTTGTAAATACATAATTTACATCGCGGTCGGGGATCGAACGTACGACACGGGTTTAGTTATTCATTTTGAAATCTTTTACAAGCTTTTATTTAGTTTCACCTGTCCCGTTGTCTGTAATCAAATCTTGCAAGTTAAATTTGATCTCCACTTCCCGGTGTCCGATTGAGCTGAAATTTTTCATGCATGTATAAATCGGATGACAATGCAATATTATGGTACCATCGAGCTGATCTGATGATGGAGAATTTAAAAATAAGTTACGGCAAGTATGTAACAATTATGAATCTAATACGATCATTTATATTCTTCTACTTTCATAAGTAATAGCAAAATAGTTACTGATTTTTAAAACGCGCTTTTCAATTAAAAGACATGTCAAGATCGCTTACCTTCTTTCAAGTTCTTTCTAATGCTAAAAAAAACGAACTATAACAATTAGTAAAGAACATTATTTATTTAGCTGAAGCATATTTTTTTAATCTTGTTAAAACTAAAAAAGGATACAAATTGCAATCAAAATTACAAATAAAAATTAAACACAAAAAGTTCACCTTTCCTGGGAATCGAACTCAAGTCACTTATGCGATCACACTTTCTGACGAAGCAAAATGCCAGCAATATGACTGTAAATGAGGGCTAGCGTTTCTTTGCTCACCAGTTGGCGCCACTGTTGATGGTGGTCCAGAAAAACAGAAGATATCAAAATTTTTACATGCTTATTTTTCTAAATGCATATAAGTATTTTAGTTGGCACTTTTTTTATAAGTACCACTAATATTTATTGAGCTATAGCTATGGTTTACCATGATTACAATCAAAGATTTATCACAATTATGAATAAGGAGTGAAAAAAGCGATAATTAAATGAATAAGGAGTGAAAAAAGCGATAATTAAAAGCTTGAAACCCCCAAAACTTCTATACATTTGACATTTTGAAAGATAATCCATCCATCTACAATAGCGCGGGTTTACTTATTAATTTTGAAATAAATATATTTTAAAATAAACACAAAAAGTTCACCTTTCCTGGGAATCGAACTCAGGTCATATGCGTTCACACTTTCTTCCGAAGCAAAATGCCAGCAATATGACTGTAAATTAATCAAGTTGTTTTTAGAATTTTTAGGTTATTACAATAGTTACATAATGTTTTAAAACTCAATAAAATTTTCTTTGTTGCTTTTTTTTTTCAGAACACAAGAAGAGCCTCAAGGCTGCAGGAGTGCACTTAAACAGCGGACGATTTATAAATAGTTACGAAAAGAAGGTACTTAGTTCCAAAAGCTGCAGAACAATGTTACGGGCTGTGACTCCAATCTCAGGCGGTTGGTAAAGAACTTGTGCGGTAGTTTTCTAATAGAAGGCAACTGAACTTTGGGACTAAAACTAATTAAAAAATATTATACTTTTCTCAGTGAACATAATAAAAATGACCTTGATCCAGGCAGCCTACGGACTGGGTCAGTTAGTAACTTCTTACCAATCGCCTCAGGCCTCTCACTAAAGTCCAAGAAGCAGCGAGCAGGAGGGACCGAAAGTCAATGAGTAAATTTTTCACTCGACGACTATTTAAGGCACATCACACACTACCTGAATCAGTACCTAATAGTCAAATGGCACCTGTCTTTTTGTATAATACCGGTTATTACATCTAACCGGGGCCCAGGGTACTCTTTGTAGGAAGGCCGGTCAACGGTTGCTATACCATCCCAGTAAGCATTCTTACAGCAGTTTTCCGTTATACTTAATATCTAATAATACGTAACCCTTCGTATGCCTTTGTTAAACATTTGCTACTGATTTAATAACCTACTGATATGAATGAAAATTGTAAATTACAGTCCAAATTGTGTGGTACGTACTACCACGTACACGGGACAAGGCATACGAAATTTTAAGAGGAAATAGGACAGCCGCTTCAAACAAACGTAGTCCCCATTTTGCTCTCAGGATATTGACATTATGGAAAATTATTTTTACATATTTTAATTTATACTTATTATTCTTATTAACTATTATTACTTAGCTATGCCTCTACGTATGACATTTTTCTCTGCAGCTGACTGGTGGCAGACCCTCCAACGCGTTCGGTCCCTATAAGCTATAGCTCAATAAATTCAAAAAATAAAACGATGCGGCATGTCTGTGATTGATATGTACCTACTTGACATCAAATTGTGTAAAAATATTATAAATTATAAATTGAAATAGATGATTTGTTATGAAAGGTGATTTTGCGCCGGTCGACTTTTCAAATAGTTATTGTTAACGATTTTTGATATTTTGTGAAAGGGTAACAGCCCAAAATGTAAAAAAAAAAAAACAAAAAGTTCTCCCGTGGCGGGAATTGAACCCAGGTCACAAGCGAACACTTTGCGTTGGGCCAAGCATACATAGATCTGCTTGCTAGATTAAGACCAAGATAACTCTGCAGAGATTTTCATAGTAGTCGATTAACAAAATATCTTTAATAATGTTAGTTATAAATTGAAATATATGTCCATCTATCCAGAGATAAATCTATCCTGTCATCCACTTTTATTCTATAAAAATGAACTACATTCATTTAACGTTTTTAGCAAATCAAGATAAAACAATTTAAAACATTGTTAACGATCTTCTGATATTTTGTGAAACGGAAAAGTAACGGAAAGAATAAAAATAATAATAAACAAAAAGTTCACCCTAGGTGGGATTCGAACCCGGGGTCACAATGCGTGCACACTTTATGCAACCATGTTCTAAACCTTATTACAAAAAGCATAAGGTCCACCGATGGATAGTTAAGAGTATTGCTGTTTGTACCTAAGCCGGTTTTCTGAAAGGAGAAACTCAGCGCAAAATGTAAAAAAAAAAAACGAAAAAGTTGACCGATGGCGGGAATAGAACCCAAGTCACAAGCGAACACTTTGTGCTAAGTCAAACATACCTAAGCTGCTAGCTAGATTCAGACCAGACATGCAAGTGTTATATTTTAAATGTCAAACAGCTATGAAATTATGACTTTAAAATAACACTTTGCAAGTCTTTGCTTTGAAAAACACTGCAGCGTTACCTTGGTCTTACTCTGCCACCCTAGTTAGTAAGCATGCTAAAAGCAGTTTTCCAGAATTATTAGTCGATTAATGTCTACAAGGAAAAATGACAAATTATAATAATGTAAAAAAAAACCGCCCAAGTGCATGTCAGTATCGCGCACGAAGGGTTCCGTTACTCAAAAACCCTAAAAACGGGAAAAAATCACGTTTGTTGTATGGGAGCCCCATTTAAATATTTATTATAATCTGTTTTTAGTATTTGTTGTTATAGCGGCAACAGAAATACATCATGTGTGAACATTTCAACTGCCTAGCTATCACGGTTCATGAGGTACAGCCTGGTGACAGACAGACGAACAGACAGTCTCAGATAACGGTTAAGTATACTATTCAGTTATATTAGTGTGACAGAGACATTGGGCGTTTCGTTCGCTACGGAGTGTAAACGATTTGCAACTTGGCTAAGCACCCAGCTTCCTCGCACATCTCTGGTGGAAACGCAGCCTAAACCTGTCATTTTAAGCATCGCCTTGGTTACATTGATTTAGAAAATACGATTCTCGACATTTTTTTTCGGACTATTCACAGTTAGACTTTTAGTTTCATTTTTGTACTTCGTTATTGATACTTTTAGTCTTTTAAATTTCTTGACAATAATAGGTATTTAGACATTTTAGGCGTTATCCGTTTTCCGTTCCACATAATATCAGGACACTGTTACGTCCGTTACCAATATACTTTTTAAGAGGAAAGGTGTCGAAAAAATATTAATCATTGAATATTATCGGCAATTCAAGGCAAATATTTTTTTTTATTTTAAAATATTGTAAACAATCTTCTGATATTTTGTGAAACGGAAAAGTAACGGAAAAAAATAAAAATAATAATAAACAAAAAGTTCACCCTAGGTGGGATTCGAACCCGGGGTCACAATGCGTGCACACTTTATGAAACCATGTTCTAAACCTTATTACAAAAAGCATAAGGTCCACCGATGGATAGTTAAGAGTATTGCTGTTTGTACCTAAGCCGGTTTTCTGAAAGGAGAAACTCAGCGCAAAAAGTAAAAAAAAAAAAACGAAAAAGTTGACCGATGGCGGGAATAGAACCCAAGTCACAAGCGAACACTTTGTGCTAAGTCAAACATACCTAAGCTGCTAGCTAGATTCAGACCAGACATGCAAGTGTTATATTTTAAATGTCAAACAGCTATGAAATTATGACTTTAAAATAACACTTTGCAAGTCTTTGCTTTGAAAAACACTGCAGCGTTACCTTGGTCTTACTCTGCCACCCTAGTTAGTAAGCATGCTAAAAGCAGTTTTCCAGAATTATTAGTCGATTAATGTCTACAAGGAAATATGACAAATTATAATAATGTAAAAAAAAAACCGCCCAAGTGCATGTCAGTATCGCGCACGAAGGGTTCCGTTACTCAAAAACCCTAAAAACGGGAAAAAATCACGTTTGTTGTATGGGAGCCCCATTTAAATATTTATTATAATCTGTTTTTAGTATTTGTTGTTATAGCGGCAACAGAAATACATCATGTGTGAACATTTCAACTGCCTAGCTATCACGGTTCATGAGGTACAGCCTGGTGACAGACAGACGAACAGACAGTCTCAGATAACGGTTAAGTATACTATTCAGTTATATTAGTGTGACAGAGACATTGGGCGTTTCGTTCGCTACGGAGTGTAAACGATTTGCAACTTGGCTAAGCACCCAGCTTCCTCGCACATCTCTGGTGGAAACGCAGCCTAAACCTGTCATTTTAAGCATCGCCTTGGTTACATTGATTTAGAAAATACGATTCTCGACATTTTTTTTCGGACTATTCACAGTTAGACTTTTAGTTTCATTTTTGTACTTCGTTATTGATACTTTTAGTCTTTTAAATTTCTTGACAATAATAGGTATTTAGACATTTTAGGCGTTATCCGTTTTCCGTTCCACATAATATCAGGACACTGTTACGTCCGTTACCAATATACTTTTTAAGACGAAAGGTGTCGAAAAAATATTAATCATTGAATATTATCGGCAATTCAAGGCAAATATTTTTTTTTATTTTAAAATATTGTAAACAATCTTCTGATATTTTGTGAAACGGAAAAGTAACGGAAAAAAATAAAAATAATAATAAACAAAAAGTTCACCCTAGGTGGGATTCGAACCCGGGGTCACAATGCGTGCACACTTTATGAAACCATGTTCTAAACCTTATTACAAAAAGCATAAGGTCCACCGATGGATAGTTAAGAGTATTGCTGTTTCTACCTAAGCCGGTTGTCTGAAAGGAAAAATTCAGCGCAAAAAGTAAAAAAAAAAGGAAAAAATTCACCGATGGCGGGAATAGAACCCAAGTCACAAGCGAATACTTTGTGCTAAGTCAAACATACCTAAGCTGCTAGCTAGATTCAGACCAGACATGCAAGTGTTATATTTTAAATGTCAAACAGCTATGACATTATGACTTTAAAATAACACTTTGCAAGTCTTTGCTTTGAAAAACACTGCAACTAACGTTACCTTGGTCTTACTCTGCCACCCTAGTTAGTAAGCATGCTAAAAGCAGTTTTTCCGGAATTATTAGTCGATTAATGTCTATAAGGAAAAATTACGAATTATAATAATGTAAAAAAAAACCGCCCAAGTGCATGTCAGTATCGCGCACGAAGGGTTCCGTTACTCAAAAAACGGGAAAAAACACGTTTGTTGTATGGGAGCCCCATTTAAATATTTATTATAATCTGTTTTTAGTATTTGTTGTTATAGCGGCAACAGAAATACATCATGTGTGAAAATTTCAACTGCCTAGCTATCACGGTTCATGAGGTACAGCCTGGTGACAGACAGACGAACAGACAGTCTCAGATAACGCGGTTAAGTATACTATTCAGTTATATTAGTGTGACAGAGACATTGGGCGTTTCGTTCGCTACGGAGTGTAAACGATTTGCAACTTGGCTAAGCACCCAGCTTCCTCGCACACCTCTGGTGGAAACGCAGCCTAAACCTGAGATGTTAAGACATCGCATTGGTTACATTGATTTAGAAAATACAATTCTCGACATTTTTTTTCGGACTATTCACAGTTAGACTTAGTTTCATTTTTGTACTTCGTTATTGATACTTTTAGTCTTTTAAATTTTTTGGCAATAATAGGTATTTAGACATTTTAGACGTTATTATTTTTAGTCATTTTTCCTTACGACAATAGTCGCCTAATTCGTTTTCCGTTCCACATATTAATATCAGGACACTGTTATGTCCGTTACCAATATATTTTTTAAGAGGAAAGGTGACGAAAAAATATTAAGCCTTGAATATTATCGGCAATACAAGGCAAATTTTTTTTTTAATTTTAAAATATTGTTAACAATCTTCTGATATTTTGTGAAACGGAAAAGTAACGGAAAAAAATAAAAATATAAATAAACAAAAAGTTCGCCCTAGGTGGGATTCGAACCCGGGGTCACAATGCGTGCACACTTTATGCAACCATGTTCTAAACCTTATTACAAAAAGCATAAGGTCCACCGATGGATAGTTAAGAGTATTGCTGTTTGTACCTAAGCCAATACTGCTACCGGCTGTGGTGCCGGTAGACAGGTAGAATAACGTTTTTCGATTTTGTGATGTTGGCTGTAGTAGACCCTCAGATATCATTCGCGCGCCAAAAGTCTAGCTGTAAATTACATTACGACTGTTACGAGTAATAAAAGCCCGATATAAGTCGGTCATAAAATAAAAAAATAAATTGTTTATTTCCGAAAAATATTTCTTGGATACAGTATAACAAAGCATACTAAAGCTACTTATTGTGTACCTACTTAACTGACGGAAGGGGCGCAGCTATACGTTATAGTTATCGACAGTGATATCAGCATTTCACTTCTACTCTACGAGGGGTGATCCAAAAGTAATGATAATCAGTATGAAAGACACATAAAATGTTAAATAAAATAATTTATTTTTCTACGTAATCTCCTTCCAAGTCTACACACTTAGACCATCGTTTCTCCAGACCACGAATTCCATTAAAAAAAAAATATTTTTCTTGACCCTCCAAAAATGCCTCCACAGCGGCCATTACCTCGCCATCATTCAAAAATTTGTTGCCTCTAAGATCTTCCTTCAGCCGTGGAAAGAGATAAAAGTCGCTGGGGGCTAGGTCTGGCGAATATGGGGGGTGTTCCAGCAATTCGAACCCTGAATCACGGATGGCAGCCATCGCAACGCCGGCCTTGTGGGGTGGTGCGTTGTCCTGGTGGAACAGGATGCCAGCTCGAAGTTTACCCCGCCGCTTTTCTTTGATTGCCTCTCTCAATCTGCGTATTTGGTCAGCGTAGTAGGAGCCCGTAATAGTGGTTCCCTTTTCCAGGTATTCGATCATTATGACTCCCTCAGCATCCCAAAACACTGAAGCCATGACCTTACCAGCGGAGCTTGCTACCTTGAATTTCTTCGGTGTAGGGGAAGACGCTCGCTTCCAGGTCATGGATTGCTGTTTGGTCTCAGGATCGAAATGGTGGATCCAAGACTCGTCCATGGTTACAAACCGACGCAAAAATGTTTCGGGATCAGTTTGATATTTGTCAAGATTAGACTTCGAAATCTCACATCGTATCTTCTTTTGTTCAGCCGTTAACATTCTAGGCACCCAACGAGCGGAGACTTTTTTCATGTGTAGTTCATCAGTTAAGATTCTTTGAATGCTGCCATACGAGATGCCTGTGAGCTCAACTAGATGCCTAATAGTCATCCTTCTATCTGTTAAAACGAGATCATGAATTTTTTTGACGTTTTCTCCAGTAATGGCGACAGATGGACGGCCTTCGCGACGTTCATCTTGAGTGGATGTTCTTCCCAAGTTAAACTCCTTTGACCACCGTGCCACTGTGGAATACGGCGAAGCGGACTCGCCCAGTGTTCCCACTAATTCAGCGTATATATCTTTAGTACACATTTTTTTCAAACAGAAGTATTTAATAACCGCTCTCACCTCAGTTTTCTCCATTTTTGCGTTATTTTTCCGACTGCTCGTGAAAAAACAGCTGCAACTCTCTGACAGATACATATTTTTTTATTTTTTATTTTTTTATTTACTAAGGAGTCTTTATGGCCAGTAACGGCATACCTATTTATTTTAATCCGATTCAATAAGTATTCAGTTATCATTACTTTTGGATCACCCCTCGTACGTATTGTTTACTACGAAACTAGACGAGTTTATTTTCGAATAGAGATTGAAATAAATCTAATTATTTTACTACAAATAGGTGTACCTAAGTATAGTATGTCAAAGGACTGTCTAATTTCAAACATAGACAGAGAGAATCATAGTATCTAAAGATCTTACACTAGTGCTTAGCATCCAAAAGCAAAATATAGTTTTATTGTTCTTATTTACTGAAAAATTGGTTTGAGCTACCATATCCATACTTTTTGAATATAATATAATTTAATATTTAATATTATAAAAGGAACTCTATCTGTCTGTCTGTTACCTCTTCTCGCTTAAATCGCTGAACCGATTTAGTTGAAATTTGGTATTTAGATTGTCCGAGTCCCGAGGAAGGACATAGGATAGTTTTTAACCCATAAATCATCCCTGATAGAGGTGAAATTTTGTATGGGGACTTAACAACAACTGCATAACAAACTTTGTCAATAGGCGAGGTGTAGCACCGGCGCTGGTGTACGATTTAGTTGAAATTTGGTATAGAGATAGTTTGAGTCCCGGGGAAGGAGAATGGATAGGTTTCATTCAATAAATCACCCTTTAAGGGGGTGAAAAGGGGCGTCGAAGTTTGTATGGGGAATCAACAAAACGCAGTATGGATAAAATAATAGCTACCTAAATTACTAATTCCACGCAAACGAAGTCGCGGGCAAAAGCTAGTAAATTATGAATTGAAATAGATGTCTTAAACTAAACAAAAAGTAACCACGCCCTCTAATTGCTGCCGAGGCCACAATCGACCATCGGAAATCCATGGTACAGTCAACGGTAAAAATATGGGTGTAGACAACTTACACAAAAATATGTCCCATAGTTCTTAATTCACTGACATAAGAGTTATGGGACATATTCTTGAAATGATTTGTACACCCATATTTTTACCGTTGACTGTACACCCGCCCTTTCGAAATTGCTCGGCAATGGTTTAATGTAATAAAAAGCGATATAAGCTGTAAGCGCTTAGTAAAAAAAATATGTATACCTACTAGTCACGGTACTAAATTTATTAATAGGGTATGAAGCGTATTACTTAATTCTACTACTTTTTCTTCTTCATTTGACATGCCCTAACGGAAGTCGGCGACCGCCTTTGCAATCTCTCTCCTGCTCTTAGCCATTCTTACCAGTGTGGCTGCGTTATCCATGTTCGTCCACTTTTTTACGTTGTCAAGCCAGGTGACCCTCCTTCTTCCCCTTCCTCTCTTGCCATCAATTTTTCCTTCCAATGTTAGTTGTATTCTACTACTTAACTAGTGACAGTAGTGACCATATATTAGATTCCCGGAGAAAAAGAAAACTTCTATTTTAAAAAATCAGTTCGCGTGTGATATGCCTCAGAAGTGTGAAAAAGTGCCGAGCGAGAGCGGGGCAGCCTTTTTAAAAGTTGACACAGTAATATATATTAACATGAAAGGTATTGAAATCTGTAATTTTATAGTTTGGTAAACAAGTAATTGTCAGTAAAAAACTGTTACGAAAAAGAGAGTACTGAGCTATAACCGCGAAAATAAAAAGTTCGCAGATGGCGGGGATCTTTCTCTTTTACTCCAATGAAGGCATATAATTTTTCATTGCAGTAAAAGCGAAAGATCCCCGCAATTTGCGAATTTCGGTTTTTGCGATAGCCTCTCTGTTCTTTCTGCTTAAAATGCTCCACTGAAAAACGACTCTTCCCAAACTATAGATTAAGTACAGGTAAGTAGTTTACCTAGTTTATTTAAAATTAGCAAATACCTAAGTTAACAATGTAACGTTATGTCTGGTATGGTCTGGCAAACCAAATTTGTTAGAAGAAAAGGCAGCAAATTGAAAAAAAATTGGCGGGAAAATTCTATCTCCCATATGAAATTTGAATTTCGCAACTAAATGCTTGGTTTGCCAGGCGATATTAGATATGTACCTGTATTTGGATACATGTGGCCACTACATGTGTATAAGTGGGTGAATCAACTTGTTTTACCACTTATTGCCATAGTTATGGTTTTCTGAACTACAAAACAATGGGTACTCATCCCTTTCTTTTGGGTGCTAGTATCAGCGTAACACTACAAAGACTCTTTCTGAAAGATTATTTGTCTAAAGTGTAATTCTATGGAACTTGCTAACTACTTATGTAAACAAAAGTCAGAAGTAAGTTCATCATTCAGAGACAATTTCAATATGTTTACGTAGTTGTATGTTTACATAGTTAGCAAGTTCCATAGAATGACACTTTATGTTTGATATGAGACAGTCCCTGGACACAATAGGGCTTATTACACTTATCCTGCCTTCAGACGGCTAACGATGAGCCGCGACGTCGGCCCCGATATCGGGCAAGGATCGTTTTACGTTTCATGTGGTTTCATGAAATATTGTCACATCGTTCACAATATTTCTTGGTGTAAAAAATAGTTCAACTACAAAAATATCAACCATGATTGCCAATTCGAGACAAAGTATATGTTACATGTCAAATATTGTTGACGATGCTCTTATATTTCGTGAAATGCAAAACGATCTTGCTCGGGCGCACCGTCGGCCACGATCGTATTAAGGCCCGACGGTGTGGAAGTGTAATAAGCGCTTATAATGTACATAACGTCAAGGAATAGTTGATCCACCCATTTTTTTTTACTAGTTGTGACGTGGCTTCGCCAGTCTCCTTTGTGTCTTTTGAGAGTGTGTGGTACATGTATGGTAACGAATATTGTCAGCTAGAGGTCGGTTCTGTAACTTCCAACAACTTCTGTAAACAGGATTGACGTCCGTACAAACATAGCTAACGTAATGTTACATTTTAAGTAAAAATTAAGGATGACACACGCTAGACCGCGCGGGATCCGAGCCGAGGCGTTCGACACGTAATTTTCTATGACGGCTGATCGGTGTTCACGTGGTGCTTTCCATATAAAACGAAGCGCTGGAGCTCCGGCTCGGTCTCAGCCCTGTCTAATAGCGTGAGTCATCCTTTATGGTGATCTCCTTAATAGAAATAGAAGGGCTAAATCTATCCTCTCACAAGTGTAACAGGATAATTTCTGCTGTGAGAGACAGCTCTTAGTAGCAAGTTAGCAGAAAGTATCCGGTAGCAGAAAAGGTATAATCCTTAGCCAGAAGATTCCTCCGACGATCTCACTCCTCACATTTTTTTTTAGACAGAATAGCATAATCTAGTTATTTATTTGTGACTATATCCTAGAGCCTCAGCGCCCGTTTTTGTACCCGTTTACTATCTGTGAATTATGTAGAATATTGTAAAATATAGGTAGTAGGCAATATAAACTGACTACCTGATAATTATATATTTTTTTTTATAATCAGGCAGACCACTAAGCTTATAATGTTTAACGTAGGTATTTTTAGACACTCGCGCGACTTGTAGGTACCTTTACAAACACCACCACCAGACCAGTACAAACGGCAAATATCAATTTACGCTTTTCCTACTGACATATTGGTTTGCCAAACTACAATTATAATGTACCATAATTGGAATATGCTTAGGTATCGACTGCAATGTATTATTAGTTACTGCAATAAAGAATTTGTAAGTATTTCCAGTTCGATTGTCAAAGCCTCCATTAGTAGTACCTAGGTGATCATAGGTCCTAGAACCGGGTCATCCGGGGGCTTACGATAACTTGCTTACTCGTCAAGATATGACGAGTAATTATTGTATTTTAAATTGTTAAAAGATTTTTATAGTACTTATTGTTGTGTTGCTATAACTTTGTTAGTGGATTTGTTTAAAATTGCTGTTAAATGTTATAAAATTTGGTAAATAAAGTAATTTAACCATTTTTAAAGTTGTTTTACTTAATGATTAACAGGATGCCTTTAGTTTTTAGGGTAATCAAACTATTTATTATATTAATTTAACCGTACAAAGAATAGTTTTATTACCCTAATCAACCATGAACAGAATTAAAATTTCCCTAAAAAATTACCCTAGTGCAAGTTATTTTGACATATTTCGCTAGATGGCGTAGTGTCTCAACGCTGAGTGTATACTCTATCTCAGTATATATAAGTTACTCTATGATAAAAAACATTATCTGTTTTTGGTTTGTAGTTATTTGGATTTGATTCGGCAGAAATAAAATGTTTACTCAACATAATTATATTATAAGAGATTAATATTTGCAAGCCCTGAGGCGCTTTTATTGTTGTATATCAGACGTGAATTATCCAACAGTATATCAAAATGTCACAGCCTAATTTACTTGAGATAGTGCCTGAACAACTATTTCAAAATTATTTTATCAGCGAAATAGATCAAGTTCAGAAAAAACTACAATATGAAATTGAAAGGAAGAGAGAAGAGTTACGCGCTATGGTAGGGTAAGTAGAGGTCCCTAGAATGGCTAAAACCCATATTATATTCACTAAAAAATTAACCAAAACAGCTAGATTTATCAGATTTAATATTGACCGTTTAGTACAGATTTTATGCACCCTTCAGTTAAGTTATTGTTAAGAATTACATTCATAAATAAAAATTAATTTTTCTATCTAGTATTTTTATAAAGTTTGCAGTTTAATATTTCAGGGAAAGATACCGAGACCTGATCCATGCAGCGGATACGATAGAGGAAATGAAAACAACAACAGAAAGTACTCTAAACCATATCACAGGTATGATGGAGACCTGTAAGAGCCTTCATGATACTCATCTTGTTGGGTTTAAAGTTGATAAAAAGCAGACACATACTTCAAGGTAATAATTTACGAATTGCTTAAGTACTTGCTGTGTGCTTGCTGTGATCATTATTAAACTATAGCATTACTATATTGTTTTTGACATTTAACCTTTTGAACGCCGCACATATCGTGAACCTTGCTGGAATGCGCAAAAGTTGATATTGGGCTGTGCCGCGCGCGTCAGTTGACGTCTTTGGTTGTCAAAAGGTTAAGTACATGTTACAGAAAGAATCCTTTGTATCTCTAGACCAGGCATCACAAAAAAATAAGTTGAATCCATACCGCGGTCCGCCATTTGGTGACCCCGTTAGTAGACAGTTGTTTTGAGGGTCTACCGCCAAAATTGTAAAATCTAAAATCTGGCAGTAGGCCCTCTGGACTATTAAATGCCCAACTACATTTAAACAAAATATTTGTAATCATATAACTAGCTTTCTACCTTGCTGTAATCCCACATTATATCATTGCTATTCTGAAACTTTGTATAGTGAAAGTCTTAGTAAATCGTAAATTACAGGCCACCAGCTAATAACTGGCCACCTAAACTATAAACTAATTCTATTCACGTATAAACAGAATTAATTTTAGTATAAGTTTTCAATAATGTTAATGTTTCAATAAAGGGTCACCCTTCAATAACTAGCCACCTTATATTAAAATTAATTCTGTTTATAGGTGAATAGAATTCATTTTTAGTTTAGGGTGGCTAGTTACTATACAGTGGCCAGTTATTGAGGAATTACCCTACTTCCAGTTTCATCAATGTAAACCCAATGAATGGTATATCAGTACAAATTAAGATGTTGATGGAGATTCCTGAGAAGATTTGGAAATGCATTGAGGCTGAGGACTTTGTGAAGGCTACAAGGTTGTTTATAATGGCAAGGCATATCAACACTGGTCAGTACTCTTGAATATTGAGTATACAGGGTAAATTTAGACACTTGCAATAATTTACGGGTGAATATATGTCATACTGAGCAAGTTTTACTATGGGACCAACCTCGAATTTGCGGAAAAAAGATTGACTCTCCCAGCCAAAATATATTACATCCACAACACAAAGTCTTATTCAGCTTACTGTGGTGCTTAATCATTGTATGTAATATTTATTTATTTATTTTTATTTATTTGTTTATCTTGTTTAGGAATTTTGTTTTTATTGGCGTTGCTATAAGTAAGTCTTATTCAGCTTACTGTGGTGCTTAATCATTGTATGTAATATTTATTTATTTATTTTTATTTATTTGTTTATCTTGTTTAGGAATTTTGTTTTTATTTGGCGTTGCTATAAAGCAAGCAAGTTTACATTACTCTTTCATGCATTCCTTGCCTTACTCTACAAAAACAAAACTGATATCTGAATCATAATCTGTATTTTTAGGGCTCCAACTGCAAATAGGCGGCAAGAATGTGAAGCCGGGCATTCAGTCCCTGCAGCGGCTGATACAAGCACAGTGGAGCTCCATCTCCAACTTCAACCAGACCATCATAGATGTTTGCAGGCAAAGATTGCAAGATGTTGACATCAGTGTAGAGGTATAAGAAAACTGATCCAGTTTAAAAAATAACTGTCCCAATGACAAGTTGTTAGTTTCTACAATAATGTCTGGACATAAATATTCCTTGGTATTAAATTATACATCTTAGCCTTAATTTTTGTTAAATTATTACTACTAAGGCTCGGAACCGGTATTTTCTTCATACAAAAATTACCGGTATTATTACGTTCTTTTTCGTTCTTTAGTTTATTATTTCATTTTTGATGGGTCAATCTAATAATACGTTACCTAAATACATGATTCAGTCCTACGGAAAGAGCATACAATTATTAAAAATATTGGGCTATTTTAAGATTTAAAAAAAAACGGCTCCAAGCCTTGATTACTACTTCATTTAAAATTGATGAAAATGCCAATAATACCTGGTCATATATGAGCTGATCTAGAGATTGGCTGGAAATATGTAATAAAAATTGCAATTTTAATAAATTGCATTGCCTTATTTGAACCACAGCATGTGAAGATGGTTTTCCCACAGAAAAATTCACTTTATACTGCACTTTACAGTGTCAATCATTTGCAGATATATTTAACAGCAATACTCAAAAATTTTCCTGAATTTCCTGAAGCAGTAATTTTGCAATAGGCCCTAATCTTTTTTTAGGTGGCCAGTTCCTGCCTCACAAGCCTGTACATCCTCGACTCCCAAAGCATGGTGGAGCTCCTAAACACCTTCATAAGCCTCCACAGCAACAGCAGCTTGAAGTCGACGCTGCAGTTTGAGCTGCAGCACATTCTAGAAGGAGATGTTAAAGCGCAGATCAGGGAGAAAATCGTGAACGCTGTGAAAATCGTTTTGAAGACTGTTGTTTTGGTATACGCTTGTTTCGTTGGTGAGTTATATTTTGTACTGATTACCATAGGAATGGCAATTTCTGCTTGCATAGATAAGAAAGGTCAGTTTTCTTTTCTTTTTCTGTCTATTTTTAGGGTTCCGTACTACTATTAGACCTCATTACGGGGGTGACATTGTCACTGTGTGACAAAACCCCTTAAAAAAAAAGATATTAAAAAAAAGGGTTCCGTATCCAAAGGGTGAAAACGGGACCCTATTACTAAGACTCCGCTGTCCGTCTGTCTGTCACCAGGCTGTAACTCGAGCAATGTGATCTGTGATAGCTAGACAGTTGAAATTTTCACAGATAATGTATTTCTGTTGCCACTATAACACCAAATACTAAAAACAAAATTAAATATTTAAGTGAGGCTCTCATACAACAAAGTTTTCAGTCCGATCCGATTCACCCTGTCTATCCTAAAAATAATGGATGGATGTGGAAGTAGAGTCAAGGAGGGAACAGTGGCTCGGTAGAAAAAGGCCGGATACAGTGGCTCACTCAGCCTGATTTCAACGAGAGGCGATATTTGGGCGGCTGAGCCACTGTTTCCGCCCTACTTATTTGTTTTGTTTCAGAAAACAATGGAGGAGCAGTGCTCACCAAGTTGAAGGATTTGTACCGAGCGGACTCCGAGACTTTGGTTGAAATAGTGCAGTTTAGTGACCCTTCAGCACTGAAACTATTACCCCCTGTTATTGCCAACTATAGGTTAGTCCATGAGTTTTAAGAAAATTTCTTTAGTTGGTTAATATTTATTGGGTAGTCACGAATCAAAACAATTCCAATTTAAAAGAACTGGTACGTTTACAATATAATTAAAAAAAAGTCTAAACTACTTATAATTTCAGATTATCATCAAACAAAGATGTCCAAGAGCTAGCAAAACATGAAATAACTACCTGCGTTCAAAAATGGAGTGTATGGGTGAAGTCCTTCATAGATGACAATGTGAGGAATCTATTGCAAAACGTCACCAGGGTCAAAATTTTGCACGAGATACGTGAAGAAGCATTTAAGATCGGTAAGAACGGTGTTTGGACCTTGGAGTCTTTGAGAAAAAAAAAGACAGTAAAATGTCATTTACAGACAAAGAAGTATTTGTGGCAAAATAAAGTGATTGACATAATGAAATAACGACATGTCTCTTATCGATGATACCTTAACGTTATGTTCTTAGAAATTGATTACATTTTATAAGAAGATAGCTACCGCGAAATACGCAACACGTTCGCCTTCTTCTCTTTTGATATATTTTTGGCACTGTATACAGTTTACGTTTTAATTTTTAAGTACTAAATATATGTAATAAAGAAATGTAGCGCTTTGTTATTGATTTGCATTATTGAAATTTCTCGGTAACTTACCTACAGCAAGTAGAAGTTACATATTTTAAATATTAATCTATGACTTATCGATAACAGATTTATCGATGTTTCATTTTCTCAAACACTCGATTATGCCACAAAAACTTCTATGTCTGGTCATTTATATAAGTACCTACGGGATTTATATACGTTCTTATGTCGAATTGGTGGTATTGCACCTGTACAATTTATTTGTCCAATGTCATTGCGTCTTACTCTCTCGTTAAGCAAAATGTGAGACGCAATACACATTGGACAAAGAAATTGGATAGATGGAATGCCATCCTAAGGTTGTCGGGTTGAGTTTTATTTATGTGTCCAATACGTTTGTATTATTATGAAACGCATTTTTATGTCTTCAACTTCTTCTTTCCATCCTGTTAAGATCGGTTTTCCTAGGATAGCGAGGCCGTCATATAGCGGCCGTCTCCATACTAAATAATACGGCTAAATATGGATGTCGTTGTATTTGCATGGAGACGGCCGCTATATGACGGCACCGCTATCCTAGGAAACCAGAGCATTACCCCCTGCTGGGGTGTAGCGCTCGAATCTTTTTCTTCCACTGATTCCGGTCCTGGGTGGCTTGGGTAGCCTCCCAAAAAAGTCTTCAACTAATACATTTTTATTCCTCGCCTTTTCTTTCAGAAATCCCCGAAAACTGGAGCGCTATATGCTCATCCTTGGACATCCCAGAGGTCCACGTGTGGTGCCACTACTTCCAACCACTCCTCACCGCTCGAGTCAAGATCATCATAGGCAACAGATGGACTAAAATCTATGACGCCTTTAAAACACAGATACTGGTCGATTTGACTAGATCTGTGGACAACGAGGGGGAGATTGATATAAATTGGTTTGTGTGGAAGGACCTTATTGGGGATACTGTTATAGAGTCGAGGAATGAAGTTATAAAGGTCATGAATTCACTTATGAGAGGTGAGTGATCGAAAGAACACCGATTAATATTGATAATGATGCATAAGTTTAATAATGTTATAAAGCCTATACTAGAATCATACTTTTAAGGGTGTATTTTATAATATCAACTTTATTCTGCTCATGACGACAAAATGAAGCCACATCATTGTGAGCACAAGCTCAAGTTTTATTTTAGAGTACAGAGTATTTAAAATATAATGTCATGTTTTTACGAACTGTGTCGTTATCTTAACCTAAAACGCCGCGTACAATTTTTTTGTACAATTTCCACAATGTCTTCTTTTATAGAGTAACTATAAGAGTTCCAAATTCAAAAATAAAACTGCTTCTGGGTCTCAGGAGGCTAAAGTAAAACCCCAAGTACTAGGCTTATATGTGACGTCCCACGGGTAAAGGTACCTGATGGCGGTTGGCGGTTACGCTATTATTATCGCCTATTGCGGTGCTATGCGACGTAAGCGCCAGCTGCCATAAGCTATCTCCAGAGTTTTAAGGTAAAATATGAGACTTGGATTTAGACACATTTTTCCCTTATGGAACCATATGTTTAACGAAACATTTGCATGTAAGTTTGAGGTTAAGAATATATTTCTGTGCAATCCAGGCATGTCCCTCCAAGATCGCGGTTTCACGACCAACCTAGAGAAACTCTGCCAAGACTTAGACAGCGAGTTACAGAAACTTCTAGAGGACCTCAGAGTGTACCTGTACCGGGACAAGAAGGGGACGATTCGGGAGAAGCTGTTGTTCACGTATGAGGATGAGGAAGATCTAGCGCAGATGTATAGTGATAGAGAGGAGATTGAAGTGTATTTGAGGGATACGGCGGATAGTAGTGTTGAAAGGTATGTTTTGGTATTGTAACTTTTAATTGTATGCGTTTTTAACATAATATAACTGGCAGTGCTAATAAAAGCGTCAAATAGCGTGTGTAGGCATCTAAGGACATACGGTTTGGTTCATACGTGTGTTGACGTTTGATGCATGTCAAAATTGCTTAAAGCAATTAAGGAAAATTCTAGGTAATAGGTATGTTTGGGCTGGCTGAGATTCAGGATCAGTATCGCCGTTTTACGCGCCACCAGCATGTGCATCCGAGACACACGCCATCGCTTTAAGTCCATTGGGTTCGACGACAGCGCCGCCCTTCCACACATCGATTGAAACCCCTATTCTACCCAAAACTTTTTAATGTATATTTGCCTACTACTTTCTTGATAGGTATGTTTTGATTCATGACAGCATGGAATAAATGTCAAATTAGTGTAACATGGACTTTTAAGGGTTAGATTCGTAATTTACTATTGTTATTTAAATTTGAAAATCATAATTTAATGTTAAAGTCTGTTAGTGTTAATAGCTTTAAAAAAATATTTATTCCGATGAAATAAACCCTATTTTACAGATTGTAATAATTAAATATTATTTAATGCGTCTTAATTTAATAATCAGTCTTTGATTAATTTAATCGGTCTAATTTACCTTTCTAACTCGTTTCCAGTATGCTCCAATACATAAAAGTGTGCTTCGAAGAGCCAACGCTCCAATCATCAGAACTCCAAAGAAAAACCACAGCAATATACACCGCTCGATTTATACAAGCAATTCCCATCATTATGCTCAATCTACGCAAGTGCTATATACCCGAAGCTTCTCTTGCTATTGATGAAAATGGATTGAAAAGATGGAACGACTTGTGTGGGATTTTGAAGCAGAATTGTTTGGTTTGTTGGGAGAAGTGGATAGATATAGTGTTGGAGAGAGTGGAAGAGTTAACTAAGGATCTGCCGCAGGAGTTTACGTTGGAAGCGAATGTTGATTACTTGATGATGGTATGTATTTAAGTGTTTACAATAGTGTTTCTCTAGTGAAAAGAGGTAGATTCTCGCGCAGCTAAAATATAAGGGTAGCACGAGACTTGTATCCACGGCTTGTACCCCTTTTTACTAGAGCCACATTTATATAAACATTGTTTTTTTCAGAGTCGTTAAAGTTATCATTTTTAGATGAGGATACTTAGTTATTATATGCATGAAGTAAATTATCTGGCTTTGAAACTATTTACTGATATTCCTGTCATGATTAGCCGTTAAATATACAGACATTAAATTTTCTTGCATATTTCTACGATTTTATTTGTCTGAGGCTTTACTTTTCACCCGACTACCGCAGAAGTTAAGATATTTTTTTTCTATGATTGGTTTATTCATTTGTCGCACCTATACATCATTATGGACCTCAATAATATGTGGTATAGTTACCTATCTGATTTTATTTTAAAGCAGATATTTTTGTATATAGTCAGAATTTTAATTCTCCTTTTAATTCGTCACAGCAATGGGATGTCATAAAAATAGAAGAAAAAGACGACGAAGGTAAAACGATTGAATCCACAATCAAAGTACCGGCCGGACCATCTTTAAAACTACAAGAATACCTTTACGCCGTCAGCAGAATACTCGACGAAGTCGTACCACATACGTTACCAGTAGAAATCCACACCTTATTTATAGAGAAAATCACCACTATCACTTTCGCACACTACGATAAAGTTATAAGAGAGAAAGAGGCAGATATAAATCAGAGGTGTGCGCTTCAGTTACTGATGGACGTTCGACATTTGACCTTATTGCTTGTGCCGCGAGAGAATAAGAAGTGTATGGATTTTTCTCATGCAATTTGCGAGTTTTTAAGGTCGAAAATTGATCCGTTCGACTATGACGTCTTCTATCCGTACGTGCAGACTAATTTGAAGAGATCCGTGCAAAGAGTCCAGGTAAGTCTAATCAAGTCTTGTGCTCCAGAACTTACGGTTACGCCCTTTTTGGGCGCCACTGTAACGAGTACAATAATACATTACGATACAAGTGCGAAAAATAGGAAATTCGCAACGAGTGGCGATAAATTAAAACACGATCTAAGGGAGTGTTTTAACCTCCTGAAACTAAATGTACATTACAATGTACATAATCGTGCAATCTAATTTGAACCTTTTATGAACCAAATAAAGTAGCATTTCTTTTGTTTCATTGCTTTTTAAAACGAACGAAATTCGTTCCTATTTACTAATAGAATAAGGTACAAATTAAAAATATGAAAGCTTTATATGTTGGGTCTTACGAGGTTAAATCGAATTGCGAATTACCTATTCGCACATGTATCGTACCTACAACGTTTTCGAGATCAGCACTTACAGTGCACGTAGAGTACGCACATCTATTTCGTTTCAAATAGAAATTAACAACCTTTTCTCAATTTCAGACATTGCTGGGCAGTATAATCCTCCAACACGGCCAGCTGTCGGGTATAATCGGTCCCGCGGCCGTGGTGTCGGGCGGCAGCGGCGACCGCGCGGCGGCGCTGCTGGCGGGCGGCCAGGCGCACTGGTTCTCGCTGCTGCCCGTCGCCACGCAGCCCAGCCGCGAGAAACTCGACAAGCCGGTACGTTACACATTTACATACTTTACACATTAGACATTGCTAGGCAGCATGATCCTCCAGCACGGTCAGCTGTCGGGTATAATCGGTCCCGCGGCCGTGGTGTCGGGCGGCAGCGGCGACCGCGCGGCGGCGCTGCTGGCGGGCGGCCAGGCGCACTGGTTCTCGCTGCTGCCCGTCGCCACGCAGCCCAGCCGCGAGAAACTCGACAAGCCGGTACGTTACACATTTACATACTTTACACATTAGACATTGCTAGGCAGCATGATCCTCCAGCACGGTCAGCTGTCGGGTATAATCGGTCCCGCGGCCGTGGTGTCGGGCGGCAGCGGCGACCGCGCGGCGGCGCTGCTGGCGGGCGGCCAGGCGCACTGGTTCTCGCTGCTGCCCGTCGCCACGCAGCCCAGCCGCGAGAAACTCGACAAGCCGGTACGTTACACATTTACATACTTTACACATTAGACATTGCTAGGCAGCATGATCCTCCAGCACGGGCAGGTGTCGGGTATAATCGGTCCCGCGGCCGTGGTGTCGGGCGGCAGCGGCGACCGCGCGGCGGCGCTGCTGGCGGGCGGCCAGGCGCACTGGTTCTCGCTGCTGCCCGTCGCCACGCAGCCCAGCCGCGAGAAACTCGACAAGCCGGTACGTTACACATTTACATACTTTACACATTAGACATTGCTAGGCAGCATGATCCTCCAGCACGGTCAGCTGTCGGGTATAATCGGTCCCGCGGCCGTGGTGTCGGGCGGCAGCGGCGACCGCGCGGCGGCGCTGCTGGCGGGCGGCCAGGCGCACTGGTTCTCGCTGCTGCCCGTCGCCACGCAGCCCAGCCGCGAGAAACTCGACAAGCCGGTACGTTACACATTTACATACTTTACACATTAGACATTGCTAGGCAGCATGATCCTCCAGCACGGTCAGCTGTCGGGTATAATCGGTCCCGCGGCCGTGGTGTCGGGCGGCAGCGGCGACCGCGCGGCGGCGCTGCTGGCGGGCGGCCAGGCGCACTGGTTCTCGCTGCTGCCCGTCGCCACGCAGCCCAGCCGCGAGAAACTCGACAAGCCGGTACGTTACACATTTACATACTTTACACATTAGACATTGCTAGGCAGCATGATCCTCCAGCACGGTCAGCTGTCGGGTATAATGGGTCCCGCGGCCGTGGTGTCGGGCGGCAGCGGCGACCGCGCGGCGGCGCTGCTGGCGGGCGGCCAGGCGCACTGGTTCTCGCTGCTGCCCGTCGCCACGCAGCCCAGCCGCGAGAAACTCGACAAGCCGGTACGTTACACATTTACATACTTTACACATTAGACATTGCTAGGCAGCATGATCCTCTAGCACGGGCAGGTGTCGGGTATAATCGGTCCCGCGGCCGTGGTGTCGGGCGGCAGCGGCGACCGCGCGGCGGCGCTGCTGGCGGGCGGCCAGGCGCACTGGTTCTCGCTGCTGCCCGTCGCCACGCAGCCCAGCCGCGAGAAACTCGACAAGCCGGTACGTTACACATTTACATACTTAACACATTAGACATTGCTAGGCAGCATGATCCTCCAGCACGGTCAGCTGTCGGGTATAATCGGTCCCGCGGCCGTGGTGTCGGGCGGCAGCGGCGACCGCGCGGCGGCGCTGCTGGCGGGCGGCCAGGCGCACTGGTTCTCGCTGCTGCCCGTCGCCACGCAGCCCAGCCGCGAGAAACTCGACAAGCCGGTACGTTACACATTTACATACTTTACACATTAGACATTGCTAGGCAGCATGATCCTCCAGCACGGGCAGGTGTCGGGTATAATCGGTCCCGCGGCCGTGGTGTCGGGCGGCAGCGGCGACCGCGCGGCGGCGCTGCTGGCGGGCGGCCAGGCGCACTGGTTCTCGCTGCTGCCCGTCGCCACGCAGCCCAGCCGCGAGAAACTCGACAAGCCGGTACGTTACACATTTACATACTTTATACATTAGACATTGCTAGGCAGCATGATCCTCCAGCACGGTCAGCTGTCGGGTATAATCGGTCCCGCGGCCGTGGTGTCGGGCGGCAGCGGCGACCGCGCGGCGGCGCTGCTGGCGGGCGGCCAGGCGCACTGGTTCTCGCTGCTGCCCGTCGCCACGCAGCCCAGCCGCGAGAAACTCGACAAGCCGGTACGTTACACATTTACATACTTTACACATTAGACATTGCTAGGCAGCATGATCCTCCAGCACGGTCAGCTGTCGGGTATAATCGGTCCCGCGGCCGTGGTGTCGGGCGGCAGCGGCGACCGCGCGGCGGCGCTGCTGGCGGGCGGCCAGGCGCACTGGTTCTCGCTGCTGCCCGTCGCCACGCAGCCCAGCCGCGAGAAACTCGACAAGCCGGTACGTTACACATTTACATACTTTACACATTAGGCATTGCTAGGCAGCATGATCCTCCAGCACGGGCAGGTGTCGGGTATAATCGGTCCCGCGGCCGTGGTGTCGGGCGGCAGCGGCGACCGCGCGGCGGCGCTGCTGGCGGGCGGCCAGGCGCACTGGTTCTCGCTGCTGCCCGTCGCCACGCAGCCCAGCCGCGAGAAACTCGACAAGCCGGTACGTTACACATTTACATACTTTACACATTAGACATTGCTAGGCAGCATGATCCTCCAGCACGGTCAGCTGTCGGGTATAATGGGTCCCGCGGCCGTGGTGTCGGGCGGCAGCGGCGACCGCGCGGCGGCGCTGCTGGCGGGCGGCCAGGCGCACTGGTTCTCGCTGCTGCCCGTCGCCACGCAGCCCAGCCGCGAGAAACTCGACAAGCCGGTACGTTACACATTTACATACTTTACACATTAGACATTGCTAGGCAGCATGATCCTCTAGCACGGGCAGGTGTCGGGTATAATCGGTCCCGCGGCCGTGGTGTCGGGCGGCAGCGGCGACCGCGCGGCGGCGCTGCTGGCGGGCGGCCAGGCGCACTGGTTCTCGCTGCTGCCCGTCGCCACGCAGCCCAGCCGCGAGAAACTCGACCAGCCGGTACGTTACACATTTACATACTTTACACATTAGCCATTGCTAGGCAGCATGATCCTCCAGCACGGTCAGCTGTCGGGTATAATCGGTCCCGCGGCCGTGGTGTCGGGCGGCAGCGGCGACCGCGCGGCGGCGCTGCTGGCGGGCGGCCAGGCGCACTGGTTCTCGCTGCTGCCCGTCGCCACGCAGCCCAGCCGCGAGAAACTCGACAAGCCGGTACGTTACACATTTACATACTTTACACATTAGACATTGCTAGGCAGCATGATCCTCCAGCACGGGCAGGTGTCGGGTATAATCGGTCCCGCGGCCGTGGTGTCGGGCGGCAGCGGCGACCGCGCGGCGGCGCTGCTGGCGGGCGGCCAGGCGCACTGGTTCTCGCTGCTGCCCGTCGCCACGCAGCCCAGCCGCGAGAAACTCGACAAGCCGGTACGTTACACATTTACATACTTTACACATTAGACATTGCTAGGCAGCATGATCCTCCAGCACGGTCAGCTGTCGGGTATAATCGGTCCCGCGGCCGTGGTGTCGGGCGGCAGCGGCGACCGCGCGGCGGCGCTGCTGGCGGGCGGCCAGGCGCACTGGTTCTCGCTGCTGCCCGTCGCCACGCAGCCCAGCCGCGAGAAACTCGACAAGCCGGTACGTTACACATTTACATACTTTACACATTAGACATTGCTAGGCAGCATGATCCTCCAGCACGGTCAGCTGTCGGGTATAATCGGTCCCGCGGCCGTGGTGTCGGGCGGCAGCGGCGACCGCGCGGCGGCGCTGCTGGCGGGCGGCCAGGCGCACTGGTTCTCGCTGCTGCCCGTCGCCACGCAGCCCAGCCGCGAGAAACTCGACAAGCCGGTACGTTACACATTTACATACTTTACACATTAGACATTGCTAGGCAGCATGATCCTCCAGCACGGTCAGCTGTCGGGTATAATCGGTCCCGCGGCCGTGGTGTCGGGCGGCAGCGGCGACCGCGCGGCGGCGCTGCTGGCGGGCGGCCAGGCGCACTGGTTCTCGCTGCTGCCCGTCGCCACGCAGCCCAGCCGCGAGAAACTCGACAAACCGGTACGTTACACATTTAATTTTAGTTTTTTTTACGTGTACAAACAGCGACACTCCTAACTGTACATCGGTGGACGTTATTACAAAAGGCATAAGGTCCAACGATGTGCAGTTAACCGTGTGGGCGATGGTACGAAAGTAAATTGAAATCTTGTACTGTGTTGCCATGGTTACGACTCTTTGACAACTGATAGTACAAAAAGTCGAACTAAACGAAAGAAATTCTTACGATTCTTACGTAGCTCAGCCCACAGTATCAGGGACGTTAAACACTTAAATTTAAATTTTTTTCGACGTGTACGAGGGTCGATTAATATTTTCTTGTACAACAGATTTTACAGGATATGTACATTCACCAAACGAAGGATGTGATTTTTACACAATGTTTAAGAAGCCCAATATTTTATTGGCCATCATAGATATTTACCATCATTACGCTATGGAATGTCCAATTTAGCTAGAACCCTAAATGGCATAACAATCACGGAGCGTGACTCTTTGGTTAAAGAATAACGTGAAAAGTCGAAAAATTTTTCAAACGCCCTTTTTGGTGGCAATTATGTCCTGAGTCGTTTGTCACGAACTTATCTATGAAACTGAAGACATACTATTATGATATAATAAAAATTGTCAAATGGCTTTCATTAATTTTATTTAATTGTACTAGTGCCAACGGAGCATTCATTCATCTCTGAAGCTGTTTGGGTATGAACAGTGTGACAGTGCCATTGTTAAATCCTAAACCACGCATGAATTAATCATATTTTGTCTCTAATAATAGTAATAATGTTATTGAGTTTCTGAATTAATGTTTCCTGTTTTATCCTCGAGTTATCATCTATTCATTGTGACTACATTTTACAACTTGAAAATTAAGCACCAAAATAAGTGTATTAGCATTCATTACCTCCCAGTAACGTCCATGCGGTAAGCCGCATAGCTTAGCACGGTCGCGTTTTTATCCCTTGTCACCATGCCTGTCACGTTCTAACAAGTATGTAAGTGCGAAAGGGACGCGCATAGTGATAGTCGATAAAAATGGAACCGTGCTGAGCCCACATAATTACCTTTCTAACACGTTGCAACTTGATCCATAAAACCTACTACACAAAGTTCAAAATGCCTCACACTTGATTCGATTTCCAGATAAAGAAAAAGCCAATGACGTCAGCAAGCCCCAACAAGCCCAGAGCGGACATCTCCGAGCTGATGACGTCATCACTGCCCATCAACTTCGCCAACGCCCGTTCTGGCGCTGCGTCTTTCTTCAACTCGATGACTTCCGATTGGTTCAGCGGGTCTTAAGTTATTATTTGACTAGCGACGCACGGGTTACACAAAACCTAAACAAAATATACACCTATTTACATAATTACACAAACGGGTCTACCGCGATATAATTTCGTTGTTTTTACCTTAAATTCCGACGTTTCAGCTGAGTTGCACCAGCAAATCAACAAGTTTGAGGTAAAAACAATGAAAATATATCGCGGTAGACGCGTTTGTGTAATTAAATATGTGTACAAAACGCGAGAGTTTAAAGTGTTATAAAATAAACACCTAAACCTTCCTCAAGAATCACTCTATTGTTAGGTGAAAACCGCGTGAAAATCCGTTTGTAGTTTTTGGGTTTATCGCGAATATGTAACACACAAACAGACAGACGCGACGGGGGACTTTGTTTTATAAGGTGTAGACGTGTAGTGGTAAGTCGGACCATTCTAAGTTTCCATGCCAAGGGTTGAGTCAAATATGGAGCTGATAGGGGTATGTATGTATGCATGCAACTTTTATGTAGATATGATGGATGAATGTAGGTAAAGTTACAAAAACTATGCGTTTGTACGGGACTGACTCGTAGAATAGGTACTTCTAAAATGTATGTATTTAATCCCAGTGACTGTTTTGTTTATTCGTGAATAAATTAAGCAAATACTTACGTAAAGATATATTATATATTTAAAATGTGAATAATATATGTAATACATGAAGATATTCTAATACTTTTGTTTTATTATAGTGTCCAAAATCCGACTGCAGAGCGCAATTCAATTTATTTTTCCAAAAATATCTTGCAGTCAATCCTGATCACATTTCGAAGCCCGAACAGTGTATGGTGGACACAAAGATAAGTGCACTTAGCTAAAAAACGGGCCGAGTGAGAGATGACTTAAACGGAGTTTGTCCCTTTCTATCACATGGTTACACTTGCCCTGGCATGTTGTTAGAAAAGGACATATTCTGTTCAACTATCCTCTCGTTTGTTTGTAGCAAAGCAATATCAACCTTAACAGTCGCGGAATACGGTTCCAATATGGTTTGTCAAAAATCTGCAGTGCACGATTTTATTGTAGTAAAAGGTCTTTGGGTGTACATAATACGCGCCTTTTGTTGTGTCATTAAATGTATGTTCAACGAAATAAAACCGTATGTAATAAAAAATAATTTAATGAACAACAATATGAGTGAGATTACACCGTGTACTTCTCTTCAGAGCTGGTCTTCTTGTCCTCGCCCACCTTCCTTCCCACCAGCCTGAAGTTGTCGTTGAATCCGTCGTAGCCTCCGAGATAGTTTCCAGTGTTACCTGTGGAGAATAAAAAGTACATAAGGTTTACTCGGGTAATTCCGAAATTCGGATAATTCCGAAATTCATATGAAAATCACCCAAAATTCCATCATAATAAAAGTCTCTTCGGAATTATCCGACAGTTTTCGACATTCGGAATTACCCGAATACACCTTATTATAGAATTAGGGCTGATTTAGACGGCGCGCGAACACGCATGCGATTTTATACATTGCGGACTGTTGGTTACGTCCAATTCAACCGACCGATCAAAAACCGCAATGTAATGGTGACTCGCATGCGAGTTCTCGCGTCGTCTAAATGAGCCCTATAGTAGAGAAGTAAGACACTATCTTACTTATAATAATAAAAATGTAACTTCATACTAAATGTATTTTTTTTCCTACACGGTGTATTCTCAACTAGATGGATTATACTACTGGGACGAATTTAATTTTCTCAGTAGATACGAGTAGATAACATACATGGTGTTTTCTTACGTTTTTGGCAATCAAACATGATAATTTTCTATCAACTAGGCCAGACTGGTCGTGAAACTTTAATTTATACATTACCGGGATATTGTCGGTCGTAGCCCGGTCTGTATTGATTGTAGGTAGGCTTCCACTGGTTGTAGCCCGGGTAGCCGTAGTTGTTTGGAGGGTAGTTCGGCCGGTAGTTTGGACGGTACCCTAAAAAATTAGCGCAGTCGTTGTATATTGTATAGTTATTCTTACATTTAAGTATACCTAACACAAAACAAAAATAGAAAAAGAACATTCTCGAGAGTTTATTTTCGATGCGTTTTTAATAGTTATTTGTTTTACAAGGGGGCAAAGGGGGCTGTTTAACCTCTCGTGCTAATATTACCCGAGCAAGCGAAATATTCAAAAATTGAATCTTGAGCGTTGGGAGGGTTTGAACGCACGAAGGTTAAACAAATTTTGTGAAACACAAAATTTTTACCACACCAACGCAAGGAAAATACTAACTGTCAAATATCAAACAAGATCAAAGCAAATCGATTCAAAATGAATGTTATTAAATATACATAATTCAAAATCATCATTTAAAAGTCAATTCTACCAGCAAACCTAAGAAAACAATTCAAAATTTGCATTTGATTACTTTGCCTCTCATTCAATAAAATGCAACTTTCTTATCAGTTTTTGAACAATCAAGAAGGCCTTTATCAGCTGGTGTGGTGAAAAATGCTTTTTACATGATTTACATAGTGTTTACCTACTGTGAAGCCACACATGAGCACATAATGACTCAGGCATCGGAGTTTTTGTCGCATGGTAAGACTAATAGCAAGCTATGGAGTCGACATTTGCCATAAATGTAAACTCTTATTCATACTCATACTCATTTATTTAATTTATCTTAAAATGCCTTTAGAGCGGTCGGTCGTGTATTATCTTAGTCGAATTATATATAAAAATATTTTTCTATTACATTATGAATTCATAACTTCAACTATTTTAACATACAACTATACAAACTACATCGCTGCGAAAGACCTAATGTCATGTAGGTACTGACCGCTGATAAAATTGATTAGTATTTATCATATGTCAATCACTGGTGATTGCAAACGTAGTAGTTATTTATATCTGTAAGTGGTAAATACGTTGTGGATTATTCCATAATTAATTATTATGCCTAACCCAGAAATAGCTGCAATTTTGGCATGGATAGAGCCATACAACGATTTACAATATGACTATGAAAAATCTGCTAGAGTGTGCTTGAGTTGTGAAGTACAACTCACCCAATTGAAACATAAATTTATTTTAAAACATATCAACAGTATTCTTCATCAAACGAAATCCACTGGAACTTCAATACACACGACCGACCGCTCTAAAGGCATTTTAAGATAAATTAAATAAATGAGTATGAGTATGAATAAGAGTTTACATTTATGGCAAATGTCGACTCCATAGCTTGCTATTAGTCTTACCGTGCGATAAAAACTCCGATGCCTGCTGAGTGATCATCCATGATAGAAAAGCGGACAGACTTATAAATCTTAATATAATAAGGAGGTAACAAAGGTGTTTGATGTCTATGCAAAGAGTTTTAGTAAGTTGTGTTTATGCCCACAGTAACTTTGTTTTAATAACATTTACGTGTTTACTGACCTTGTAATAAAAAGGCTAGTAATTTCTAGCTCAGAAGTCAGGATTTTCACAAGATAAAGCTTAGGTAGAATTTTCATGAGCACTAAAACGCGGTGAAGCTACGTTTTATCAACCTGGCTTGATGTTATTCTCGAATGTCGATTTGACGTATCAAAATTATATC
This sequence comes from Cydia splendana, assembly GCF_910591565.1. NCBI lineage: Eukaryota > Metazoa > Arthropoda > Insecta > Lepidoptera > Tortricidae > Cydia > Cydia splendana. Next base: position 7,426,756 of record NC_085976.1, read on the forward strand.
AAAAATGGATTAAGTACCTATTAAGTACTTGCGTGCGCCAGTTTTTTCTGGTTGCGTGTGTAATAAAATAATAATAAGCAGCAAGCGCAATGATTATATACCGATATGGACAAAATGCCAAAAATATGCACGTACACTACCAGGGACGTCTTTAAGAGCCAACGGGAGTGGTCATTTCTCCATACAAACGTACTCCTCGTTTTCCTCCGTGGTTTTTGAAGCTAGAGCAATGATTTTTTCAACACAGATTAATATTGTCAATATCTGTGTCGGACCGTTTTGCTTTTTTGATATTTTTGTTTTTTAAGGCGCCAGAGCCCTTCAAAAATGGCCAAAATGGCCTAATTGACTATGCTGCAATGAAAGGTGTGGCATTCAAAACTGATATCAATTAGCCAAAAAAGCAAAACGGTCCGACACAGATAATTCCATAATCATTTAGATTTCCAAATTTGGTTACGATTGGTTAAGTTTTGGAGGAGGAAACAGAGGAGTACGAAACCTCGATTTTTGAGATTTTTACGCAGGATTTTTCGCCTTGTCCTTATCGCACTACCTTTAGGTGCCGCTTCCGTTAGCGAGACGGGTATATTTACCTAAAATATTTAAAACTCAGCTCCTGTTTCGTCTTAACTATGCTGGGGCCTTTGGGCACATAAGAATTTGGGGCCCTTTTGGAAAGTAAAGAAAGCGAATTAAAATAACACTTTTCTACTATGATCTTCTATTTATTATGGGTAATCAAATATACTGTTACTGTCTGTCCTTCGCCCCCCCGAGGATGGGGGCCCTGGGCACGGGCTCTGTGTGCCCTTATGGTAAAGACGGTTCTGCACACTACCTTAATACATAATTATAAGGGTAATAAAGGTCGTGTGTGTCAATTTCTAGCATGGAAAACGTAGTCAAATTGGTATGTTATTTAAAATTTCTGAATTTGCCCTCAGGGCGTGTAAGTCTGTTAAATCAGTGAAGCATGGACCGTCAGTAGAACAAAGAATGTGTCATGCATGAGTAACGCTAGAGGAAAACGAAAGTTAGGACTAGTAAATCTACTTATCTGGAATGAGTATTGAGCATTTGGATTACTAATACTGGTGTTTTTGAATTGCCTAAAAATACACGGTAAACACTTAAATCATTAAGGGCCACTTGCGCTAAACAGGGTTAGCCATTAACTCGGGGTTAACCGGTTAAACCCGGAGTTACCAGTACAATATAACACGGTTAACGTGGCTCTTAGTCGGCTTTTGAGTTGCGTTGGTTTAGTATTAACACTATTTCACAGTAATACAGTTATCTACTTACTTGTAAGATTATTACCTACCTACCTAACTATTTATTAACAATGATAATCCCTACTCATACTGTTACACAATTTTTCTCTAAAGAAAACAGTGGGAGTGAATATGTATAGGAAACCCAAAACCAAACGAATAGGTAGCGAAAGATAAATATGTTAGAATAGTTCAGAGAGTAGTAAATTATTAAATCGCGCCAATTGTTTTATTATGTTCTTTCTTTTACAATAGGTACCTGCTTACCTTAGGTAATCCAACCTAAATGCTTAGGTCGTCTGTTATCTTATACCCATACCCCATTACGTTACAACGCTATTAGTTATAAAATTATCATGAAAAATGTACAGTTCGCGCGAACACACAAGTTTTCTCTCCTGTGGACAATAGTTAACAGCTTGTGGGTATGTAGGTAACGATTTTATCATTCTTATCCAAATAAAAGGAATAGATACCTTTTCATGTGGATAAGGGTTAAATAAGAAAATTAACCTTTATAGCCCTTAGCTTTTGTGTATGTCTACAGGAAAGAAGCGAACACAACACAGTTTTGTGTTTGACTCTTAACATCCCACTGCTGGGCACAGCAGAGGTCTGTTATTGCACAAAGGGCTTGGGCTACATGCCCCACGATAACCCAAAGCGGTTTGGTAACTTTTAAAATACTCTCACCGTTTCCTCAAGGTGTTCGTCTTTCACCGAAAAGCAAGCGGTGAATGTCTAAAGGCTTCGTCACACAGGCGCGTTTTCCGGGCGGGGCGTGAGCGGGGCGCGCCTCTCTTACATATAAAACGCGCCTGTACCTAATTAACAGTTCTGAATTTTGGTATAAGCTGGGAATTTAATAAATCCTCTCCGATTTGGAAGCATGCCTTAGTGTACCAACGCTTCCGATTGAAATAAATCAACAGAAAAATACTTTCCATTAATTTACTACTCCCTCGGTTTGTTTAGGGATAGTTTATGTGATGATTATGAGTAAGTACACATATGTATGTACATACCTCCGAAACCGGGGTACCCGCCGTATCCTGGGTACCCGGGTCCCGGGTACCCAGCACCGGGATATCCAGGATATCCGCCTGCAGACATCAATCCATTAGTCTAGCCTTAATCAGGGTGAATTCTATTGGGAGACCCTAAAGACAATTTTAGCAGGTATTTGTAATTTTTTTATAAAAAGCGCTGGTGGCCTAGCGGTAAGAGCGGGCGACTTGCAATTGCGGGTTCAAACTCCGGCTCGTACCAATGAGTTTTTCGGAACTTATGTACGAAATATCATTTGATATTTGTCAGTCGCTTTTCGGTGAAGGAAAACATCGTGAGGAAACCGGGACTAATCTCAATAAGGCCTAGTTTCCCCTCTGGGTTGGAAGGTCAGATGGCAGTCGCTTTCGTAAAAACTAGTGCCTACGTCAAATCATGGGATTAGTTGTCAAGCGGACCACAGGCTCCCATGAGCCGTGGCAAAAATGTCGGGATAACGCGAGGAAGAAGAAGATTTGTATTTTTTTTATATCGATTCAATTATTACACTTCCTGTATAATATCTTAGTGGATTATCTTCTTATCTATTATACACATGTATCCTTTGTTTAATTTGCTTATTGTACCAAATATCTTTCACGGAAATAGTACATAAATAAATACGATAGGACACATACATAGGTACTTTCGCACCTTCGCGCTTTTTTCTTTAGTTTTTATATTAAATAGAAGATATTTGTCAGATTTAGGTACCCTAGGAAATCTTTTTTAAAGCAGAATTGTAAGCGGTGATACTAACATTATTACTTACAAGAAAAGGTATAAATTGATAGGATAAGCTATTCGTGCGGTAAGTATTTACAAAAAAAACAACACACAGTATGAATAATGTTCTCACCTCCAAATCCTCCTTGGTTACCCGGGTAGCCGCCTCCAGGGTAACCACCGGGGTACCCTCCTTGGCCATAACCGGGTTGGTAACCGCCGTAGCCGGGTTGATATCCTCCTCCGTAGCCGCCGCCGTAACCACCGCCGTAACCACCGCCGTAACCACCGACGTTGCCACCTCCGTAACCACCGCCGTAGCCGCTATAAAGCAATAAAGAATAAAAAACACAGCAAAACGGGTTCTTAAAAGGACAGGGGTCAAACTTAAGATGGCCGGCTTTTGGTAGACCGTTAGAAAGCCATATACCTACTACCAATTTGTTTTATCAATTAGCCACTGCCCGTAACAAGTAGGATTACCTAAGCAGACCGCCGCAGCCACCGGTAGGTACGCCGTCCGTGTTGGCTTCTTGTAACGGCAATGATACCTTTTATATCCGCCATCGTAGCCAGGGTTGCCGTATCCGGATTTTAAGCAGACCATAGCCGCCGGTGAACCGTCTTCATCCAATCGTGCTACAATCTTGTATAGTCAACAGCGGAAGATGCTAAGCGGGAGAGGTGTTCAATATAAACTGAACAAAACTTTCTTGTTGTTACGAAAATCAGTGTATGCAGGTCATTTCGAACAATTCACTCGCTTACCTACTTCTGCTGCCGACTGTAACAGTAATTAACAAATGACAAACCTATTATATCCACCGCCGTAGCCAGGGTTGCCGTAGCCGGGTCTCAGCAGACCGTAGCCACCGGTGCTCCGTCTCTGTCCATCCGTGTTGCTTTCTTCTAGCCCCTGCGTCGCTGCTACGGCCAGCGAGCATAATATTAAAATTATGTTCTGAAAATAAATGAAAATCGTTATGCTTGTGAAAACAAATAAAAATCAAAATTATTCATTGTTTTTTTTCTCATAAAAATGTAATAATGTAATAGGTCCTAAAATAAAAAATTAATCATATTTAGGGAATGCAATCTCGATCTTGCAATTTCAAGATCTCTCGAGATCTCGCACGAATTTTCGAGATCCAATCTCGTTGACAGGAAATCTCGATTTTAGCAATCTCGGTCGAGATCTCGATTAATATTTTCGAGATCTCGAACGAGATTGAAAGATTGATCCGTGTGGATTATCTACTTTGTTTTGAGTAATCTTTTTGACCTTAGATTCATGTTGTTCAGGCAGTGCTATTGTGCCGGCTTTAGCTGGCGATAAAAGCACTGGGCCGCGTTTTGTGCGGAAAAATCGGACGAACTTAACGTACCCGGTCACAATTATTTATGAATTTTGCTCGTTTACCCTACATTTTTTTGCAAATTGATGAGTGCTTGTCAAAAATATCAACAGAGCATGTTACTCTGCTTAAAATTTTGTATGATTAAAACTAATTATTACCACTTTTTCATTATTTCCTGCAAATTGGAGCTACATATATATTTTTTGTTTTTTTTTTTTTAATAAAAATAGTTTTTTTATTAAATGTAGATTAATTTGTTGTTTTTATCTTCAAAGTAAAACATGCCGTACTCTAAATAAGTAGTATGTACGGAATTCTTTGAAATATTTGCTCAAAATAACGCGTTTTTAAAATCTCGCTTTGTCAAATCTCGATCTCGTTGAGATTAATCTCGATCTCCATTGTGTGACCGCCGAGATCTAGAAACACCCTATCTCGATTCAGTAGACTAGATTCCATAATCATGTTCCATCGTCGAAGAATTGAGTTAGTAAGATTTTTCGCGTGTATTATCGAACGAGCGAGCGAAGCGAAGCGAAGGTAAGGTTCGACTTTGAACACGCGGCTGGCTAGCGGCACGTCCCGGCATTTCGATGTTTTTAAGCTGAACTGTCAGAAGATAGTTTGATACTCAATAACTTAAGTAAATTTGTTCTAATTTAAATGAAATTGGGTAAACGTGTAGTCGAGGGCATTATATTTTAGTCATTAAATTATGAGCACGCCCGATCAAGGGGTCATTGAGCTAGAGGAGCTTAGAAGGCCAAAAAGCTGTTTGTGAGAGGTCTTGCTATTCTGGTCATTTTTTTGCAAGAAACATGGTCGAGTTTTGTATCAAATGAAAGTGCTCGACTTACATTTTTATAATATCGTTTTTAAATTTACCATTTTGAAATAATTAGCAAGATAAAAATAAAATAGAATAAACATAATATAAGTATTTGACATTTGACAGGAAATATTTCGGCTTAGCACAGATACAGTTTATTTTAATCTCTATGGTGGTGACTTAAATCCAGGGGAGGGACAGCCGTATACGAAGCCCTTTATTCGAAAAAATAGCGCCATCTATATTACTTAACGCTAAACTCGTAAATGGCGCTTCAAAATTGATGCAAAAAAGCAAATCTTGTCAGTAGAAAAAGGCGCGAAACTCAAATTTTCTATGAGACCATATCCCTTCGCGCCTACATTTTTTCTACTGATAAGATCTGCTTGGCCAACTATAGTGGGTCAAGCAAATCTTGTCAGTAGCAAACAGCAGCAAATCTGAAAAATCGCGCGTTAGCAACACTGTGTTCGAATAATGCGAAAATCGCGTGTCATCTGTGTTTTATCTGTGGAATGTGGATCGTGAATGACAGCCATCATCTTGTTATTTTTGTTTGTTTACATTCTGAATCGCTTCTATTTAAACAAAAAGTTTTGGTTCGATGTATTGTACATTGCTGCTTTTCTTAGCGCAATACTGCTCTTTGAGTGTTGCCCTACTTTAGTTTGCTTTACATTGCTACTGACAAGATTTGCTTGACCCACTATATATTATACATACTACTCTTTTCTTAAATCTATCAGTTAATAAGGGCTCCACAGACCTTGCAATAAATCCACGCGATCTTTGATCCATTGCCGCCTATAGAGTACATAGTACATAGTACAGCCGACATAAAATAGTAGAAATTAAATAAAATGGAACTCAAAAATGTCCATACTAAATTGTTGCCATGTGTAAGCATTTTACGTCAAAAATGTGACAGTTACGTAGAAAGTGGCGCCCTCATTTATTTTCTATTATTTTATGTCGCACTATACGAGTAAGTACCTAAGTAGGTGCAACAAAGTCAATCGCTATATATTATAATTTTTGGTTAACCGCGAGTTCTCAGTTCGGGCCGAACTACTAGTATATCCACATATTTCTTTAAGTAGCACGCATAAAGCTATGTTTGGACTAGGTAACCTAATAGAGTCCCTGGTTAGGTAATGTAGGTGTAGGTAGGCAATAGGTCTATCAACCTTTGTGATGCGACTGATGCGCGCGTGCTGGCAGCCTGGCCGGCACGGATGCCGCTGTCAGCGCGCGTCTTTTGTTTAATATGTACCTGCCTATAGCTTTTTTCTGGTTCTGTGCTGTCAATGAGGTACATTTTGCAATATTGTGTGTTTTTCTCGTGTGCTTGTGTATATAATAATTGTATTATATACTGTACAGTGAAAGTTTGACGCGTTTTCATTCAACATCATCGGCCCGATAGCCTAAAGGTCCCATCATTTCTTTTTAATTCAATTGCTATGCAAAAATGCCGAATGGATAACAGCCTATTTGCTTACGGTGGCGCCGTTGATCGGGTCGCAGCCTCCAAAAATATGGCAAACGGAGGCGATAAGGAACGTTATTCACAAGACAAGCGCAACAGTACGATGAAACCAGTATAAAACTGATCACAAGGTTACAAAACTCAAGGTCAAAGTAGGTAGGTTCCTTCTAACGACCGGTCTGGCTTAGTGGGCAGTGACCCTGCCTGCGAAGCCGATGGTCCTGGGTTCGAATCCCAGTGAGGGCATTTATTTGTGTGATGTGCACAGATATTTGTTCCTGAGTCATGGATGTTTTCTATGTATTTAAGTACCTACTTGTATATTATATATTATTGCTGGCTGAGTACCTACCCACAACACAAGCCTTCTTGAGCTTACCGTGGGACTTAGTCAATTTGTGTAAGAATGTCCTTGTAATATTTTTTTTTTATTTATTTATTTTAATCTAAACTAACTTATCCGTTTGACATTAACTTGCACGTTTACCGCAAAAATATGGGACGACTTTAGAAAAATGGGGTTACTTTGAAAGCTTTAAAACAATTACAAAATTAGCATTAGGTACTCTTTATTTATTCGAGCTGTTTGTGTCACTAAACTGCAAAACGTAATTCAAGACCAAAAAAAGTAAGACAATGTTGCCACTGCAATAATTTGTTTGTAAAATAGTAAATTCCTTTTGATAAATAATCACGCTAAGATAATTTATTTATTAGTAATTTTACTCCTACGATTTAAAAAAGTACTTTTATTTACTTATTTTTACACTAGTGGCTCTGTGAGCTGTAGACCTCGCGAGCAAAGCTTTAAATTACATGGTGCTAAGAGCTTTAAATATAGTAAATTAAAAAAAAAATACGAAATTTAAGTGTAAAAAAATTAAAAAAGTTATATCCCAGCATACAAATACTGGGGATCGAACCCAGACTCTCTGAGCAAACAAAAAAAGCGAATGTTTACGAACTGAGCCAAATAGTTCTTAGATAAGCTGACGAAATTTAGCTACTGATTCTCAAGTTAAAATTAGTTAAAATTAAATATCTCAATACCTCCGAAACCAGCGAATTAAATTTTCTGAATTTTTGGCCATTTAATCTATAAACATATCTCAAAAAGAAAAAACATTATGATATCGATACGACTATTTGTTTAGGCGCGAGGTATCACTACTCCGCCATTTTTAAAAATTTCCAAAAATTGGATTGACATAAAAAAATATTTAATCATAGAATCTGGTCACAAAATTTCACGAGAATCGGTTGAGAATTGTGACCTGTAGAGGAGAACATCCGGACGGACATACGAAAGCAAAATGCCCGAGTCAAAACGTAGACCTTCGCTACGCTTCGGTCAATAAATACAAGACGCGCTATTAAAAAGTGGCAACATTTTCTTACGTTTTTTGGTCTTGAATTAAGTTTTGCAGTATAGTTAGATTACTATGTAGGTACAGTCGCCATCAGATATATCGAAGCGGCCAGGGTGTTTTTTTTAGGGTTCCGTACCCAAAGGGTAAAACGGGACCCTATTACTAAGACTCCGCTGTCCGTCCGTCCGTCCGTCCGTCCGTCCGTCCGTCCGTCCGTCCGTCCGTCCGTCCGTCTGTCACCAGGCTGTATCTCATGATCTGTGATAGCTAGACAGCTGAAATTTTCACAGATGATGTATTTCTGTTGCCGCTATAACAACAAATACTAAAAACAGAATAAATAAAGATTTAAGTGGGGCTCCCATACAACAAACGTGATTTTTGACCGAAGTTAAGCAACGTCGGGCGGGGTCAGTACTTGGATGGGTGACCGTTTTTATAGATAATGGTACTGAACCCTTCGTGTGCGAGTCCGACTCGCACTTGGCCGGTTTTTCCTCCTCACGTCACGAATATCTAAACACGCCTCTACTGTCAAGGCGTTAGAGTGCGTGGCGTGTTCTAATATTTTTGAGCACCTCGACCGCTCCGATATGCCTATGTGATGGCGACTGTATTCATATTGACCTACTACCAAAAATCCTGCATAAAAAAATAGATTAAAACGAGAAAATTAAAGTCTTCCCTGCATTTCATTGTCACCCCGTTTTACGGTAGATGTCATAGCTACTTCATAATTTGACTTGTACTTATAGTGACATTTCCATACTATGTCGCGTGTAAAGTCAGTGAAGCAGTGAAGTGTTAGCTTGTTCTGACTGACCTTCTGACTCAATATTAGAAACAAACTATGAGGCGGTCGGAAACGGTTTTGTGAATACCGTCGTCGGTTGAGATACGCGTCATGTAGGGGCCCGCTTGTGGGCTGCTTGCAAGCGCAGTGTAATTTAATTTAATGGTGTGAAAATCATAACTTAACGCCAGTAACTCGGCATTTTCGCTTAAATGCATCTCCTTTCTGCTCTTTTAGGGTATTGTAGCGCGATTGGGTGTAAATCAAGAGTATGTTTAACGGTTTAACGCACAGGCATGGTCATGGGCCGATTTTATTTTATTGACGATTTATTTTCGTGACATTTTGATAAAATTTGGTGGTTGAATAGAGTTCCCACCGTTATTCTACACATAATAAGCGCAATTTCACAGTGTGTCTAAAAAATATTCCACTGAGTTACAAAAACGTATGGTAGTTTCGTAACCCAACTGAAAATGTATTTATTTATAAAATTAAAATGAAATGATTTTATTTCGGCCAACTAGGATCATTAGTTATAACAAACAACACAATAATGTATTACAATAGATTAGGTACATTAAATAACAATGACCCCGCCGCAGCAAACATAGCATAGGGAAAAAGTGGTTTCAGTCAAATCTCACGAAATTTTAGCATTATGTAGATTTAAGTCTCCTGATTTTTTTTATAAAGACACAAATCTCTGAAGTAGACTTTCAGAAATAATAAAAATTATGTTTTTCTATTTCTATGAGGTATTTCCTAAAATTGATATCGCAACTGAGTTAATTACTTATTGAAAGACTGAGTTACTTTACAAATTGTACAAGTCTTTAAAAAAAGTGATCAAAATAAGCTTGCTAGCCACAGGTTACCTACTTCCTACATAGTTTTAAATACTTTATATTATATGTAATAATCAATTCGTGTAAAACTAAATAATTTATATGTTTGATATAAGTTTATTAGTATTCGTACTATTTTAAATTCGAGAACTATTTGTGATTGATTTATTGATTTTGGCCATGTCATAAGACTAATCTCAAATTCCATTATATAGATAATGATACCAATCGTCTCTATCAATACTGTTAACCAGAGAGATTATTTAGTTACACAAATCCAACAAGGTGTGGGACTGATAATCCAAACTAATCGATTTATTACTAATTATCACGTAGTTTAGGTACAATATTATATCGGAATATAAAATATATTTAAGTTATCATTAATAATATTAATCAATCCTAAAAATATGTTATTATACATTTAATTTAAAAAATCTATAACTATCAATCGTAATAAATTTATAAAATCGGCCAAGTGCGAGTCAGAATCACGGCCTGAGAGTTCCACACCATCACGATTTTTTACATTTATTTTTTTAGGTTCTTATTTAGGTAAGTCTGATCAATACAACCCGGATGGATTGTTTTTGCATACTCGATATTTGAATACCTTTATTATTCATGTTTTCACTTTGCACTGCACTTTAATATTCATATTTTAATAACAAATATAAAAATAACCTCACCAAATAATTCATGTTAAATCGCAACAGTAATCCGCACGCTTCGTTCTGTACCACTGCTTTGATGTGTCTCCACGCATCTCGGGTCTTTATATCATACCGTCGGAGCAGCAGAGGTTTTTGCGCTCACAATTATTGTAATTATTGAAATCATCTCATTGTTGTTCGGTTCATCGACTTGTTATGACATGTATTGATTACCAATTAGAAATTGTCCTCAGTAATTGAGGAAATGTGATCGCGCGATTCGGAAGTCGGTAATTATGTCGTATTATTGGGATTACATTGTTTATAGGGTGTTTATTGAGATGCTAAAGATGTGTGATGGTTTTTGCGCTTAGCTGTTCTCATGTCTGTTAATCAGTAACAAAGTTGTATACGTAGCATTTATAGCTCATAAATCTGAATTGTTAGCTATCAATTGAAAGCTGATAATATTTTGTCTTAATCTCCGATAATCTTCATGTGTAGGTAATTTTTGTACTGGGGAAGTACCTAGGTACCTACTACAATTTTTTGTTGTTGTCATTACTAATGACTCTGTCAGGATTTGAGGATTATCATAATTCAATTAAAGAACTATACCAATTTATGTAATTAAATTGAAAACACCTTTTCGGCTCATACAAAAACTCCATACCTAGGTATATCAGCACTACTTTGAAAAAATCTCGTATCTCAAAGTTGAAAGGAAACTCTGTATGCATCCCATACATAGATACAACATTTTTCTTTTGATTGACAGAAAAACATACGAGGTTTCTTCAAAGTAGTGTGTCGATATGTAACATTTTGAGGCGTATAAAATAAGATAACGAATACAATTTTGACCCATCTATATTCAACACTGCAGTATTACCAACCCATTAATTTTGCTTTTGGTAATTACCTATGGGAAGTTTCGTAGCTCTACATACCGGTCCTTACGTGGCAGCTGTCGTCCGCTCGCACCAGAGAGCCTACCGCGAACCGCGTTCGACGAGTTGCCTACCTGTCACACTTACGTACGAATCTACAAGTGCGAGGGAGAGACAACACTTCGAACGTGGTTCGCGGTAGACCCTCAGGAATCCGCGCCCGCGGCGGGCACCGTGTCAGTCCCCTGTCGTGACGTCACGGCACGCCATCCGTCGCGGCTGTTTTTAAGCTGGAGGTCTTATCAGTGTCGTTTAACTGCCCATCATCATCATTATCATCCCCAGACAGCCCGTACGCTTCATTGTCACCTGCATCTAAATGGTATAAAAATAACACCTTGAATTACCTATTCTTTGTATTATCCTATGGGAATAGTAAGGACTAATATGACAGGTGTCATTTGAATAGAAAACAATCACGCGGAAGGCGCGCGCGCGTCGGGCCATAGCTGACAAGGATAATGGTGGTACAAGGATGGAATTCATAATTGGGTAATAACGTTATATAATTTTAGATAATAATGTCATTGTTTGCAGTCCCTTGAACAAAGAAATCGAAATTACTACGTGCTAAAAAAGCGTTGATGAATCATCGTAGGTTGTTAGGTATCCGAAGGGCGTTTCTTATGATACTTTATTATAAAATTGTCATAGTTTATAGAAACCACTTACAAAATCTCACCTTGATATTACTCGTAGTGTTTATATTATATTATAACAGTGCAATAAGAAGAATAAATAAGATAGATCAATGTGTAGGCTTGTCCCCAGATATTTAAATTAAAAACCGCTTCAAATTGCTATTCCTTTTAATTATAAGTAAGTAAGTATGATGGAATCTCAAAAGCGAAACACTCGTTCTGTTTCCTCTGCCAACATTTTCGCTCATTGTTACTCGTATATTTAACAAAGTTAAAGAATAAACATTAGCTTCGCAGAGTAAAGGAAACATTGTCTCTGAAACTTTGCTGCGAAAACATCTTTCAAAGCAGTTGGCTAATGAGTGAAATTAATACAGAGTTATATTTTCTGTTTCCGTGTTAGTTAAGAGTAAACATTGCAGTTTTAATTGCGCAAGTGAGAAAGGGTGTTTTAAATAGTTTTATGTCTAAACATATCACATTTCCTTATGACTAGGCGTAGGTACCTAAGTTCTAAAAAACTAATAGATCAAGGAATCGAATTCAGGACCTCCAGTTAAAAATCCTGAACCGCTCGGCTGCCACACGAGATTTCATATATTATCATATCATGATCATATTTCTAGATCCATTTTATTTCTTCATATGAAATGTGCACAATAAAAAGGCGACGACCTTCCGTTCAAGCACCTAAAACTCAAACATTATAATTTAAATATCCGAACCCATAAAGAGAGAATGAACTTGAGGAATCCCCCAAGGACCTACACTTTATAAGCGGGTTTTGCATTAAAGGTCTCGCTGCCTACGTGATTTTATGGAGTAGTAGTAAAACCTCTTTATGATCGCTCTAACTCCTCTAGACGCTAAATTGAGGTTTGTAATTATGCTAGCGTTAAATTTGTATTGTTTTCGTTTAATTTATTTTATGATAAGAAGTTTATAGCTTTAATAAGCTTTGCAGCACGAAATTGCCTTTAGCTTATCTGTCTCTCTCTATGTACATATAACTACATATATACTCTCCGTCCTCGCTTATACATATAAGCACCGTAGCTGCATAATGAAAGATCAAGAAAAAGGATTTTTTTGGTTTATGACTTCCATTGGTTGGTGTTATGAAATATTACGCACAAATGACATCAAAAACGTGACGTGAAGATGAAAAAAAAAAAAGAATGATAGAGACATTGTAAGCAAACTGAGAAAATAGAAGGCTAACTTTCCGCCCGACCGATAAGGCGCCTAAATACAAAGAAGAAGGAGGTATAGGATGTGCTGTATACTAAAACAAATGTAATACTTTAAGAGCCGGGAAATTAAAAGGAAACAAAATAAATGGCTGTTTCATTTTCTGATCACTTGATCAGATATCGATTTTTTCTATAGAAGAGCCAATATTTTTTAGCTATTTTGGGAATTGGGGGTGGTCCCATACTTCCCTAAAAGTTGCACCTATACCTCGCAAAAATTGACTAAGGGTTAAAAAAAATGCCCCGTATACCTACTTAATTCACTAAGTAAATATTTCATAATACATAATAACGATTCGTTTCCATCACCAATGTCAGTCACAACATTCTTTGTACAGTAATTTCGACAAAACTATTTACGACTATCTACTAAAGCAAGTTAATTGAATAGTTAGCCTACTTTTGCGCAAAAACGGGCACTATCTGAATAGAGTTCGCTTAATTAGTTCGGATGGAAAGGAAACGCGCTCGTTTCCTGCGCCATTGTTTGGCGCCGTGATTTTTGCCGCGGGCCAGGTGCGGATATTTATGGAGACAATAAAAGAGAAGTGCGGGTATTTGTAGCTACGCATCACTTGTGTTTGAAATATTTACTGTTTTTATTGTATGTCTGATAGCGTAAGTTGCAATCTTGCACTAACTGTAGGTATTTCAGACGTTTAAGATTATTATTTAGGCATTAAGTGTCATGACCATGACCCCATGAAGAGAAAAGCGGGAGTTTATAGACAGTATACATAAGTTCAATAGAAATGATGCTCCTGTAATCTTGATAGAAAATTATAATGCCTATTTATTTTTGTCCCAAGAAATTGCCGGGCCATCCTACATGAAAAAGGCCGTGATATATTTCAGTAGGTTGCGAAACGACTTTATCTTTGCGCTAATATCGTCGCCGGGAAAACAATTTCGCTTATATTAGGAGCAGGAAAATTGCGTTTTTATAAGCGGAGGTACAGATTTTTTACTTGAAAATGGTCCGTGTAGGGCGAAGAGTTGGCTTTTCATTACATGATGTCATTGTTGCGGACGCTTATCAGACGTAATTAAGGTTTGGTGATAGTTGTCCTTGCGATGTTGTTTTCTATTTGTATTACTAGAACATTTTAAAATATGTTTATGGTCTATTTTTTTTTAACTTTCTACATCCGGGTAATATCTAACCAGGAACCCAGGCAACAAGAAAGATCTACCTTCTTGAGTGTTGCCAACGTTTGGGAATACGTACGATGGAAATGTAGTTTTGTTCACAGGAATTTATGGGATTAGGACGGCCCAAAATTTTGGAATAACGCAATCTTGAAATTTTGGGATGGCAGCGCAAGAACGCGGGTCCTTACGACAGCTAGGCCACTGTCCAGTAGTAGGCCTTTCGTCTGATATAATGATAAACCAAATCAACATTTCATACCCTAGTCGAGTCTTCACACATCACTTTGCTTTGTGATTTATTTTACATTGCGTTCGTCGCTGCATCACATTCATTTGACATACTCGTATTCAGCAAAAGCGCAACTCTTAAACAAATTCCGAAATTATTAGACTATGGAAAACTAGATTACTACGGAAGCTTGCTTTTGGTTTGAAGCTTCGAGTCTTAACTCACAACAGTAACTGTTCTATAATTTAATAAGTTATTTCACTAGATTTGTATACGCTATTCAAAACCGAACGTGCTTTAAACCCCAGTTCCGAATAAAATTCTCGAACATTTTTCCCACAATGCCGGGCGCAAATTGCGCTTCTTATTCATCTCTACTTTCACGTTATCTGCCCCGGTGGAGCTAAAATGTGTCTATTGTCTACGGATCTAGTTCCGAGTCCTGACCCTCCCTGCTAGAGACAAGACAATCTACGCTTTTAGCTAAATGGTGTAAAACTGTTCAAGCGCTAGTAAAAACTTTGAATTTATGCAAATACAAGATGACGTTAAAATACATTGACAAATATTTTTAGGAATATTTATTTATCTTACTTAAGTACAGAACTTTTACAATACCTGTAATTAATGGGCATTTTCATTTTAACTTGCACTTTAAAGCGCGACTTAAGTCGTGTTTCAGTAACGTCTAACCGTTACATTCCTGACAAAATGTATGGGATTTGACATTGACCGTCAGTTTTGTAACGATTGCTAACCGGCCGTTAAAGGTGCACAGTTAAGTGAAAATGCCCTAATATACGAATAAATGGCCGCACCAGGATTTGAACCCGGGACATCCTGCTTAGTAAGCTGGGTCATTATCCACCACTACTCTAGGCGACGGTTCAAAAAATTCACAGAACAAAAGTAGCATTTTTACTCATTATATTTTAAAAATAATCGAATTTTTGCTTAACTTAATATACATATTTAGGTACCTACTCTATTTCTCCCATTAGATAAATAGATCCGCAAATTAAAAAGAATCCCGAAGATGAAAAAAAATGAAAGTGCTTTCATAATAATAAGAAGTCTTACTCGTTAGCTCGTTCACTAAAAGAATGGAACAATGTTCCCCCAGTGAACTTCCCTAAGACATTCGCTGAAGCGGATAATACTCATCTGCATTAGTTTACTGGCGATTATGAAGTGTACCTACTTACCACCCCTCTTATAATACTTGACCATGATTGACAGAATTTGAAAATGTTGAATACCTACAGCTTTTTAGACTTATTATGGTTCACAGAGTTTAGCCACGATTGGACAGACGGACCAGATGGACAGAGGCATAGCGAAACGAATAAAATACATAAGATTTTTTATTATTTTTTCTTTTTCATACTTGAATATGCAAGTTTTGAGAAGGTAGTATTATTAGTTAGTTACACGAATAATACGACCGTTAATTTGATTCGTTAACAGTTTCAATCTTTGTTCAAAGTTTAGTAATATTAAACTGTAGTAGGTAGATAATTGAACATTCCATCTGAAAAGATTCGAATACCTAGTTGTGAAGAAGGAGGAGGTTACAATTTACAATTAATATGAAAGTCGCCAGGGACCTCATACTACTGTCACTGTGACAAGGTACGAAATAGTACTGATATTAAATTAATTGATCGTACTACTACTAGGTAAGTTTACTTTAAAATATGTATTTTTCAGTAGTAAATACACCTAATCGGTGATTTCCAAAGGGTGCTGACAAATTAAATACAAACGGTATGGCGCAATATAAAATCGGCCATGTTTTAGTAGAATGGGCTGTTTTCTACAAACAAAACACCATAAGTGGGTGCTTAATTACGAACTACTGAAGTGTCCCGCGACGGCACATTAATTTTATCTTGTTTTTCATCTTTCGCGAGCAATTATCTCAACGGCTCGTAGGGAATCTTCTAGGGAGTTTTTAATTTAATTCGCCGTCCCAATTATATTTAGCTGGCGATCAAAAGGCAAACTCTTAACTAAGTACATTTATTTTTGAAGCCTAAGAAAAAATTGTACGTGTTTGAGAAAACCCCTTTTCCTTTTCATGTTGCCCATAAATGTTTTGTATACCTAACTATTCTCAATTTGTATTTTATATCAATAAAATGAATAAATTTAATCGCTCTCAATCTTTTAAAGTAAATTAAGCCAAGTTAAAATGCCTAAAACGGCTTCTAAACATCATTCTAGTGCGGTCAAATGGCAACTAGCAAGAAATCTTTGTATCTCCCGACATGAATTATAGTCAAAAAAAGTTCTATATTTTTTCCTTTAGAACAGGAAAACACATGACCCGTTAACTCAGTTGCATTCGTAAAAAACTGGTGCCTCAGGTGCTGTGCCAACTCAGTTATCCGGCTTCCAGAATAAAGCAACAAATCCTTCAACCATTTCACTTTTTTTACAATGGCAATCGCTCACTGCTTAATAAATGATATATTTGCGTTTCCATCATGTTTTTCCTTCTTATTTTTTCTAACGACCGGGTCACGATCGTTACTAACTGCGAGATAAATTTGACCTCTTGAAACACTTTCCATGGTAATGACTTCAGGCCTCCATTATGTGGTCGTCCATTTGCTTTGTTTTCCAACGACTCACTCTAAAAATAAAACTACAGCCTTATCGAGAGAATAAACTGTTGTCCTTCAATGATACGAGGGAAACAAAAGAGACGGGAAGACAAAACCTTAAGAAAATGGGATAGGTAGGTATATTAGATAGAAAATTCTCTCCCTCACTGATGCCTCGTCGACCAAGATGGCAGGAGCAATTTGCTTATTATTTGATGTTCCTAAACGTTAATTAAGGAGGCCAGATATGAAAAAGTCTCGTTTCCTTAATTTTCCGTTAATGTTAATTTATGCTGCGTTCCGATGAGGCATTTGTGCGTATTTTAGGGTTTCGTGTGGAAATAAAGTTTTTATTGTCTTGAAAAGTCTCAATGACAGTACCTACTTCTAAATTACTCTCAAAATGTGAACACAAATGTCTATTTAGGTTTCTAAGAGTTTCTTTTTAATTATTATTTAACTAGTAAAATACTCCGCATTGACATTACCTACATGGAATTAGTATGTTGTTGCACAAAAATAGTAGATGGTTAACCAAGGGTTGAAAGGCACCCATTTCTGTCGAGGTAGTTTGGCGCTCGAACGCAGTGAGAGCGCTAATAGTCCGAGACGGAAATGGTGCCTTTCACCCGAGTTAAACACTCTACTTTTCATATCGAATGCGAGGAAACCAAACAAGACAAGACAATTTTGCAAAATCAACTACTTTACCTAATAGACTTACGGTCATGATTTTTTTCCTTAGGACTTACTTGCAATCGGAGACTTTACATGTGTGAAGATAAATAACCCCTAGCGAAAAACGGTTCAGGCGGAGTATGTCACTTTCTTAGGACGTCACATTCTGAGGACGTCACATTCTGAGTTCGTCACTTTCTGAGTACGTCACTTTATGAGAACGCCACTTTCTGAGGACGTCACTTTCTGAGTTCGTCACTTTCTGAGTACGTCACTTTCTGAGTTCGTCACTTTCTGAGTACGTCACTTTCTGAGAACGCCACTTTCTGAGTACGTCACTTTCTGAGGACGTCACTTTCTGAGAGCGCCACTTTCTGAGGACGTCACTTTCTGAGTACGTCACGTTTTTTAGCATATGAAGTGGTATTGTGGCCCTGTAAAATAAAGCTTGGACAAACAATAACCTTGGCCACACACCTCAGAGCCACTTCCTCACGGAACGAGCCTGAACCACTATAATTCGTGTTCGTCTGGGACGAAAGTAATTAATTCTCGACCGGTATCGCGTCCGACGCCAGTGGAGGCGCGGAACAGTTCTTCCTGAGTGTAAGTGAAAAGTACTGAGCACGGCAGTCTCTGAGATACCAAAGCTTCTAGGACTGATTCCGTTTGCGCTACCCACGTAGAGGCCTGTGTCTACTATGTGTGTAAGCTAGCTAGCATTTCGTATGGAGGGTTAGCAGGTGCACAGGTGCACTATGTGATGTCGGATTTATTTGGTGTTAAGCGGTATACCTTTAGTATTATTTGGGAGTGGCCACTAAGCTAACCCTCGGCGCCTCGTATAAGGTAGACACAGGTTGCTCTACGCAAGTCGTATAACCTCGATGTGTACTAGTAATTAATCTAGTCCCTAGACCTGCGGTCACAATGGTAACGGCTTATTCCCCGTAATTTAATAGCAAATAAACCCTTGATCAAAACGAATGACAGAAATTAGATATTTCGTAAGTTATAATGAGCCCAATCGACGGCTAGAGGCCGTCAACAGTCAGGCCGATTGGCGTCGTCGTTTATTTCCTCTAGCCGCGTCAAAACTACCAATACACATCAAAGCTTTTCTACCTGAAATCGGTTCTAGTCGCTTATTAAAGCCAGGTATGTAAGGTATGATGGATATTACCTCAGTTTTTAACTAAATACCTTCTTGTCTGTCCAACCTAACTACAAGGTAACTATGAAGGCTTAGGGCCAAACTAGAGTATGAGAGGAAACACTGAATTAAAAGCAAGTCAAATTTATAGATATTTATTTGTACCAGCGATTCGGAAAGATGGACACTGTAAAGAGGAAGAACCGCCTAAGAAACCCCTTCAGTTTATTCTTTTGGTCTCTTTTCAAACTAAAGTTAACAAAGTTACTTATAAAGAACCCTAATCAGATCTATATTACCAATATAGCTAACCTAGCCAACTAACATACGCTGTCTTTATTAAGGTTGAACGAGAGTATAGCTAAACTTCCATAAGACAAATACACAATCAGAATATATTAGCCTAGTATTGGTTGATATGTTGCGGCAATAACAAGGGGAGAAGCGAAGTGATAGCGAAATAACCCGCGGTCTATAGAGAAGAACGTAATTACTACTTTATTTCTTCTCAACCAATACGTCAGGCCAACACAGTATAGTAGTACACACAATGAGGTCAATCTTCAGTGACTAATCGGATAAGTTTCTACAAAGACTATTCTACAAAGCCCTACGGCCTTGCTCTACAACGCTATGAAAATATGGTGAGATAAATTGATTGGTATTTATATCCGATTTGTCACCTCACATTAACAGAGTACTTAGCTTTGTATTAGCTGCTCGTCTGCCACTCGACACTGACTCTACAACTCTCTATTTGGTATAGTATTGAGATACTTGTTGATCGTCAAAATGGTGAATTAAGTCAGACAACCTATCTCTTCTGCGTCTTTCAAATAAGTGTCCTCAACTTCCTGCGACAACCTTAACCAAACTTAATTACTACAACTTTATTATTTACATATTATCTTAACCTAAATACAATGTAACAGGGAAGATTTTCGCTCGTCTCTGGTCCAGTGTCTTTTCAGCCCCTCCTAGCAAATGCTCCGTCTCGCTCCTTCGCACTGCGCTGTCTCGCTCGCTCCTTCGGCGGCGCCGGAGTTCGTGGAAGAGGCGATGTCGCCTTTGAGTAGCAACCCGTTGTGTTGCACGTGTAGACTTATTCTGCAATTATTTGAAAGAACCAGAGTAGTTGCCTGCATTGTATAATCGCTCGTATATGTCAGCGATAGGCTTCATATTAGGTCGTATTCAACTTTATGGTTTAATAAATTTCTTTATTATTTTCCTTGAACTGTCTTATCGCACACTTGTCCATTTTGCATTTGTTTTACTTCCTTAGACCCTAACTAGAAACATAAATCGTATTGTTTTTATGTTTCTTTGTTTTATTAATTTATTACTTTCGAGCGTTTGGTTTTCTCGTTCTCAGAATACGTTCGTTTAAATTTATCACTCTCCCGTCGTTTTTAGTTCCGTCTCAAATTACTTAACAATGTCTTTAAATCGGATAAATATTTATGATGCAATCCTATGTTACCATCTCACCCCCCTCTCTTGTGGTCGATCAAAACGTATAACCATTCTTTTGGTCGTCTACAACAAAATACGGTTAACTAGCTACTTAACCTACTCCCGTAACCCTATCATAAACCTATTGGAATTTATACACCGCCGAACGAAAAACTCTCAACTATTATTTCCTATACAATAGCTTTAAGCACACCATTTACTGCGGTTCTACTATGCTAAGTGTGTCATAAACCCGAACAATAACTACTTAGCGCCGGCGCTATATCTATTGTCTTCTCCATTTCTACCTGCTCTGACCCACTGACCGTCAACCTGTTAATCTCTACTACTGGTACGATCTGTATAATAACGGAAAAGGTATACGGCATTGTAATTTCCTTTAAATTCACCTGTATCCGGACAAACCAACGTATAGACATTATCATACGGTATAGCTCCTATCCTGAACGGTCCTCTATATAATTGTGAAAACTTTTTAGTGAACTTTTTGTCAGCTTCAGATTTGGGAAAAGCCTTAAGCTTTACATAATCCCCAATATTAAATTGTATCAGCCGATGTGTTCTATCATATGACTGTTTCCTATCTTCTGCCGCCTTTGCTAAATTTTCCCTAGCCCTTTCGCGAATTTCACTAATTGCCATACCGATAGGTCCCGTGACCTGGTGACCTATTGTCAAATCACTAGAGAGCTTTGTGTCCTCTCCGCGTAGTATCTCTAATGGAGTAAACCCTGTTGAGACCTGGATAACATGGTTATAGCAATCTTCGATCTGTGAGACTACGTCAACCCATGATTTGTGTGATTTACTGCAATACGTCCTAAACATCCTCCCTAACTCTTTGTTAACCCGCTCACACGAATTTGCCCTTGGATTACGTACTGAGGTATGCCCTAGTTGTATACCTAACTGTGCTATCCCTTTCTCCCAAGTATTTGAAATGAACTGTGATCCATTATCCGTTATGATTCGTCCTATTTTGATCAATTTGTGAAACTTCTTCACGCAGCCTAATGCGCCACTACCTGTTGCCTTTCTTAATGGGTATAGCTGTATGTACTTGCTAAATGCATCCTGCATCACAAAAATATATGTTTTACCAAACCGCCCTGGAGGTAGTGGCCCATAAAAGTCCCCAAAGACTATTTCTCCTACTTCTTTAACAATCACTGGCTTACATGGCCCAGAATGATTATCTAACGCATGTTTAGATTTTTGACAGACGTCGCATTGACGCAAGACATTTGCTATTTCGCGCGACATACCGGGGAAGTAATATCTTTTCTTCATCAACGCTAAAACCTTGAACCTGCCATAATGGCCTATTTCTTCGTGGATATTTATTATCAAATCCGTTTGTAATTTCTTTGGGACAACTGGCACGCGTCCCCCTGACTTAGGATTTACGTGATAGAGGACATTGTCTTCCAACTCATAGTACCGACCTACCTTGTCCCTAGCTATGTTTTCTTTGTTAGACAGACTATCTATTATTATTTTCAGATCCCCGTCTTCTACCTGGTGTCGCCCTATTTCCGCTAGCTGTTGCCTAATTATCCGCGAATTCGTAGTTTCAAATAAGTTTATTTCTGGGTGCTGAACTTTCGCGGTGTTGATATCCGTAACCCCCTGTATATGACGTGATAGAACATCAGCAATTACGTTGTCACTACCCTTTACGTATTCTATGCTGTAGTCAAAATGTCCTATGTAGTGTACCCAACGAATCATGCGTGCACTCAGTAACTTGCATGAATTTAGAAACGTAAGACTTTTATGATCGGTTCGTATTACTAATTTTGCTCCCCGTAAATAAGTCTCGAATTTAGATAAACTGTATATAATAGCCCACAATTCTTGTTCCGTGACTGTCCATCTCATTTCCGCTTCGGTGAGCCCTTTGCTACAAAACCCTATCACTTGTTTCTCACCTGTATCCGACAGTTGATATGCGCACCCCGCAATACCTATGGCGCTACTATCCGTTTGTAGATAATAAGTCTTATTTATATCAGGATGCACCAACATCACTGATTTTAAAAACAGTGTTTTAACGCGTTCAAAACATTCATTCTCTACATGCGTCCATTTGAATTTGATTTCCCCTTTAAGAAGATCACACAATGGCCTAGTCTCCTCTCCGTACCGTTCTATAAACCTTCTAAAGTAATTTATTAGTCCTAGAAACGCCCTAACTTGCTTCACGTTTTTAGGAACGGGGAAGTCCTGGATAGCTTTTGTCTTGTCTGGGTCCATCTGAATCCCTTTAGTGCTAACTATATGCCCTAGCAGCTTTACCTCCACTTGCAGGAATTTACATTTCTCTATATTACAAGTCATATTTGCGTCATGTAGCTTCTCAAGAACCTGATCAATATGTGATAGATGTAAATCAAAGTCTCCAATCGTATATACAATTAAATCGTCTAGATAATTCACACAAAATGCCCTAACTCCGCCCAATATTATGTCCATTGCTCGAGAAAAGCTAGCTACTGATGTCTTCAAACCTTGAGGCAATACGGCGTATGTATAACTTTTGCCCATGAACGTGAAACCAGTATACTTGGTTGAGTCTTTATGAATCGGTATTTGGAAGTATGCATTATTGAGATCAATCAAACTAATGTAATTTACCCCGTGGAACGATTGTAGAATCTCTGATGTAATTGGTGGTGCCTCCGCGTCCCCTAGCATCCTTTTGTTAAGTTCTCGCGCATCTAGTAACAATCTAACGGAGCCGTCCTTCTTCTTCGTATAGGTAAGTGGACTACAATACGCAGTGGCCTCACGTTTGATAACGCCTAAACTCTCTAATTCGTCTATTTTTGCCTTTACTAATTCCCTCCCTTTAAATATGTGCAAACGGTATCGGGTAACTACGCTTTATAAATGGGGTCCCATCTAACATTTTAATCTCGTGCGTATATTTATTTGTCAGCCCTAACTTTTGTGAAAATACATTTTGGTGTTTCTTCAATGTCCGCAACAGTAAGGTCCTATGCTGTTCATCGACGTCCATAATCGCTACATACCTATCAATTAGTTCGGAACCTGCACCTTCGCCAAACGCCCTAACATCGTTCGTTTGTGTCCCTGGCTCGGCCAAGGCCTCCAAGGAATACATGACTTTAGCTAGACGATCTTCTTCAGTCTGATCGTTGAACGTCGCATTCGCC
This sequence comes from Cydia splendana, assembly GCF_910591565.1. Classification (NCBI taxonomy): domain Eukaryota; kingdom Metazoa; phylum Arthropoda; class Insecta; order Lepidoptera; family Tortricidae; genus Cydia; species Cydia splendana. Next base: position 7,450,466 of record NC_085976.1, read on the forward strand.
GTCACTCCTAAATGTTTTATTGTTAAACTTTGATCCTCACAATCAATAGTCCCTTTCACTCTCCTTAACCAATCCCAGCCTAAAATAACTGACCGTCGTATCTTTTGTAGTACTAGCGCGGGAGTCTCGACTTGTGTTTTTGCAATTTCTACAGTAATTAGATAAAGACTCCTAACATTTTCGCTTCTAGACCCAAAAGCTCCCGTAAGATGTATCGCGGGTATAGGTACTTCGGGTAATGGTCCTAGCTCCGATCTCAAATTAACATATAATTCACCGGAAATAGCCGTTATCTGACTCCCTGTGTCTATCAGTGCCTTTATCACACGACTACCTACTTTAATTTCTACCTCAGGTAATCTTGGCAACGTCGGATCTACGTTCCCCTCTTGTTCGTCTATACTTTCATCTAAGTCGTCAAGTATGGTATATAATTCCCCTTTCCTGTTATAACACGCAACGCACGGTCTACCCCATTCTTCACATAACATAGCACGCTCGTTCTTATCGCTAAAAAGTCTACCTACGCATTCTAACGTCCTAAATTTATCTAACCCTAAACGCGCATTACAACCTATCGGTTTTCTGTCCCCATCTCCTAGCTTGCCTAAACCTTGACCCGCACGCCAGCCCCAGCGATTCATTAACTTATAAGCTACTCCTATTTTACTGACTACCGCGTCCCGTTTTACCTCTCTATCTACAGCAGTCTTACAAACGGGACTTATTTGTTCGACTGAGTCCCGTTTCCCTGACCCGAACCTACCCCTGTGCCCGTGGATTGATTATTTCCTGCGATTCCTGGAGTTGAAGACTCCTGTAAAAAACTAGGCCTACTTGTTGACGACGAAGAAGCCGGTTCCCATTTGATTGCCGGGAAATTGCGCCTATTATAATTATTTCTACCTCGTCCGCGCCACCTGCCTCTATACGACCTTTGATTTTCGCCATCTTGCCTTCCCTCTAGTATTGCGACTAAGGGTGTATTACCACGCGTATGTCCTATTCCTCTCCTATTAAACGATTGTCTATGCGAAAAATTGTCCCTGCTAGTTCCCTGGCCTGCCACACTACTATTAACACTATCGGAACTAATATTCTGGTCGTAATCGAACAAGAAGTCCGTCGCTGCCCGTACGCTAACTTTCCCTACCCGTGTATATGTGTACCACATTTGTTGTACATCCCTGGGATAGTGACGCATAATATACCCTACTAAGTCACTCTCCTCTAACGGTATAGTTAACGCACTAACCGTATCGACTTGTTCCGCGAAATGTTCCCCCATACTCAGTTTTCCTTTAGTATCGAACCTTCCTTTGATAAGTCTAATTTTCGCAGCCTCTTGATGTTGTTTGGTCCAGTATCTATTTTTAAAATCCATTTCAAAATCTTCGAAATTTCGCCAATTTTTACTATCTAATCCCAAGACGGTACGCGCGGACCCCGTCAGGCACTCGGTCACTACATCTAAGACCCTATCTTGCGCGTTAATCGAATTAACGTATCTACGTAATTTTTCAATAAATTTCATCGGGTTTGGGTCGTTATTTCCATTAAAGCTGGGCTTCGCGAACGGTGGCATCACATAAACGCTAGTCCTCTTATTACTGCACGCGTTCCCGTCCGCCTCTATGTTCTGCGCCGCCTCGGATTCGGTCCGCGAGACTGCACTCTCACTACTCCCACTTGCGGTTGACGACATAGAGTCCACACGCTTTACTAGCTCGTCAAACCTAGTTAAAAGAGACTCAAAACTACGCTGCTGTAAAGCAAACAAATCTACACTAGCCTGCTGTCCCTCGTCATTGTCGGTTTCAATTCGTCGTTGTTTACTTGGTTCGCTTCTATTCGTTAACACTGCGCTACGTTTTGCGCCACGAACTTTACTACCACGCCCTGACATCTTGCTACGATTAGACGGTTCAAGGAACGAAAAACCCAAGCGCTATATTAAAATTAATTATCTGTAGGGACTGTAAGTAATTATAATACGCTCAGATGTACCCTCGTTCAACCTTTTAAATCTGAATTAGAGAAAACTATATTGTAGATACCCCTCTCCAATCTTTAGACTAAAGTTACTGGTATTAATGACTTGCCTCAATCGAAATCTCTCTTCTTAATGTATTTGCTTTAAATTGTATTTCTTTAAAAGTGATCGTCAATTTTAGTTTAAATGGCTACGTTGTGTTTATTTATTTTATAGTAAGTTTGAGTAACTAATCAAGTCCTTCTAGTTGTGTCTATTTGTTTTTATAGTATCTTGACACAAAGTCTAGAATCCTGCGTCATGCGGCACCACGTGAAGTGGTATTGTGGCCCTGTAAAATAAAGCTTGGACAAACAATAACCTTGGCCACACACCTCAGAGCCACTTCCTCACGGAACGAGCCTGAACCACTATAATTCGTGTTCGTCTGGGACGAAAGTAATTAATTCTCGACCGGTATCGCGTCCGACGCCAGTGGAGGCGCGGAACAGTTCTTCCTGAGTGTAAGTGAAAAGTACTGAGCACGGCAGTCTCTGAGATACCAAAGCTTCTAGGACTGATTCCGTTTGCGCTACCCACGTAGAGGCCTGTGTCTACTATGTGTGTAAGCTAGCTAGCATTTCGTATGGAGGGTTAGCAGGTGCACAGGTGCACTATGTGATGTCGGATTTATTTGGTGTTAAGCGGTATACCTTTAGTATTACTTGGGAGTGGCCACTAAGCTAACCCTCGGCGCCTCGTATAAGGTAGACACAGGTTGCTCTACGCAAGTCGTATAACCTCGATGTGTACTAGTAATTAATCTAGTCCCTAGACCTGCGGTCACAATGGTAACGGCTTATTCCCCGTAATTTAATAGCAAATAAACCCTTGATCAAAACGAATGACAGAAATTAGATATTTCGTAAGTTATAATGAGCCCAATCGACGGCTAGAGGCCGTCAACAGTCAGGCCGATTGGCGTCGTCGTTTATTTCCTCTAGCCGCGTCAAAACTACCAATACACATCAAAGCTTTTCTACCTGAAATCGGTTCTAGTCGCTTATTAAAGCCAGGTATGTAAGGTATGATGGATATTACCTCAGTTTTTAACTAAATACCTTCTTGTCTGTCCAACCTAACTACAAGGTAACTATGAAGGCTTAGGGCCAAACTAGAGTATGAGAGGAAACACTGAATTAAAAGCAAGTCAAATTTATAGATATTTATTTGTACCAGCGATTCGGAAAGATGGACACTGTAAAGAGGAAGAACCGCCTAAGAAACCCCTTCAGTTTATTCTTTTGGTCTCTTTTCAAACTAAAGTTAACAAAGTTACTTATAAAGAACCCTAATCAGATCTATATTACCAATATAGCTAACCTAGCCAACTAACATACGCTGTCTTTATTAAGGTTGAACGAGAGTATAGCTAAACTTCCATAAGACAAATACACAATCAGAATATATTAGCCTAGTATTGGTTGATATGTTGCGGCAATAACAAGGGGAGAAGCGAAGTGATAGCGAAATAACCCGCGGTCTATAGAGAAGAACGTAATTACTACTTTATTTCTTCTCAACCAATACGTCAGGCCAACACAGTATAGTAGTACACACAATGAGGTCAATCTTCAGTGACTAATCGGATAAGTTTCTACAAAGACTATTCTACAAAGCCCTACGGCCTTGCTCTACAACGCTATGAAAATATGGTGAGATAAATTGATTGGTATTTATATCCGATTTGTCACCTCACATTAACAGAGTACTTAGCTTTGTATTAGCTGCTCGTCTGCCACTCGACACTGACTCTACAACTCTCTATTTGGTATAGTATTGAGATACTTGTTGATCGTCAAAATGGTGAATTAAGTCAGACAACCTATCTCTTCTGCGTCTTTCAAATAAGTGTCCTCAACTTCCTGCGACAACCTTAACCAAACTTAATTACTACAACTTTATTATTTACATATTATCTTAACCTAAATACAATGTAACAGGGAAGATTTTCGCTCGTCTCTGGTCCAGTGTCTTTTCAGCCCCTCCTAGCAAATGCTCCGTCTCGCTCCTTCGCACTGCGCTGTCTCGCTCGCTCCTTCGGCGGCGCCGGAGTTCGTGGAAGAGGCGATGTCGCCTTTGAGTAGCAACCCGTTGTGTTGCACGTGTAGACTTATTCTGCAATTATTTGAAAGAACCAGAGTAGTTGCCTGCATTGTATAATCGCTCGTATATGTCAGCGATAGGCTTCATATTAGGTCGTATTCAACTTTATGGTTTAATAAATTTCTTTATTATTTTCCTTGAACTGTCTTATCGCACACTTGTCCATTTTGCATTTGTTTTACTTCCTTAGACCCTAACTAGAAACATAAATCGTATTGTTTTTATGTTTCTTTGTTTTATTAATTTATTACTTTCGAGCGTTTGGTTTTCTCGTTCTCAGAATACGTTCGTTTAAATTTATCACTCTCCCGTCGTTTTTAGTTCCGTCTCAAATTACTTAACAATGTCTTTAAATCGGATAAATATTTATGATGCAATCCTATGTTACCATCTCACATAGGTACGATATCATCATCATCATCATATTTCCAAGCGGATGAAGTCGCGGGTCGAAGCTAGCTCAACATTATCTACAGTCCGTTAACTCTCAGAATGACCTTCGGATTTTAGAAAGATACATCGGGTATCGGCGGTAACACGCGAAGGTGATACTGCTGTTCTGCTTTCTTACTCACTCGCCAAAAGTTAGGGATACCTCAATGTAAAACAAGCCCTAATTTAATGACGTTATGCTTAATATTTGGTTGATGACTATATTGCGATTTGACTTTTTGTCATAATCTAAGTAAAATAGAATCAGAATTTGAAAGCAGAACGTCACACCGTCATTTACAACTTCTCGCTGAAATTATACAGAGTGGTAATAATAACAGTCACATATTTTTTTGTAGGTAAGTATATTTTTTATAGTTTGTGTTTTTTATTTTATCTCTAGTTTTAATTAAAATTTACTTTAACATAAAAAAATAAATTAAAACAAAAATTTTAAATTTTATTTGTAAATAATTACATTAAAAGTCACATATTTTAATATGAATTTAAATATTTACCTACTAGTTATGGTGGTATTAACTACTCTATACAGGGTGGTACAAACCTCGATGTCCAAAATTTTTAAGTGAAAACTTCCTTAGCGGCGCTGTGCACTTTTTGTGATGGGGAAAAAATGTTAAACTCGCGACAGGTCACGTGACCGTAAGATTCGTAAGACGTAAGACGGACACGTGGCCTGATCGAAAAACTGATACAATGTCATTGAGTTTTCACTTCTGCCGGCACTCCCGGAGTGCAACCCGTTGTTTTTTTGTAGATTCTTCACTACGTGGGCTATCAGATTACTAATTTGGGAACTTTCCACCTCGATTCCTTTGACCGGTGACTCTGTCAAATTATGACTATTGTCACTTTTTTTTTACCTTTAAAAAAAACTTAGGGACTAGCAGTTTCTAAAATAACCAAAAGTCGTTGAACTCGCTTGTTTTTTTTTAATTAGGTAAATCTAAACTTGACCTGCTTGAACGTAAAACTTTGACTTTTGTCTTTTTTTCCAACTCGCAGCCAAGTGAGGATGCTGATTTTTTTAGCAACTGCGTCGTTTGTAAAGGATTATGTTATAAAAAGAAACATTCAAAAAAGTTCAATAGTTTTTTTAAATAAATTAATTGGTTCGGCCCGGAATTTCTTAACAAAAGTTAAAAGTTCAACAATTCATAACTCGTTAACTACGAAAAACCGGCCAACATACATATTCTATAATTGAATTGAGGAATCTAAAAAAAATTTTGGAAGTCGTGGTATAGACCACCCTGTATAGTTTTGAGTGTTGGATTGCAAGTTGCAACTAAATCAGTACGACGCTGTCATTTTTTATTACGCGAATACGTCCGATTTTACCCGAAAAACGAAGTTCATTCTGAGAGTTAACGGACTGTAAGTGGTCAAACAAATTTGTCATTAAATAAGAACAATAAAAACTACACTCATCCTTTTCTTTTGGATGCTAGTACTAGTGTAAGACAAAGATAGTATGTTTATCTCTGTCTATGTTTGAAATGAGACAGCCCTTTGACAAACTTTATAACCTTTTTGTAGTTTTGGATTTTAAATAGAAAAAAATCAGCGATGTCAAATCGGCGACATGATAGATTTTTATTGTCAGGCTAAAAGTACAATGTAATATTAATTTAAAAATTCATCGTGTAACCTATATAGGAAGAAAACAAACAAATAAATTACATTAAATATATGCAGAACATGAGAACTATGAGAGTATGGGAGTGATCCATACGCAGAAGTGATTGGTGGCTGAACATATATTCTGAATATGCCGTTGCCGATATGAAGAAAAAATCCTTTGACGCCTATTCTCCACAGGTGACACGTGAAGAAATATTGTCTGAACCAAAACTGCAAGAGCTGATTTTTATACGCAGATATCCAAAATTTACACCATCATCAGAAAAAAAGACGTGAGTTTATGGGGACATGACAGAAGACGCGGTATGTTGAAGAATATGTTGTCACGAAATGAGCGGCAGTCCGTTTAAATGTAAATATGTGGGAATGACCTTCTACTGGTGTCAGCGAGCTTGCCGTGATACCTTCACCAGCTAATCACAGCGGCGAATGATAAAATCATGGTTCCTACTGTGCGAAACATTTATGTGTATTGAATCGAAGCTGTTGCCGGCCTAACTCCAATCTGTGGCTAAATGTTTTGGTGCTTGTAGTTCTCTGTAGTATTCTGAATTAAATAATGATTTAAACATAATTAGATTGTTTTTATATTATTTATTTCTCTATTTTCACTTTATTGCACGAAACATAGGACGTTTTGCCAAATGGAATTCTCTACCAGTCAGGCGTAAGGCAAACAGAGATTGGTATTGGTATGTAAGATATAAAAGCGACCGTATGTCGAACAGCTAATCTGGTTGCTGGCAGTATACATTTTTCGTGCAGGTATATTATACTGTTAAATCGTACCTATGCTAAAAAACGCGACGTACTCAGAAAGTGACGTCCTCAGAAAGTGGCGTTCTCAGAAAGTGACGTCCTCAGAAAGTGACGTACTCAGAAAGTGGCGTTCTCAGAAAGTGATGTACTCAGAAAGTGACGTACTCAGAAAGTGACGTACTCAGAAAGTGGCGTTCTCAGAAAGTGACGTACTCAGAAAGTGACGAACTCAGAAAGTGACGTCCTCAGAAAGTGGCGTTCCCAGAAAGTGACGTACTCAGAAAGTGACGAACTCAGAATGTGACGTCCTCAGAATGTGACGTCCTAAGAAAGTGACATACTCCGCCTGAACCCGAAAAACATTTAGATTGCAATATTTACGAAAAAACACATATTTTAACAAACTGCGGTATTTTAAAATGATTTGTTCATTATTAATATGTAGTATGAAAATCAGCGGGTTTGCCGGTTACTTTTTCGTTCTACAAGCCGTAACAGACTACCGCAGCGCACTAAAAAAAATTTAAGATATTAAATATTATTTAAATAACAATTGATGAGTGAAATAAGCAATTTTTATCTTGTATTTTAATTTTATTTTCACGAATATACTTAGTGCTAAATAAGTTCAAAAACCCATTTAATAACGTACAAACGTTTAACTGTGGCTGTATAAGATTCTGCCTTTGCTCATTTACGCAAGTGTAAGGTTTAAAAAAAATATTTTTGGTGTATTCCTTTTGGTTCCCGCCTTATGTAATCGAGTAACTGCAATTCAACATAAGAAATCAATAATAATTTATTTTAATAATTTACTTTTTACATAATTTTAGATGAAAAAAATTAAATACGGGATAAGTAAAATTGAGCAATTACCAATTGTTCCAAGCGGGGAAATAAAGACACTATTTTTCCCATTTTGTTTCCACCCAGTTGCTCGTGGGACGGGGACGCAGAGGAGTACACCACTTTTCTGCGCTAGAGCAGAAACGTATCACTTTCTGCGCACTTTTTAGAACAACAACGACCCACTTTCAGAGCATGAGATATGAAAAATAAAAAAACCGACAGTCATTGGATCAAATGTCAAAATGTGCTTATTCAATGTACGTATTCATTTCGTGCCTGTAATACGGCCACTTGGGCACCAAATCCTTTAATTTTTACCTTAACTTCATTATTTTTAATTAAGATTGAATCTCCAATAATCATACATTTTGAGATGTTGCCGTATTGCAGACAGGCGGCGTATTGTCTATAGGTTAAGCTATTAATTATTTGTATTCAGGTAAATTATAATAATTAGCGGATGGTGCTGGGCCTAAAATACGGCGTTGCGTGAACAAGAGATTTCCTTTGGCAGGATTGGTCCTTAGGACCCAAGGATGGATTTAAGAAGTGGAGCCACCGAGATTTTTGATGTAAATTTTTAGGCGGGGGGGGGGGGGCGGGGGGGGGGGGGGGGGCTCTCAACTTGATCTTGATATCTATATCATTTAAGCTACTAGGCCAAGTTTGGTATCGTTTTCGTATAAATCGGGGATGCTGAATTCATTTTTGATATCATAATGACACCATTCCGAAGTAAAAACACATAAAATATGAAAATAATACTTTTTTTTAATTCCTCTTCACGCTTAAACCGCTAAACCAATTTAGTTAAAATTTGGTACAGAGATAGTTTAAGTTCCAGGGAATAACATAGCCTACTTTAAATCTCAAAAATCATCCTTTAAGGGTGTGAAAAGGGAGGTGGAAATTTGTATGGGGATTCAATAACCGCTGAACTGATTTGGATAAAATTTGGTATAGAGATATTTTGAGCCCCGGGGAAGAACATAGGATAGTTTTTATTCATAAAAAAATCTTAAAAGTGAAAAGGAAGGTGTAAGATTGTATGGGAAATCAATAACGGCTGAACCGATTTAGATGAAATCTATGTCTACATCTTTGATTTACTTGAAAATGATACTAAACTTGACATAGAACCTAAACTTAAACAATTATTAACATCAGACGTCGCCGACGCTTAAAATCTCCCCACCCCCCACCTGCATCAAAAATCTGGGTGGCTCCACTTCTTAAATCCATCCTTGGGTCCTAAGGACCAATCCTGCCAAAGGAAATCTCTTGTTCATGCATGCTCTGAGCACACTCAACTAAATGTGGATATTTGATTAATTGAGTTATAGGTATAATAGGTATGTCTTATTTTCAGTCCACCGTATTCCTCAAATGGTTAACCATTGTTAGGCCCAATTTGATCTACGAAGTTATTACAAAATTGATGGATGGGATGATGACTGATGATGGGCAAGCAATGCATAATGCAATTTAATCAACCACCGGATTGTTTGTATAGAGAACCCAGCTTTGCACCACGCTAATTCTGTTGCCGTTCAGGAAATATGCACAAGGCATAGCCTTGTTGGTGGTGTAGTTCTTGATATAAAAAAATCTTCTAGTGATTTCAGATTAAAAAAAAGTTATCAAATATCTATATCTGTGTGTAGGAAGTTTTTCAATAAGGCGGCCGGTGATTGATGACGTAATTACTCAGGAAATTGTCTCTTTCAAACTATTTGCGGTATTAAAACATCGAAAAATTCAAACGCATTGTATGTTGACCATATGGGTATAAATTAAATGTCATGCAAATATTTTTTATAACGTCTTCCACTGTCCTCTTAAATACGTTTATTCTTCTGGTTTAATATTATACGAAAAACTAAATTTGACTGGACCGCCTAATGGAAGCTCACGGCCTGCACGGGCCAAGACGGGACGGGGCAATTCTTTTGTGCATGTGTCACCGCCAGCCTTCTCCGTGTTACGTCATCTCTATTGTATATATTTCATGGCAAGCCCTTGGGCATTACTAACCCTATTATCTTTTTCATATTGTATAAATAATTGGTCGTTATTCCTATTATTAAAGTGTGATGAAATGTAATTTGGATGCGTCTTTTAAACGTGATTCAAGTTCAAGATACCGCTCTATTTAGATCAGTACACTAGCATAGAAGGATTTTTACCTTTTATGCGAGTATTAATAGAAATAGGTAGACAGTTGAAGCTTTTAGTTAGGTAAACATGTAGGTATTTATTTCTATTGCCTAGGAGGTTATGTTTTTTGGCCCTATGAGGGGCACTCATCCGAAAACGTGTTTTTTTGGCTTTTTCTCTGTAAACATTCGCTGATTTTTACGTTGCTACTAACAACTAACTCATTGTCTTTATTTTGCCACAACGCAAAACATTTAGATTGCAAGGATTGCAGCGGCAGATAAGCATAACTAATACTATTATGATTGCTATTTAAATTTATAGATTAGATTTTATTTAAAAGATAAAATTTGCACGCCCTCCACACATACCTAATGTATGGAAAGAGGTGCGTTTGTAACCCGTTATCGTAATTTTCAAATTTGAATTCATAACGCTTTTCAACGTCATTTAGTCATATCAATCTTCAAAAAAATTCATAATCTGAAATACTTAATCCGGATGTGTGTGAACTATAAGTAGTTAAATTGTATCTGATACATTTCCGTGCGTTCGGAATTCAGATTATGAATCTAGATTTTGATTCAGACTGTGTAAGGACAGCCAAAGAAACATTACACACTCGAAACACATTACCTACTTTCCATTTTCGTTAGTCTGACATGAAGTTAGAAGCGGTCGTCATTTTTGTAAACTTTTGCGAGAACTAAGTCAAGTTTTCCTTAAGAAAACTATCTTAAGAAAGGTTCTAACTTTACTGAGAAGTTTCCTGACTTTACAAATTATTTTTCCTTGGTATTAAAGCTTTTAAACTAAACTTTGTTGTTATAGTTGGTCAAGCAGATCTTGTCAGTAGAAAAAGGCGGCAAATTTGAAAAATGTAGGCGCGAAGGGATATTGTCTCATAGAAAATTTGAATTTCGCGCCTTTTTCTACTGACAAGATTTGCTTGACCATCTATATATTTTATAGGCATATACTAGCGGTTTTATCCAAAAGGATGACTCACGCTATCAGACCGACATGTAAATTTTCTATGACGGATGAACGGTGATCACTTGGTGCTTTCCATAGAAAACGAAGCGCCGGAAGCGATGGCCCCGGCCCGGTCTAGCGTGAGTCATCCTTAATTTTGTATTCAATTTGTAAACTTTGTATTGAAGATACTGATAGAGAGAGATAACCGTTTCGTTCGCTACGGCGCAAACGATTGGCACCTTGGCTAGTGTAGGTACTATTGTGTTTATACCAGCTTTTGGCTGATTAAAACACAATTTAACAAAACCTTTTAACCACTTTTGTGTTATTAAATGCATTTAGGGTGAATTGAACTTAATCATAGAGTAACTTACCAATTAAGAGTAAGTAGTTAAGACTTACAACACAATAAATAACTAATTATTGCATTAAGTTGATGTTTTGTAATATTTAATTTTTCAGACATTATTATTATACAAAATTAAGTACATCGACAAGATATAGGTACATTTTAAGTTTTATACCTCTCAGTACTTCTACTATACTACATCTCAGTATATCTACCTAATTTATCAATTGCAATTTAGTTGTCAAATTTAGATAACAATCAAGATAATATTGCAATATCCGTATAGATATCTAGGACTGATTGCATACGTAATTAGCAATTTCGGTAGCATGACGGCTAACTATTTGACTATCAGTTGGTAAAGTGATTCAATATGCTGATACATGATAAAAAGAAATTTCGTATTATTGCTAAATACTACTTAACTTACTTTACTTTTTTTACTGTACTTTTGCTTAATACTTTAAATGAAATAGTGGCAAGGGGAGTCCCTGAGACTTGCCCCGGTGGAAGACTTGAACCATTTTATAAAATCCGGCCAAGTGCGAGTCGGACTCGCGTTTCTAGGGTTCCGTACATAAGTCCGACTCACGCTTGACTGCACATTTCTAATAGGTTTTCCTGTCATCTACAGGTAAAGAACTATTTTGTGTATTTTTTTCAAAATTTTAGATCCAGTAGTTTCGGAGATAAAGGGGGAGGGGGATGTAAATTTTTTGGCTACTTTCTTAAATAACTTCGAACCTATGTATTTTAAAATTATAAAAAAAACATGTCCATCTTTGGGACACTAATTTACATACGTGTTCCAAATTTCAACTTAATTGGTCCAGTAGTTTCCGAGAAAATAGGCTGTGACAGACACAGACAGACAGCCGCACGAGTGATCCTATAAGGGTTCCGTTTTTTCCTTTTGAGGGACGGAACCCTAAAAAGAGTGCCAAAATCAAAATACATACCGATTTATGTCTGGGCATACATGTGTCATGAGTAATGATTAAAGACATTTCAATTTTGGTACTAGTCAAATACTTCATTTAGAGGATTTCTGATTTATGAGTAACTAAACGAAATTGATGCCACGTCCATTATAGGGATGTGTACTATAGCAAACTAAGTAACTACTACGCGGACTAAGTCGCAGGTCGCAGGCGGTGGTTTGTTTATTTTGCCGCCGCCGCCGTACGTATGTACTTTAACGTTCTTGTCCTTATAAAATGTAATGTGCAGGGAATCCCATATCTTGACTCGGCAACAACAAATTATGACATACCTTGTAAACCTTGCCCTCGTTCGCTGGACTGATTCTGCACACACATGAATGCAAGAGTATTTTCTTAATAAACATAACGAATTATTCTAGCAGGCTTACATTTCCAATCTACCTGCTTATTCCGTGGACAATACCGACTAGAAGTATGTTTATGTTTACATTTCATTCATTTACAAATGTGCTAAGAAGTTCTTATTTTTCTGTTGTGTGCGTTTCTTTGATATTATGCAGAGTATCAAGGTTTGCAAGGTATTAACTATGAGTACGTATATAACCTTTAGACCGCCATTTTTCACATTTGAATATTTAAAAGCTAGCAAATATAACCTTATTTGAAGACATGAAGGTTTGTTAACATACGCCATAAGATTTATAAGCGTTCGTGGCGCTATTGATACGAGATACGATAACTCAGAACGCCAAATTTGCGTTCAAAGGGTGTTGTTACATAATTATAGCGGTATAATCCCTAAACAGCCGAGCTAAAGAGCCATACTGAAAAATTGTGTGTAACGGATTTATTGCAATAAATCTAATTAAATATATTTCAGTTGAGTACCTACGTTTGCTATGATTCTAGGTATCAATTTAAGCTATAATTCTAAAAAAGGGTAGAGTGCAAATCTACTGAACTGACCTCAAACACCCACGCCTAACCTTGTCAGGCCAAAAGCAAAGGTTAACGTTTTGACCAAATCGGTCAAGTTTATTCATTAAAGAACGTTTTTATTACCTACTCCGTCATAGTAATACGTCACTTATCGACATGAGCCATTGTAAATAAGTAAACAAGGTAGACGTGTTAAGCCGGTCTAAATTAATGTTCTTAATCGAATTTGAGTTAGGTTCAAGGACATTTTAAATGCTCTATGAATATTTTATCGGCTATCGTTTATTGATTTGCGTTTTTGGACAAGTCGTAAAACTTCTACTTTTTAATATGTAAAACAAAGGCACAATGTCAGGATCCTCACTGCCAACATGGAGAACCCTTGGGAGATCTGCCCGACTACGCATAAAGGTGATGTTCGTATGGCAACTTCAGCTGCATTAACTGCTGCGGCCTTGACACAGGCACTGTCGCTGTCTATTTCCTTGTAAAGTAAGTGATAGATGCACTACTTTAGAGCGATTAGAACGTTCCATCCATTACTCATTTTGTCAAGAAAATTGACAATCCAACATTACGGCCCGCGTCAAGGCCGTATAAGTCCAGTCCTTGGATAAGTCATTTATTTGTTTACCATGTTTTTAAATTGTATATATATTTGACGTTTATAATGACACTCTCTCACTTTGTTCTGTTCAAGTCGGTGCACAGTTAACTTAGACGGACTCTAGAACTAATGTTCTGTTAATAAAAACTGTCAATCATAAACTATAGAGATAAATAAGGTGTGTGATCACGAACCTCGACCTGTATGCCTAGCACATGATTGGCGCGACAGTATCTCGCGGCGAGATAGACTACCCGTCTTTTTCTAAAACTGTGTTAATCAAAGAGGGACGGGTAGTCTATCTCGCCGCGAGATACTGTCGCGCCAATCATGTGCTAGCCCGGCTGACTATTTACGTCATGCGTGACGTGAGAGGATTCTGCAATACGTCAACTGGAATAAAAATGTCGGAAATGCTCGTCAGGCAATAAAAACCTTGACATAATACTGTCAGACGCGACGATTGCCTGATTACGCTACAGCTAGTTTTGTCGGGATTAAAAAAACTCACATGGCGGTTAACGAGTATAATTGTATTTAAATGTCTAGACACGCAATAGACTGGATTCTTAAACTATACTCTGTATCTTTAGGTACTTAAATAAAAGTTAACAAATAATTTGTACATTTTCGGGTAGTTATAACATTTATTGATTAACCAACCAAATACAAAACCACCTGTTTCTGAACGACCAGACTTTGACCTACATTATTTGATGATGTAATGTTTTCATCTACCCTCAACTAGCTTAAGAAGCCATTTTGAGCGTAGATTTTGTTTACTCTTTTTTAAATACCTAAAGATACAGAATATAGGTATTCAGTAGATTTATTATATGGAATTAGGGGATCGGATTACATTGTTCTAATTATGTTACAAATATGTAGGTATTTAATGTACCTATATTATATAATTTATAAAACTTGAACATTAAATGAGCATTATGCCATTGAAAACAATTCTAAATTATTTTTTATGTTCCCTGTAATTAAAATTACTAATTGTTCATAAATCAATAATTTTCCTTAAATTAAACTACATAGGCACATAGATGCTAAAACTTGAGCCATAAATTCGTAAATGTTAAGTACTAAATAATTATTTAAAAAAAATATGACCATTTACATTGTTTAATACAGTACAATGAGTAACATCAAAAATATTAAAAAAATACAATTACATACTTATGTCAGTGCCAGTTCGTAAAAATATTGTATAAATAATAAATTAAAACAATTAATTAACAAATAAAACATTTTCAAGTGCGCGACTCAGAAATCTCTTAGCGACTTATCGATATGGGTAGGTTCCAATATTTTTGTTTTCATAATATAGCTATAAAATCTGCCGTTGTTATCATCCTTATAAATACAATTTTACGCTTGTCTTGATACTAGGATTATTTATTGTTATATGTCACTAGCTATACCTACTAAAACTATTATGTCTAGCGTACGGCACTTCTGCGAAAACGCTTCTCGCTCGAGGAATAATACTGGGAGCTTCCTGGGTTTCTAAATCTAGGAGAAGGTTGGGGCTTACACTCCTGCTCTTTCCTAAGTAATACGCGCCTACGCCTACCACTCCTACTGCCGTAAATGCACCTACTGACACAAGTGTAATAGTAAAGGCATTCCAGAAATTACTGTCTTCCGAATTTTCACGGTCCTCCTCTGGTTCTTCAGTGCCGGTATCTATACCTGAATCTTCTGTCCCTACGTCTGGTTCTTCAGTGCCGGTATCTATACCTGAATCTTCTGTCCCTACGTCTGGTTCTTCAGTGCCGGTATCTATACCTGAATCTTCTGTCCCTACGTCTGGTTCTTCAGTGCCGGTATCTATACCTGAATCTTCTGTCCCTACGTCTGGTTCTTCAGTCCCGGTATCTATACCTGAATCTTCTGTCCCTACGTCTGGTTCTTCAGTGCCGGTATCTATACCTGAATCTTCTGTCCCTACGTCTGGTTCTTCAGTGCCGGTATCTATACCTGAATCTTCTGTCCCTACGTCTGGTTCTTCAGTCCCGGTATCTATACCTGAATCTTCTGTCCCTACGTCTGGTTCTTCAGTGCCGGTATCTATACCTGAATCTTCTGTCCCTACGTCTGGACCTTCAGTATTATCCTCAGTATCAGGCGGTTCTCCTGACCCCTCTATATCATCTGTATCATCATTAGTATCTATTTCATCAAAAGCGTAAATGAATTCATCAGGACTACTTAACTCTTGCCTATTTGTATATGGTGTATTTCTCATTAGGCCTCTTGTGACTCTTTGATCTTTTATGTCACTTTGAGAATATGTTATATTACCAGGAATGTATCGCAAGGAGTCGACGACTACTAATTCACTGTTAAGACTTTTTCCAGATATTTGCACCTGCGGTAAACAAAATAAAAACAAATCAGTTGTGATGAAATACTTATAGTTGTTGTAATATTCTAGCACTTATCAAATTTGAAAAGAGATGTTTAGGTACAGTCGACGCCAAAGTTATGTTTATACTTTTCGCCTTATTACAAAGGAGTCAGGTGCAAAAGTGTAAACATATCTTTGACGTCGACTGTACCTCACAACTCAATCTCATCACATACTATACAATAATGTTAGAAAAATACTTTCTTCGGCGAAAGGGTCAGGTATTATTGTTTAAAGACGTTTATTAATCATGCATATAAGATTCACGTAATTTAACTAAGTAGTCAGCATACAGGTTATTTTTTAATAACCTGCAATATTTTAGATGTGAATATACAGGTCATACTGAGCACTTTTACTATGGTACCAACCGCGAAATCGTGAAAAAAATATTGACCCTCCCATAGAAAATATCAACGTCAGATCAGCCTAAATGTAGGAGCAGACAATTTTTTTTCGTGATTTCGGTGCCATAGTAAGTTGTTTAGTATGACTCACATATTAAATTATTGCAGGTTATTAAAAATAACATCCTGTAGTTCGGTACTTACGTAGCCTGTTGTATGCTCATTGATAGGCACCTTAACGTTGACCCAGCCTGGCACAAAATTCTTGTTCGACCGCTGATACCTGACCGACGTTATAACTTCGTCTCGATCATCAAACACAGAAACAGTTATCCCACTGTATTGCGATATTGTTCGAAGATAAACTGTAACTTTTAGGCTTCCTTCCAGGAATGACATAGGGAATGTTGCAGTGCAACTATTTCTTAGAGCACGAACTGCTTTAGATCTTCCTTCGTACGGCGGCACTAGCTTTAAATTTTCATAACTAACTAAACTCCACCGAGTTGTATTCACACATTGTCTGTCACTAAAAACATCTGAATAATGTTCGTCGAAATAATAAGACACACCTACCAAGTCGACACTTATTACTGCCACAAACGCAGTAATAAAAGATACTAGGAATAACATCTCATGATGTCTTTTGCAGGCTTTGTGTTAATAGGGAAGTATATGAAACACTGACTTTTTAAAAGTGCTGTAAATATTATCTGAAGTGCGGGTATTAAATGTAGTTTTAGATTACATTGATAGATAAGTCGTCAAGTGTGTGTGTACATTTTAATCAAAATCATAATTCAAACAATAAAATTAATATTGATGACGAAATAACGTTATAAATAACTTTAATTGACAATCAGGATTAAGATTCCTAGATAGTTAATCTTTTATACGTATTCTGTTAGTTTATTATGACTTTCAAATAAATAAAAAATCTTAACACTTTAACTGTCCCTCGCCTTCACTACACTGACATGGATCGATACGTCCGTGCATTATAGGTAATGCACAAATGTATAGAGCATGAGCATTCCCATTTCTGACGTCACTTGGAGGTGACAGAGCTAGTTTGACGGTGCATGTCATGTAATGCACGGACGGTAAGAGTGTTAATATAGCTAATTCACATAGACTTTGATAAATTGATAATACTAGATTAATGATCTTTTTAAAGAAAGAAGAATGTAGAGACGGTAACATCAATTTATTGTTTTCTATATTTTACCTAACCATTTGATCGGTGTGATTAATATGTTTAAGTAGGTATATTTGTGCTAAATTTCATTTTTTTAGTACGTACTAACTGTCAATGAGCACAGCCGCGACAGACACACAGATACTGACGTGAATAATCTATAGATTAACCCCTTATAAGGGTTCCTAGTTATTTATTAAATTCTAAAAGCATTTTTTTATAAGGTAGAGTAGGTATATACCTAAATAATAAATTATATAATATGATAAATAATTTAATTTAAAATCAGTATTTAACAAAGACTTAAATAATAAATGTAGGCACTCGTACTTGTACAGGTACACACCCAGAAAATTTGCGGTGATTGAGACAATTTCTACGTAGAATTAATTATTTTTAGTGTAAGTCACAACTAAACAGAGTATATGTTAATATTTCTAGTAACATAAGGGCTCTCAACGGATTCTGCATACACGCTCTTGACTCTTGGAACAAGATACGGCTTTGGAAGATTATCTATATCTTCATATACTTGAGGCTGTTGCTTAGCTCCCTGCCTTTTCCCCAAAGCGAAGCAACCCCAACCTACTAAAGCTAATAATATTACTGGGATTATTACTGCTAGGGAAATAGTAAGGGGTGTCCAGAAATCTTCCGTGTTAAAAAATCGAAATGATCGCTCAGTGGCTGACTCAATGTGAACTTGATGACTTAAAATTGAATCTGCCTGTACAGCTTCATTATGAGTTGTGAGTTCGGAGTCTTCGCGAAGTAGTTTCATTTGTTCTGCAGGAAAGTAGCAGATTGATTCGACCAGGATTTCCGAGTTTGAAGAAGTTTTCCCAACGAGCATGATCTGGAAACCAATAGAAATAGATAAAAAAAAAAAATTGTCAAGTGCGGATTCTGTTCTGGCAAACTAATACCATTAATTTGCTAATCACTAGGTTATCTTAAAGGTTCCCTCCGATAAGGGGCTGGATTATACAAAGGCTTAGGTACTTCGTCCAAGATGATTCATTAATGAAAATGTTTTATCATAGATAAAAATCACTTATACCTACAATACCTACGCTTGTATTCATACAGTAAAGTTATGCACTATATTTAAGTAGATCGATATCTACCAGTGCGTATCTAACAGTGCGATCACTGTTAGATACTTAATAGTAAAACCTAAATCTTATAATACATTATATGTACAGTCACCTGCAATAATATATTACACAACGAAGGCCGCAAAAATATGTGACACGCTCTTATAGCTCTACAAATAAGATCGTGTCAGATATTTTTGCGGCCTTCGTTGTGTAATATATTATTGCAGGTGACTGTACCTACCTACAAATCAATTCATTAGTCCAATGACTTTAGTAGTTAGGTAAGTATACTGTATTTATTTCTGGATAACTAGCTAAATATTGAAATGACTGCACATTAAATCAGTCTAATACTCACATAACCATTGTAATGTGGTTTTCCCTCTAATATAACTTCTAAAACGTTCCATCCATCATCAACTCTGTTGTCAGCGTCGAGGAGGGTTGCTTGGCCAACAACATTGTTTTCTTCTGCCTCATACACTGACACTGTCAAGTAATCGTCTACAGCAACTGATTTTGAGTAAACCTTGATTTTCAAAATCCCACCACTAGCCAATGATAGTGTGTCTGAGGCTATACAGCTTGGATTTGCATTCGGAGTTAATACATTTAAAACATCATTTTCATTATTTACGCTCACAGCGGTCACACTGAAAGTACCTTTGAATTGTTCTTGGCACCGCCCATTATCACTTGTAAACAAATCTTCTATGTTCTTTTCACATAGATCACAACTCACTACGCCAAGTATTAACAAAACCGCCAGACACTTAGCATATTCCATTGTGGAAATTTTAGAACACGATAATGACTACTTCATTTGTTCATTTTCTAGGTTAATTTGGTATGTCACATAAGTATTATCTCTGATAAGATTGAGTTGTGACTCCATTAATGGAATATCGATTAGATACATTTCATAGACGACGCAGAAATTTCTATGTTACACCCTAAGTAGGTAAATGGTTTCGTTAGTTATTGATATTTGATATTATTTAGGGATCGTTTTAGGTACGTGACTGCCGTGATCAGAATTCGTGGAACATAAATTACATATCAAATAAAATACCAACCTATTATACTAAAAGAACTGGCATTTACTAGCGCGGATTAAACATATATTGCAGTTATTTTGTGTACATCAATTAATCTTTTTTTTTACCGTTATTCTGATAAAACTTATTAAACCTCTTTGTATTTTGTGTAACTATGTGTGCCCAGCGCCTAATAAAATACGAACGCAACATAGGTATTACACGATAAATTACAATTATCTTACTATCACTAAGGCGTTGAAAGTTTTATAATACATGAATATAATCTTGTCAAGCAGGAACCCTTCTTACTTACAATTTATCTACACTCTTTTATTAGAAAATACATATATATTATTCCAACAGAGAGGTGTGAACTTTGTGGTAAATACTCCGATATTGTCAGGTCCTTTTATATCAAAACGGTAAGTATGGGACCCCGAGGACGCTACAACTTCTAAATAAATATGGACATATAAATAATATTAGTGGAGGAAGGGCCGCAGGGAACCGATCCCAATATTACTTACTTTTGAGTTTCCGGAGCCTTCGGGTCGGGAGGGATACTTTGATAAAGGCAACGGGTCATTTTAGATAGTTCGGAAATGTTCTAATTGCGGTGTCTCTTGAATAATTTATTTAGACTTTTGCCGAGTTGCTGTAAGCACAATAAGTTAAATGACTTTTGCATGCCATTTGCGTTGTTTTAAAGTTGGGTTTTAAATGATGTATTCAACCTATACGTTTAAAGTCAAAATTCGTAATTGACGTTGATGAAGGGCAATATGTTGAATTAAATATTCCGTTGAGCAAGTTATTTTATAGGAAACGTGAAGATATATTATGAACATAATGTTCGTATATAATCATTGGATAAGATGTTAATAAGTATTTATAAAAAACTATATTTTTTTTCTCATCTTGCAACATAACAGATTACAAAATTCAAGGCAATTTTTTGACAACCTATGTTCCTAATACCCTGCCTTTAAAGTGAATCTAAGTTAGAAAATAACTTCCTACGAAAAAAAAAGGCTATCAAAAAACTATTTGAGACACTTTAAATAAGTTTAAGCAATTTGGTGAAGTTTTTTTCCTTTTTCTTCGGATGGTTTACGAAGTAGCTTCTCGCTGAATCCGAATTTAAAATCCCTGGTGAGCTCTTAACGCCGTGGGTACCGAGGATGTATCTTACTTAGATGATCAAACACATAGATGTGGCGCAAGTATCAGGTATTTTTTTCGTATTATTATCGTACCTACTTTATTAACTACAGAAACTAATAATCTGCCGTATTCGAACTTCAAGATATTCACAAGAGACGACACGAACTAGATCTATTCTAGATACGTTATAGTTTAGATATCAACTAGTTCTCTTTTGCAGCGCAATTCGGGCAACCAATGTCACTTTTACGTTAGATAGAGTAAGATATCTATTAGATGTGAATTGGATCTCTAAGTCATATCCTGTGGAAATCGTTCAACAGTATCTCCAGAATCGCGCAAATGTCAATTTTGACAGGTTAGATCTTAAACATATCGTTATCGTATCTTGGTGATGTCTAAAAGATGTCTAATAGATGTCTATTTCAAAATCCGAATCGGGCCCAATATAATATCATCTTTAATTTAATCATGGAAAAATTATGAATGAGGCTTTTCAACTCCTCAACTCCTTTATCACAAAATTTGCGATATGGTAGTCAATAGTCATATCACCTCGTCTATTACAGGAGCAAATTATTTATTATTCAAATAACAAGTTTAACATAAAAGTTTGAATTGGTTAATGGGGTTCCAAGTTACTACCCATTCGCTTCAAGTTGTCCGTCGGTGATCGTTACATGATAAAGTCACAGGTAAAATCAAGATCTGACTTCCAACGCTGGAATTCGGGTCTCTATTGTTTCCCATCGAGTTTTAAGTCATAATGTATTGTTTGTCATATTTTATCAAACAAAGGGACCCCCTGGTATTCACTAATATTATTTCCATCGCATCTTCTTTCTGCAACGTTAATCTAAGCGCAATACTTAGGAGGCAGGCAGCGAGAGCCACAACAAAGCCTGTCAAGTTAACGTCGCCGCCATTGTCCTGTTCAATGCAGAAAGAAATTGGCTACTTTCTTACCTTAAAAGAATTCGATACCTCAGGTATTGAAAAGTTTCGTTTTGACGTTATAGAAAATTGAGCGCAACGAGTGTTCGATTTCACGTAACGTAAAATGAAGGCCCTTTTGTAAGACGACATTGTTTTATGAATGTGAAACATGATAAGAAAATTGACTTGTCATCGATAGAGATGTTGTAAACTGAGAGGCTAAGTTAATAGCCAATTCGAAGTTATATTAAGGCCATCCTAGCTGATTAGCAGGAAGCCGGGTAAGCTAAAGCTATATGTGGTCACGTTCTAGGTACTTTTCTCAACAAATGCGTAGAAATAACTTAACCTATTTCTGTGCATGTATATATAAGATATTGGGTGTCGCTGCATGCTCCTAAGTACCAGGACTGTAAATAGTAATTTTTAAGTTTTTATTAGGATAGGACTAGGATAAACTAACATAGATATAAGTAAATAGTATTGTACATAACTAACAAATATGGACTGTAATTTTGGTCTGAAATAAATATATATTGATTGATTGATAAGATTTTTTTGGTAAATTAATAGTATTCTGAATACGGAAAGATCTTATTTCTGCTACAGTTCTCCTCTTTCAGCATTATTGGCTATTGTCAGCATCTTAACCAAAGCGCGACATTCTTAAAAAAAGCTCCATTTAGGTGCGCTTGCATGACAAAATGCCATCGTCCTATTTCAGTCCGCAGATGGTTTTCAATAGAAAATTATCCATTATTCAACTCGCATTTTCTCCTGAGACTTTTTACTTTATTTCTTATTCTAACATTCCTCCGCTTGTGTTAAAAGTGCAAAAAACTGCACTGTAAGCCGTTGGCCTGCCGGCGTTTGAGCACTACTTTTAATGCGTTTTTAAAAGTAGCTATCCGAGATGGTTTTTGAGTTGAACGTCTCGCCAGGTTCCTGGAATAATCTCTCGTTGATAAAAGGATTTTAGATTATGCATAGTTGAGGTTTAATACCTACTTGAAACGTGGCATGAAACTTAATTGGTTTTGTGTCGAGTTTTAATGCTCAGTTCTAAAATTGAGTCGAGATTATCGTATTCCCTTACTGTGTTAAAAATAAAGAATGCTAAGTTGTGCAAATGATATCTCATACGCTATATTTAGGTATAATAAGTTAATATAATGCTTGATAACATACTTTTCATTAGTGTTTGACATTTCGCTTATACTAAAATAAATAATTGACGCACATCTCACGCACGACTTTACTTCAATTCGCATGCATTAATTAGTGTGAGTGGTCTTCAATGTCATATCAAAACCATAACAGTTTGTTAAATCAGAATCGGAATCCATATCAACATTAGCCTTTTTCTAACATTAAATGCAATATAATGGTTCTCGTTTATATCTAGCTGGCAATTAGTGAAATTGATTTGTTTGCCAGAGGGCTGTATATCAGGATTATGTTAATATCCCATTGTCAAGATTTACTGACTAAACAGAACTCGTATGTAATAATGAAATGCATTTCGCACATTAATTCAGGTTAGATAGTAATGCACATAACGTTATGGGTTTAGTAACATCCCCAAGCCAATTAATGTAATATCATTTAATGTTGTTGTACAACCACATACCTATCTGCCATACGGCTAATATGTAATAGTAAACACGTAGGAAATATGTAATAAATATGATACGCTGTTTTGCCATTACAGAGCAGATAAAAGATAATGATGAAACTTATTTCTACTAAATACTTTAACGGAGCAGACATTTTCTTGGACATTTCTTTACTGTCGCTATAGTTCACTAAATAAAATACTTTGCCTCGAATTCTTGTTCTTCAACAGATTAAAGAAGAAAATGTTTCTCTAGATCAAGGCCTGTTCACTTCCTAAGAAAGTTATGTCCCCAAATAATTGCGCATGTGTGCGCCTTAATCTTCTATGTGTGCGTTGGCCTCCGGGAAAAAGTTGCGAGTAATAAAAATAAAAACATTTTTTACAGCAACATTGCTCCCAACTCTGATTTAAATTATCACGAATTTTATACAATATTAATCATAAAACGGGACTTAAAACGCTTAAAACTTAATTACATGCGATTAAGTTTTATAATGAATATTTGCTTCCAACTGTCTTTATCAATGTTCATAAAATATATGGAGGGTAGGTACGTCTACCCACCATAATAAAAAATATATTTGTCAATGACTCTGTCCAACTGCTGTGGTTAAAGTTCATAACGAAAATTTTATTTATTAACTCTTTAAATAATACATACAACGTGTACCGCTACGTACCACTTAAGACTGTAAGTCTGTACCTACATGGATTACAGCAATGCACATAGAAAATGTGCTAAATGCGGAGCAACGGCTGTTGAAGCAGCCAGAGTGAAATTTACAACTTTAGTGGGTTCAGAAGGAACCGAGTCATAACGCATCTGGAAAGCGTATTAATTAACCGTGAAGAAATGTATGAATACAAGTTGGAAATCTGTGTAAAATGCCGTATGTAAAGTGTAGTGTATCTGTGTGTAAAGTGTAATAGGTAGGCATGCCTAATGTTATTTGTATAAAAGGTACTGAAAACTTTGTGAATGCGCTTTATTAATGTCTATTTTTTTATTAAGTTGCCAGTTGCCAGTTTTCAGTGTATATTTTTATATGTAAAACATTTTTTAATAAATAATATATATAATGTTATAAACATAAACATGCCTTTTATTTAAATCAATTGATAATACCACAAACAAGGGGTAATATTTGCATCTTGCATATATTTCGTGATATGAAGATAACAAATATGTTTATCAACAGAATTACTACCTACCAATACCCGCCAGGCTAAACCGGTTGTCAACTTTAGTTCCATTGGTACACAAAGACGGCGCCACTAGTATAAACGTATAAACGGTTGGGGACATTTTTTTGTATGGAGTTACCGTTCTTCTCCTAGTGAGTATTATATTCTTTGCTCTAGATATATTGATTTGAAATAACACGATTTTCACTCATCATTCCAAAATATCCCATCACATATCATCGGATGTCGTAAGTGTTACACAGTTTACACACAACAATACAGTAAAGTGATACCTAGTGTACAAGTGAATAATCAAGATCAAGTGCGGGTAGTTCGCAAAACCCGAGCGGCAAGAAGATGTTGATACAATTCCTCGCCAGTTTGCCTGTGACCACGAACGTAACGTCACGTGCGAAACGTCAGGCCATAAATAAACGCAAGTTTTATGCGATTTAGTCCCGTGTTAGTTTTAAGATTATGTTTCTCTAGTATAGACAACAAAGTAAACCTACTACCAGCAATAAAACGCAATGCAAAAAGATAACGCCCATGCGCGTATGAACTAGTCAATGCAACAAACAGCTAGTCTATTCTGTCGGTTCCGGACGATTTACGCAGGCCGATAGCGATTCTTTCCGACTACACGTCGTTAACTGGAATAGATAACATTTGTTCCGGTAGATGGTGTACATTCGTTTGTTGGTGAGGTGTCAGGATGGCGCGTTGCGGGGATTTTATGGCTGTTTTAGATTGTTATGGGGGTATATAGGGCGGCTCATAACACATACAACATGCATACGCAGCTCCGGAGAAAATGATTCTCGATTTTTAAAAGGAAGTTTAAAAAAAAGGAACGTGAGGCATAGTGGTAGCTAATCACTAATCACCCATCTTATTCTGCCGTATAAATGCGTTGACCTACCGGGTATTTTTAAGTAACCTCAAAACTTCACAATAGATAAATTTGACCAAAATACTTAAGTAGCTATTAAATAAATATTTGCACATCGATGCCTTAATTTATAAATATAAAGTTATGTTTTATGTAACACTTACGCGGCATTTCATCAGAGATCCTGATCCTGCTCATAAACATCTTTAAAAGAAATCACTACCCTTCAACTTAAATTTTGGCCAACCGCCTTTAAAACGTTTTTACTATCTTCCTGAGCTACACTATGTTTGGCATTATCCATTTTAATGCTATTTCTTTTCTTCAAAATAAACATCATTGAATACAGAAGTATTTTAAAGTTAAATTAAAATCGTGTTTACCAAAATGTCACAAAAAATTGTTATGACAAGACAACTTGTGATGCCACTATGATTCGCTTTTAATTCCATTTTATTTCATTTCTTCAACTTTTTGTAGTCAGTCCATGCATACGTATGCATTAACGTAATATATCTATGGACTGGCCTTACGGGCACTAAACATGGTATCTACTAGTTCAGCGGTGTTACTCACGAATTCCAGCCAATCGTGCAGTCTAACGCAACTAGTTGCGACCAATAGCGCGCGTGATGCGAACTCATCAACCAATCGCGTTGTACCGGTGTGACACCATTATTCGTCACAGCAGCGGCCTGACAGGGGTCAGGCCTCATTATTATTGCCCGTAAAGCCAGTCCCTAGATATCTAGGTCAATGGTACCTACCTACTATTGCTTTAAAACAAGAAAACGTTAGTGTAATGCTTGTAATGCTGTTACATCTCATACCGAACCCGGGTAAAGTTCCGTCTGAATTGAGCCATAAATTCATAAGGGTATCAGGCGTGTCGCTACATGCAACACGCAGATAACTTTACCGATAGATGAAGCATGTAAAACGTCTCGCTCCCATTATAATCAACCTCTTCGAACAGGAGGATGTTCTCAATCAACGGGATCTTTGTCTTTATTTTTATTTAGATGGTTGAACAGATTTTAAAAATTATGTTTTTTTATACTTCACAGTTGGTGTCATGGCCATCAGGTAAATACAGGGTGTCCCATAAGTGATACGTCACAGTGACACTGGTGGTAGACCAGGCCAAGAGGACCCAAACCAACTTAACATGACCCCAGTAAAAGTGGCACGGTTTTCGAGTTATTGCCAAATTAAGGTTTTTCATGAATTTTGACCGTAAAAAACATTGTTAGTGCCAGTGTGCACTCGGAAAGGTCTCGAAGTTAATTTTTTTTATGTGTACGGCATCATGAATAGTTAACTAAGATAACAGAATAGGAATTTTATCGATAAACAATGTAAAATGCAAAAAAAGTAGTGGTTTAATCTTGAATTAAATTCACAGCGAAACATTAATTTCGACTTTGACCTCCTGTCGTGAAAAAAAATACAAAAAAAAGTAATGAGAAAATAACGTCAAGCTATTGAGCATGTTATGCAAATTCAAAAATGGTATGACAAATGTACCTTCCTGCAATAAAATAGGAATTATTATCATCTTTCGAAAGCCTCATAAAAAATAAATTAAAAGTAGGAAATCTGCAATCCGTTGCTACTTAGTAAAAATAACGATTTATGTTAAGATGTCTAATTCTGGATACAGAAATAAAAAAAACGCCTATTCAGTATTTGCCGAAAGCCTAAAAGAAAGAGATGGAAAATGGTTATCTCCCTTTTTAAGGATATCATTGAGTTGATAAAGGTTCAAGGAAATACAATACTGCAGGTTGAAGTTTAATCAATTTATTGAAATTGTTTTATTTTACAATAGGTGCTCGAATTGTTTTACCCCGGCTCGTATGCACGCTTGGCACCATCTTGTAAAACTTCAAGTTAATTTCCTTAAATAAATTTCGGATATGTTTCATGCTGCCTCGAACATACGCCGCCGTAGTTCCTCTTGGGACCTTATTGGCTTGGAATAAACTTTATCTTTTAAACATTTTAAGCATCCCCAATGAAAAAAATCTAATGGGTTTAGGTCCGCGGAACGCGGCGGCCATACCACTGGTCCCAATCGGCTGATCCATCTGGGAATTTCTGTGTGAGGTGGTCGCGGACATCGCGAGCGTAGTGTTCTGGGCAGCCATCTTGCTATGGTTCCAGCTCCAAGAAGATGGATCGGCGACCAGTGGCACGCCCTAACGTTTCCCGGACCTAAACCCATTAGATTTTTTTATTAGGGATACTTAAAAGATAAATTTTACTCCAAGCCAATAACGTCCCAAGAGGAACTACGGCGGCATGTTCGAGGCAGCACGAAACGGGTGCGGTTCACTGTATATAACAACTATGGATATATTGTTGGTCGATATAACGATCAACGGATATAATTTATAAGACATATACATACGAATGACATATTTTTATCAGATATATCTCTCATAAGAGGTATTTGCTATAACATCTTTCAACCTAATTCTAAGGTAGTATAACGCACATACTTTATAATAAGGTTCGGTATAACATTAATTAGCTATTATGTATTATAGACATATTATTTGATATTGGAGAGTCGAATCAAGTACGGTATAGTTTAAAAAAATAGACAGGAATCCCCATATTTAAAGAGGAAGGCGGTTCGGGGGGCTCGCATAACAAAGAAGAGCATGTACAACCGCTGTTTTAGGTTAGGTTCGTTAGTTATCTTTTGTCCCTCAGAGCAGAAAATAGAAGCCCCGCAAAGCGGGGCTTCGTCGATTTGTCACCAAGTCATATTTGCTATGTTAAAACCTATATTAGTATGATTTCTAAATGCAAGCTCTCCGCATAAATTTCATTTTATGGATTGAACCTAATATAATTTCACACACGATATAATAATGAAGTAATTTTTTTCAGTAATTTATAAATGTTGGGAGATTCAATTTTATAAAAGAAATATTTAATGTATGTAATATTATATGTTATACAGCTAAAAATGTTGTCATTTAAAACTTATATTGGGTAATCGTTAGATTAAATTTATTTTATAAAAAATAATAAAAATAAAAAATAAAAAAAATAAAAATAAAAAAGCCTTTTATTTCTTGCATATTACAATGTCAAACATAAATAAAATCTGCAATACAATTTGTTTCATTTTTCAAATAGTCAAATTTAAGTAAATATTTGGTCACTTATGTTAGGTACATGTTGTTATTTGTTTTTTTTTTTTTTTTACTACGTGAATTAAGCAAGAACCCCCTCTCAGGTAAAGGCCTCCTCCAGAGTAAGCCAGTCGGATCTATCCTGTGCTTTTTGTATCCAGTTTGTCCCTGCGACTTTAACTATCTCGTCTAACCATCGCGTGTATGGTTTGCCGCTGTTACGCTTTCCTGGTGGTCCTGGCCATGTCGTTACTTGTTTTGCCCATCTATTGGACTTCATCCTGGCGACATGTCCTGCCCATCTCCATTTTTGTTTTTTTGCGTATTTGAGCGCGTCTATCACGTTAGTTTTGGATCTAATAATGCTGTGCTTGATTTTCTGGATTTTTCTAATATTTGTCATACTCCTTTCCATACTTCTTTGGCAAGTAATTATTTTGTTTTTAATATTTTTTGTAAATTTCCAGGTTTGCGCGGCGTACGTGAGCGATGGTAGTAAACATGAGTCCATGATTTTCTTTTTAAATTTAATAGGAATTGTGCTCTTTAGTATTTCTTTTTGGCTCCAGAATTTGTTCCACGTGATCTTGATTCTCCTGTCAACTTCATGTTCGCTATTTTTCATGTCGAATGAGATTTGCTTTCCAAGGTATATATAGTTATTAACGTACTCCATTTCGGTATCTTCAATATGCATTGGTTGTTGTGTACTATTAGTCATTATTTTTGATTTGCTGAAATTTATTTCTAGCCCTGTCACTCTACTGGCAGCCTGCAGGGTTAGTATCATGTATTTTAGGTCTGAAAAGCGTTCTGAAAGCAAGACGATGTCGTCTGCGAATCTTAGGTGATGTAGGTAGCTACCGTTTATAGGCAATCCACGGCCAGACCAATTCAGCTTGCTAATTATCGACTCTAGCACTGCAATGAATATCTTGGGTGATATGGGATCGCCTTGCCTTACGCCACGTTCAATTTGTATTGGTGGGCCGATTGTTTCCAGTTGGACTCTACTCGTGGTATGTTTGTAGAGTTGTTTTAAGATATCAATGTACTGGAGCTCTACTTGTTGTTCCTTTAATGCCTCCCATATTGACGAGTGAGATAGGGTATCAAAGGCTTTTTGATAATCTATGAAGGCAATGTATAGCGGCCTCCGGAATTCCTGGTATTTTTCAATTAGGAGCTCTACTGTGTGCACATGATCTATCGTTGAGAAACCGCTTCTAAAGCCTGCCTGTTCAACTGGTTGACATTTTTCTAAAGTTTTGCTTATTCTTTTTTCTAAAATCGATGAAAAAAGTTTGTAGAGGCTTGGTAGTAAACTAATAGGACGGTAGTTTCCAATGTCATTGGGGTCGCCTTTTTTATATAAAAGAATAATATTGGATTCCGACCACTGTTTTGGTGTTACTGCTGTGTCAAGTATTAGGTTAAAGAGGTGTGCAAGTGGGTGGGCAAGAAATGTAGCGGCGTATTTTAATGCCTCGTTGCTTATTTTGTCTGGGCCTGGGCTTTTTTCTAATTTCAGTTTCTTTATTTGCTGCATCACCTCGATTTCGTCGATTGCTTTGACTTTACTGATATTTAATGTTCCCTCTTGTTCCAATTGACAGTTGTCAGGTGACTTTTTTTCTTGATATAATCTCTTGTAGAAGTCTGTTGCTACAGTTAAGACGTCGTTTCTTTTGTGTGTTATTTTATCTGATGTTTTTATTCCTTCTATCCAAGTTTTATGCGTTCTTAGTTCTTTATACGCTTTCTTTAAGCTTCCAGATAAGGTGAGGTGTTTTTTGAATACTTCTTGTCTATGGTTTTTGTAATCGTTTTTGATATTTTTGCTAATCAATTTATAAAGTGCGCTCAGCTCTTTTTTCATTAATAATGATTTCGGTTTAGTGTTTTGAAGCTCGTGTCTTCGTTTCATTAGTTTTTTTGTGTTTTCAGTAATCGTCGAGTTTTCCGGATGGTCTTTTCTAGCTTGTTGCGCTTTTTCGAGACTTCGTATGATGGCGTGTGCAATCTTGTCATGGTAACTTTGTACTGTAGTATTGGCGTCGTAGTCCAGAAGGTCTGTCTTAAAACATTCTATGGCTTCAGTGTATGCCTTGATTTCATTTTCGGTTTTTAATAGACTTTTTGGTAATTTGTTGTAGTTGGCTCTACTTTTTCTGTTGTGTTGAAGATTTATCGTGCCTCGTACTGGTCTATGGTCCGATGGGTACATTGTGTTAATAACTTCGATGTTTTGAAACCATTTTGGTTGATTGGATAGGATGTAATCAATTTCGTTTCTGGTGTCGCCATCTGGTGATCGCCAGGTCCATCGTCGGCAGTTTCTTTTTTTAAAGAACGTGTTGAGTATGGATAACTTGTTTTCGTATGCGAATTGAATTAATGTCTCTCCTCTGTCGTTTCTTGTTCCGTAACCATGGCGTTTTGTTACTAAATACTCATCAGGTTTAGGTTGGCCAATTTTTGCATTAAAATCGCCGATTATGATTATGTGCTTCCCTGCAAGTGTAAGCGCCTTTTTGATTGAGTCATAGAACCTTGATATTTCGTTGTCGTCTGCCGATGTGGTTGGAGCGTAGACTTGAATTATATCAATTTGTAAGTTGCCAATATTCAGAGTTAGAAGAGCTATTCGTTCACTTAGCCCTATACCAAAGCGATCTATACTGTTTTTATGCTTTTTTTTTACGATAAAGCCGACGCCGTATTTCCCAGGTGTAGTACCCATCGTGCAGAGTATAAACTGTTCGTATTCTTCTATCGAGCACCCAGGTCGCCTGACCTCGCAGATGCCCATAACATCGAAGTGTATATTTTTCACTGCTTCCCATAATTCCATTAATTTTTCATGTGTTGATAGCGTTCTTACGTTGAACGTCACGATGTAGAGTTTGGTGGAGTAGTCATGATTGTTTTTCTCTGGAGGGTTTCGGTCATAATCTCCCTCGGTGACCAGCCGGCGTGGGAGATATTGTATGGTTTGTTTTTTTGGTGCTTGTTTCTGTGCTTGAGAAGGGGTTGCTAGTTGCTATTCGACTGACGAGTCTTGCTGTAACGACGTAGGCGTGGGATTTACAGGACTGAAAAAGTTTAGTATGCCTGGTTTGATCACTCCCTCCGAAGGGCCCGGAGCTCGATGTTTAGGTTTTTCCTTGTGGCAGTCGGCATGAGAAGTAACCGGTGAGAATTTATTTTTCTTGCTTATCTGTTCAGTCCCTGCTGTCCTATGTGATGAAGGGCGGTTTTGTGGAGATAGTGACAAGTTCCTCTTGTTGTTTGTTCTAGTCCCGTTGTTATTTTTTAATATAACCAATTTATCATATTTAATTACGACTTTATTTCCTTTGTCTCTCTCGGCTTGTGCTTGAGCTTGTAATTCCTTCCTGATTTTTAAGATTTGTTCTGGGTAATCTTCCTTGATGTAGCATTGTGAGTCTGCTAATTTTTTCTTTTGTTTTAATATTCGAATTTTCGTGTGAAGTGTTGTGAAAGTCACTATTATGGGCCTAATACTCTTGTCAGATCTCCTCCCTATTCGCCTGATTGATTGTATGTCGCTGTAGCTTAGCTCTAGAGCAAAGTTTTGTTTTATAAAGTTAGTAATTTTGATTTCTAGTTCTTCGTATGATTTTTCGTCGTCTTCGATGCCAAAGAACACTAGGTTGCGTTGCCTTGATTGTTTTTCTAGAAAATATAAGCGATTCTCTTGATTCTCGACTCGTTCTTTTAAATGGTCATATTTTTCTTGTATAGAGAGAAATTTTTCATCTATTGTCTTCTGTATATTCTCGGTCACACTCTCTGCATTCGATTTAATACTAGATTCAAGGTCAATTCGTAGTGTGTGTAGCGTTTTCATTATTTCTTCTAATTTAGCCTCCATCTTATTGTGCTGGTGTTGTGATAATAATTATTGAAAATAACGCCCTCTAGTGGCGAGTAGTGGTATTATATGCATAGATCGTTAGAAGGCCTACAACTTGTGCAGTGTACCAGGCGTTTTGCTATCCGCCGCTAGATGGCGCTTATATCAACGTGCGCGTAGGCGTGACTGCAAATTTGTATTGAAATGTTAGGTTATAACCTTTATCACTTTAATTATAATGCCACTTTAACGGTTTATATGCTCAGATTACTATCGCTATGGTTCACTTTATACACTTTAGTTAAAAGTTAGTCCGAAAATAGTCACTGTCTTCTTTATTTCACACTTGTTTACAAGTCACATATTTATATCTTTTTCACAGTTTTCCGTTAGAATCACTCACTGTCTACAATTGATGTTGCAATTCAATCACTTTGAGTTCGTTTGGCAGTAATTTTCGGCTATTGTTAGCGGTTTTATTTCGTTTTTTAGCGTTTCTTTGCGGAGCTTAAGTTGACGTGCCGGCACACTAGCGCCCTCTCTTTTAATTTATTTTATATCTACCCTTAACTATACAATATAAAATTATTCCTCTTGTTGGTATACACATTATTGATTATATTACCTTAGTGATATATCTTTCAAAATTATACCATATGTTGTTATATCGAATGAAAATATATCATTTATTGTTATAGCGATCATTACACACCCGCACGAAACATATCCGAAATTTATTTAAGAAAATTAACTTGAAGTTTTACAAGACGGTGCCAAGCGTGCAAGCCGGGGTAAAACAATTCGAGCTCCTATTGTAAAATAAAATTATTTTAATAAATTGATTAAACTTCAACCTGCAGTATTTTATTTTCTTTGAACCTTTATCAAATCAATGACATCCTTAAAAAGGGAGATAACCATTTTCCATCTCTTTCTTGACGACCGGTCTGGCCTAGTGGGTAGTGACCCTGCCTATGAAGCCGATGGTCCCGGGTTCGAATCCTGGTAAGGGCATTTATTTGTATTATGATACAGATATTTATTCCTGAGTCATGGTTGTTTTCTATGTATTTATATATTATATATATCGTTGTCTGAGTACCCACAACACAAGCCTTCTTGAGCTTACCGTGGGGCTTAGTCAATTTGTGTAAGAATGTCCCTATAATATTTATTTATTTATTATTTCTTTTAGGCATTTGGCAAATACTATCACAGTTTCGTTACGCTATGGAATCATTTATTGGGGTAACTCAGTTAACAGGGAAGCCGTCTTTATGGCACAGAAGAAATGCGTGAAAGCGGTTCGAGGGCTTCACCTAACAGATAGCTGTGTGCCACATTTTAAAGAACTGAAAATTCTTACTTTGCCGTGCCTCTACATTTTCGAGATTGCGATGTACATCAAAACAAACCCAACACTATTCAGGACGGTCTCTGAGGTATTTGCTAGAGATTCCAGGTATCCTCAGAATCTCTTTCCTGTTTCCGCAAAAACTGCACTAATGCGCAAAAGTGTGTTCTGCTTAGCTAGTAAGATTTATAACAAATTGGCTGTACCATTCAGAATGTTACCCATAAATCAGTTTAAGCACAAACTACCGACATTTTTAATTGATAATTGTTTTTACACTATTTCTGAATTTTTGCTGTATAATTTTAATGGTTCTGATTTGATATGACTTTAATATTAATAATGACTAGGTATATATATATAGATATGTAAATTTATTTCGCATGTTAGTATGTAAGGAAATAATTCAAGTTTTTGTACGCCATCAGGCAGGGTATAGTGCTACAAATATTTATTTACCGCCACTGTAATCAGTTTGACATATACTCACAAATAAAAACACTTTGACTTTGACTTTGACTCTGACTGAATAGGCGTTTTTTTATTTCTGTATCCAGAATTAGATATCTTAACATAAATCGTTATTTTTACCAAGTAGCAACGGATTGCAGATTTCCTAGTTTTAACTTATTTTTTATGAGGCTTTCGAAAGATGATATTAATTCCTATTTCATTGCAGGAAGGTACAGTCGAGGACATAAATATGTATACATTTTTTCACCTTATTTCAATGGGTTAAGGTGAAGAAATGTATACATATTTATGTCCTCGACTGTACATGTGTCATACCATTTTTGAATCTGCATAACATGTTCAATAGCTTGACGTTGTTTTCTCATTACTTTTCTAGTAATTTTTTTTCACGACAGGTGGTCAAAGTCGAAATTAATGTTTCGCTGTGAATTTAATTCAAGATTCAACTAGTACTTTTTTGCATTTTACGTTGTTTATCGATAAAATACCTATTCTGTTATGTTAGTTAACTATTCATGATGCCGTACACATAAAAAAAATTAACTTCGAGACCTTTTCGAGTGCACACTGGCACTAACAATGTTAAAAACGGTCAAAATTCATGGAAAACCTTAATTTGGCAATAACTCGAAAACCGTACCACTTTTACTGGGTCATGTTAAGTTGGTTTGGGTCCTCTTGGCCTGGTCTACCTCCAGTGACACTGTGACGTGTCAGTTAATGGGACACCCTGTATATCACCACGGCTTCCACGAGAAAGCTAGAGAACTCTTCTAATATTACAGGAACATATAGATGTTAAAAATACCCAAATCACTATAGAGTTATTTGGGTATTTTGCATTTCATCTCAGAAAACACTACTGGGTAATAAAGACGGTGGAACTGCTGAAGACCATAAAATTATAACACTTGAACTATTCGTGTGTGTGACAATTTATATGGTAGGTACCATAAAAGTAAAAAAATACATTAAATATTAAACTAAACAAGTAACTTAAACTAGAATTAATAATAATGATATCCATACTTCTTTCTAACACTCTCTTACATTTAGTTAAAGCGATGGAGTATAAAATAGTGTAGCATACGATTGGGTAGTACGCGTTGGTATGTAGTATTGAACGAATAAAATATTTTTGTGGACATGTAAGGCGGTGTCTAGGAGTGGTTGTCTATAATGGAACAGCAGTAACTTTACTCACCCGTTTTGAATTACGTCATTTAGCTGACACGCAAATAGGGTTCCGTACCCAAAGGGAATCAATCTGCCAGCCATAAGATTACATCTGTATGTTTTGTGGAATGTTTTAAAACAGACCCTATTCCTTGCTTCTTCAACTTCCAGTGCTCGACATGATAATGCCGTATAGACAGCCCGTTGTCACCTCTATTGCTAATGAAGTGTTTATTGCATTGTGCAACGAGGGGGGTAAGATAAATTTTGCAAACGAGGGTGTTAATTCACGACTGCCCTATGGAGTGAATTAAAGAGTCCAGTTTGAAATATTCTTACCCCTGGAGTTACAATGTTTTTCATCACACTTGCGAAGAAAAAACTAAATTTTAAGCGAAATAATTCTTAAATAGGTACGGTGACATTTCAAACATTCGTCCGCCATTTTGTAAATTTTTGACTGATTAGGCATCGAAGGCACAGAGCATATAGACTCTACTCTTTGGCATCCGGCATTTAGCCACGATTGAAAATTGTGTAAAAATATTTTAAACGGCTATTAAATTAATCAAATTAAATATTTTTTAACATACTCATATAATACCTTGATATTTAACAAGTCCCTAGGGAGTTAAAGCTTTTTTCACAATCCATAAACAATACAGGCCTTACAGGGAACAATAAAGGTCTTTGCCTTCAGTACACCTGCATGAAATAAGCCCTTTTTCGAGCAAGTGTGATGAAAAATATTTATACCTATGTGTCGTCCTCTCCTCCTCCTCCTCCTTAAAAAGCTATCTGTCTACGGCTTTGATGGAAGCTTCCATGACACAATCGCTTCCTTTTTAAAGGACCGTAAACAAAGTACTTGCGTCCAAAACGCAAGGTCTCTGCTGGAACCAGTAGGCGGATGCGCAGTACCCCAAGGCTCGAGCATGGGAAACAACCTATTTCTCATGCTAATAAACGATATCACCTCTGCGTCGTCTGAGCCAGAATACGTTATATATGCTGACGATACATGTATCATACTACACGCTGAAAACATTGATGATCTGGTTTCAAAACTGAGTCAAACCATGATAGAGGTCGATAAGTGGTTTTCTGCAAACGGAATGCTCCTCAATCTAGACAAAACAAACATTGTGCACTTTAGGTTAAGGAGCACTGACATATCCCAGCTAAATATTAAAATAAATAACATTAAAGTCCCACAAGTAAACCAAACTAAATATCTGGGATACTTAATCGACTCTGGACTTACATGGTCCCCGCACATTGATCAGTTGTGTAACGCTTTCGTCGGCATGTTTTGCCTTGTCTAGGCTCGCGCTCACCCTATCGGCAGATAACCTAAGAAAGGCCTATTATGGATACTTCCACTCGATTGCAAGCCGCGGTGTTGACCTTTGGGGCCTGGCTGCGAGTCGGGACAGTGTATTCAAAGTACAAAAGCGGGCGCTGCGGATAATATCTAAGAAACCTTACGACCACCCAGCTAAGGAACTATTTACACACAACAAAGTTAACGCTACCATCGATCTACATATTAGCAGCGTGTCAGTACGTCAGGTCAAACCTCGCTAGGTATAAAACTAATTGTAGTCGCGCTGGGAATAACCCCAGACAGCCAATGCTGGTTGCCCCCGTAAAGAGACTAGCCAAACTCAGGAACTCACTCAGTGTCATTGGGGCAAAAATCCACAACTCAGCTCCGCCCGATATGAAATCAGCGAAAAGTGACATTGAGTTTACCAGGAAACTTAAATCGCTACTAATTGCGCAGGCGTGCAGGGCGTGCTACAGCGTAGACGAGTTTCTTCGTGGAGATCATTCAATGAAGGTATAAGTAGCTTTAAGTAGAAATTGTAATATTATTATTTATGGTGTTGAATGAATTAGGTAGCTTAAGATTTGGTTGTAAATGCTATAATTTGTAAATATGAGGATTTTAATCTCATTATGTAAATATGTACAAAAACTTGACTTGTAAAACAACAAATTTTACCAATAAATAAATCAATCAATCAATCAATCGTACTGAAGTACTGAAGTACTACCAATATTAATTGTATAAACGAGTGTAATGTTTGTAGAGAGTTGCAAGTAGGTAAGTAATTTGAAATGTTTCAAACTAAAGCAACAAAGAAAACAAAAGAAACAACACAACACTAAATACACGTTAAACGCAAACAGCTCCGCCTCTCTCGAACTGGCTTCCGAGAAACAAAAACACGTCGACAATACAATTAATCAATGAAAAAGCGCTATGTGTTCTCCTAATATTTATAGCAATCGGACGAGCGTTGGTCCAATAAAAATACCCCCTGTAGGTACGGTCTCTTGTTTCAACATTGCCCCCAGGTTTTTGTTAAAACTAGAAATCAAAGCGCTACGTTAGGGCTGTCACTGAAAACAAAAGGTATCAGCTTGTTAGTTTAAAAGTATCTCTATAGGTCAATTGTAGATACAGTTAGACCAAGAAAATTCTGCAACGATTTTGATAGTACACGCAGTGCAAGTGTTATTTTAAACGTCAAACTTCTATGAAATTATGACGTCTAAATACCTAACACTTGCACTGCGTATGCTATCAAAATCGTTGCAGACTTTTCTTGGTCTAACTTTACCTATGCTCTGTTAAAAATCACTAGTGATGTAATTCTCAGAAGTCTAGGTAACATTAGGTTAGGTATTTACTAATAAACAAACCGTTATTTTGTATTTTTAGGGGTTTTAGCAGGATCAGCGAAACAGTGAACAGTTTCCGTGGCCTACCTAAGCATTACCTTGTTTGACTTATTTGTATGTAAGTAGGTACTTATATTTAGTGTACCAATTGTCCACCAAAAATGTGTCGTTAGGCAGGCTCACTCCGCGATTTCGTCGCTTTGCTACAGGTAGCTAAAAGTAGGTACATCCGTTCCGCCCCAATTTTGGGGAAAGCCATAAGCCGCGCGTGGCGCTGTCGCTACTTAGCGGCCATATCTGTGCTGATTGTAACAGACGCGTTTTGTTAAAGAGTGAGTCTTCTGTACCTAGTACTATTATTTATTCTGTGCGTTAGGTACTACAATTATTAATTCAAATTCGTCATTTTATAGACGTTCATTGCATTGTGGTTTCATATATTGTAGATTTTCATCTTCAATGAAAACTATCGAAGGCAGCCCTGCCCACCAAGGGTATAAAGGGGCATTTTTCAACGCAAATCCATTTACACTAAAAATATTCGAACGAATAAATCTAAAAATATTACCGCTTGTCGTAACGGGTGCCAAACACTGTAGCCAACGCCATTTGTTTGTTTTTTGCATCTCTATGTCATTACTAAAGTTCTGTCAATAGCCGAGTTTTGTATACTACTCTACATCGTGTATTTTTGATACGACCACATATTTTAAAAGTACATAGTTAGCATAGGTCCAAATGAATGACTCTCATATGTTTTACTAAAAATAATACAATGATTATTTTTCCTTATAAAATTATTCAGCACGAAATGTAAAATTACTTTGTTTTTTTTAAGTGAAAACTTCTTTAGCGGCGCTGTGCACTTTTTATGATGGGGAAAAATGTTAAACTCGTAACAGGTGTCACGTGACCGTACGACGTAAGACGTGACGTTACGTGTGACGGACACTGTTACAATGAGTTTTTCTTTATTGATTTAATTGTTATCTAGTGAGTTTCCCTCAATCTGGTACTAATATAACTGTAGTACTCACAGTGATGTGCTTAGGGGTTTCAAGTAAAGCGACGAAATAACGCTAGATGGCGTTAACCTCAATTATACATAGTGCTGCAGACATTCATTGAGTTTTTACTTCTGCCGGCACTCCCGGAGTGCAACCGGTTTTTTTTAAATGTCGCATTCACTGACACATCATCACAACTGTCACAAGTGAATATTCTGTACCTACCTACTTTGTTAGTTAAGGCTAATTTTTTTAAATCGTTTCATGGCACTGAAACCTACGCCTCGGTTCAATTTGCGGTTGTATTGTACACACAGTATACTAATACAATGCAGGTATTTGTATCAGTCGTATGTATAGCTTTCAGTGGGTAAATAGTGTAAAACAAGCCATTCGCACTTCGATAGAAACTTTAATTCATCATAATTTCCTCCAGAAACAGGAAAATCCGAATGCAGCCTAAACGATGATATTCGGATTTTCCTGTCTACGAATTCGAAAAGCTTCACCTGACAATGAAAACATTTCGTAAAAAATACATTGGAATATTATTATTACAAATAGTAGTGACGTGCAAAATTATACGTAAGTAAATCAGTAACTACACTTAAAAATATGGAGGTAAGTAATTGTATACCTAATTTAATTGTGTTAATTTATTAAAATCAAATGAGCTCTAGAATACAATAAGGTTTATTAACTATGTAGATCAAAAAACCAGTAACGTTAATTTAAACGTAAAACTTTTAAGCGAGCTGTAGATACCTAAGCGAACTCATTTTATAGACGATTAACATTTCATGGAGCTATACGAAAAACGGGAGAAAGTTGAGTTTTTCCACGAAACTTTTGCCGTACAGTATTTTATATTAAACTCAATCATGAATATTTGAGTGTGATTTCATTAACATTATGTACCTACAGCCAATAGCAAAAGTAGCATGATGGTTTGAACACGAAATTTATCAAAGGAATATTAGTACAAATTTTCATACATGATAATTCTACATAGGGGTTTGCCGCAATCCTGCTGAACGTGATCAAAGGAAATAATCCAAGAAATCACACATCTATTTTCGTATAACCGAACTAGACACCATTCAAGTTTTGAGTCAAGCCGCATTGTTAGCCGTGTAAGGATCGACAGACAGGGGTCTAGGTGCCAGAATGTCACTGTCAATGATGCCATGGTGCTAATCAGCGTACCAGGAACCGACCATAGTTACTCCCCTCACTGGGGGTGAGTATTTACCCCCCCACGGGGGTGAGTAGCTAAGTAGATAAGCTATAAGAGTTTGGAAAGCTTTGCCATTATTTAAAGAAAAACTGTAAAAGTTAAGGAAATTAAAATATTTTTGTTTTACCAAGGGCGTTGAAGCGCAAAAAAGGTTGGATGCCCCTGATCCTATGGCCTACACCAAAAAAAATACCAGGAATATATTTATTTGAAAAATAAATCGAGATTACTATATAATTAAGTAGTACCTACTAATTTGAATTCTCACGTTATGTGACGGAAATAGAATAAGATTATGCTTGATTTTCAAGACAAACGAAACGTAATAAATGTTAGGTTGTTCCAATTTATTATCTAACTTCGTAAATTTAATTTAAGTTATTAAGCCATGTTATTAAGTACTGTGGGTAGCTGGACTGTGAGTACCTGGGAGCCTACCTATGCTAGTATGCAGAAAATCAGCTTTAGATCAATCAGAGTTCGTAGAAATGTAGAAATTCCAATGATTATTGTATATTCATTGAAGGAAGGGGCTCGATTAAAAATTTAGAGAGTTTTTTTGAATACGTAAGTAACTGATTTTATGCTGAAATTATGTATGCGGGGCTGTGGATAGAAAAACCTTTTTCACAATGTAATAATTGTCATTGTGGCATATTCCACTTGGTAAATGACTATTCGTAACATGGCCGCTTACTACGATTAACGAATGTTTTTTTGAATATCTAATGATGTTTATTTACGGCTAGAAGACATAATGTTTTAAGCAAATGATTGGGTACATCGCGTGAGTGTTCACCAAAACCATATATTTTCTTAGATACAAAGGAATATCAATCACGGAGCGAGTGAGTGGCCCAACTAAGTAATTAAAAGTAGGTAATACTATTAGGCCGAAAGTGTATTGTATCTATTTTAGTGTAGCTACATTAGTGTTCTGTAGTTGTATGTTTCAATGACTATAGTTAGACCAAGAAAAGACTGCAGCGATTTTGATAGCCCCCGCAGTCCAAGTGTTATTTATACGTCATAATTTCATAGAAGTTTGACGTTTAAAATAACACTGGCACTGCGAGGGCTGTCTAAATCGCTGCAGACTTTTCTTGGTCTAACTCTACTTCATTCCAGATAATGAGTCTTTCATATTATGCCATTACTTACAAACGTACTTGCCTATAAAAGAAGAGATGTTATATATATATATGTACCTAGGTACTTATAAATGATTCTGACTTGACTTTATAACTTCAGTAACACAGTAGAAGCAATACTAACTACAAGGCGACTGTAGTTGTTGTGTTAAGACGAAACAGGAGCTGAGTTTTAAATATTTTAGGTAAATATACCCGTCTCGCTAACGGAAGCGGCACCTAAAAGTAGTGCGATAAGGACAAGGCGAAAAATCCTGCGTAAAAATCTCAAAAATCGAGGTTTCGTACTCCTCTGTTTCCTCCTCCAAAACTTAACCAATCGTAACCGAATTTGGAAATCTAAATGATTATGAAATTATCTGTGTCGGACCGTTTTGCTTTTTTGGCTAATTGATATCAGTTTTGAATGCCACGCCTCTCATTGCGGCATAGTCAATTAGGCCATTTTGGCCATTTTTGAAGGGCTCTAGCGCCTTAAAAAACAAAAATATCAAAAAAAGCAAAACGGTCCGACACAGATATTGACAATATTAATCTGTGTTGAAAAAATCATTGCTCTAGCTTCAAAAACCACGGAGGAAAACGAGGAGTACGTTTGTATGGAGAAATGACCACTCCCGTTGGCTCTTAAGGGAAAAAACTGTAATTTTCAAATTTTCCCCATTTTTAATTTACCCCAATCCATTCTCCTTTGGGCATCCTGTACAGATTTGGATACCCCGGGAAAATTGGGACGTTTGCACAACAGAACACCTGCCGCCAAAGTTCGTTGCCGTATTTGAATCAGAATGGCGCGAATTGCTGGATCCGACGAACTTTTGTCCGCCGAGTTACCTCACGCTGTATAAAAACATATTTGGTTTCCGATTAGCGAGAGGACTCATATTGAAACATTCATATATTTCTTTCCAAATGATTATGACACATGCATTAGGAATTTAAATAATTCTTACAGAAAATCGTGATAAAGTTTTTATTCTATATTTATGAAGTGCAATAAGAAGTCTGAAATTAGTTTTGAATGCCAAATATATGTAGTATAGAGTCAGACCAAGAAAAGTCTGCAGCGGACTTGATAGCCCACGCAGTGCAAGTGTCATTTTAAACGTCAAACTTCTATGAAATGATGACTTATAATTAAATAACACTTGCACTGCGTGGGATATCAAATCCGCTGCAGACTTTTCTTGGTCCGACTACATACAATTCAGTCCGATCAAGTTTGAAGAAAAACTAAGTGGTTCAGTGAGAGACAGACTTCACATATCCATGGGGATATGCACGCTATGGAGAGAGATCCTTGTTCGTAATTTTCCTAAAACTTTACGGGCCCGATTCAGTTAAATTATGTTTTCTCCTTTTCAAACATTTGTACGTCAAAATGACAGATAAAGACAAACGATTGATTAGCTAATTCAGGCCAGAAACGCATTTATGAATAATGCCATTAAACATAGTAGCACTGCAAGTTTTCATACCAGAACAATCTGCAGTTTTACGTAATCCAGCATGATCGCAGTAAACGGATGCACTATCTATTACAGCTTTATCTCACCCGACGCGCCTTGCTGCCACATAATATCCTTACGGAGCAAATCTATAAGGATAATATTACAGGTACTTTATCGAATGAGGAAATAAAACCCTAAAGGCTAACCCCAGGAAGCATCCTTTATCTTTTTACGGTTCATGAGCGCCATTCAATAAGAAGGACTCTCCATGATTTTGCAATATGACTCTTCCAATATCTGATTCAAAATGGAACTGAGCTCTTTGCACAAAGAGTTAAAGCTTACCTTTGTTTGTTAGGTGAAGTAAGAAAGGAACTCGTGGTTCCACGTTTGGAATTATTGGCAACATTTTGCACGCTAAACTTGCGTTTGAATACAAATGTTTCTAGTTTCAGTCGGTTCGATACCACCTGCATTATTATAATGGCTTGCTTTAGATACCTACCCTGCTATTAGAGTTGCAAATGCGTTATTACAAATAGTATGATTATTTGGCAAGTAGGTACCTAATGGCAGGTGTTCTTAATATTTGTCTTATTTATTAAAATTCAGTCTAGTACACAGATTTCTGATAAATAAAACTTTATTTTAATAAACTTTGCGTGAAAAAAAATAATATTTTACAGCGAAAAAGCTTTTTTATCATATTGCCTTAATGAAGGAATAAAGTACCTAATAATAAATTGTTTTAGTTCAAATTGAGAAAAAGTTTATTATAGCAGCCGTTGAATAGAGATACTCCAATTTAGAAGTTTATATTTATGAAACATGGTTAATAATCGCAATTTATAATTTAGTTTTTGGTAGCCGTAAAAAAAATAATTGTGTTTCAGAAGTAACACTGCATATATCTTGTATAGGCAGGTATTGTTAATTTGTTTTACACGTACAGTCGACGTCAAAGATAATGTTTACACTTTTGCACCTTACTCCCTTCTAATAAGGCGAAAAATGTAATAATCTTTGACGTCGACTGTACTTACTTGGAGTATTCCCCCAGTGTGTCTTATACTTTTAAAAACTTAATTAATTGAATGATATCCCAGGATTTGGTTTATTCAGCTCAAAAGTCAGCTATCTTTATATTTTAAACGTAGGTATTTAGAAAATAACTCAACAATATTTTCAAAGAAAGAGATATCGTACCTACAACTAAATAAGTAACTATTAAAATATTAACCATTCTTACTTCGGTACTGCATTTCATTTTAAATTTGCCATGGTGCCTGTATTTTTTGCTCCAAATTCAATCCGACCACTTGAAGAGAATTAAAGCCGACACAAAAGATTTGATTACACAGGAAAATTTTAATAAAACGCTTGTAAAACAGAATTATGTTCAAAGTTACTTTACGCTTCAAACACCTAAATTTCTTTCATCATGTCAAAATTGTAATGTAAAATTAATTAAAAATAAA
Source organism: Cydia splendana (assembly GCF_910591565.1). NCBI lineage: Eukaryota > Metazoa > Arthropoda > Insecta > Lepidoptera > Tortricidae > Cydia > Cydia splendana. Next base: position 7,495,230 of record NC_085976.1, read on the forward strand.
CATTTTACAAACTACATGGTTCCCTAAGAGCTTTTAAACAAGTGTACACCACATACAACTTGGTAAATATTTTTCAAGCGCCCCGCTTCCACGAGCAAGATTTTAATTAAAATCCAAATCTTGTTAGAGTGACTCTGAAACTGTTCCGTAGGTCAGTGGTACAGAATAGTGGCTAATAGCTCGGCCCCGGCGACCCGCGCATTAAGTTTCTCGAAGCCTGAAATTAAATCTGCCGTGTGATTTACATTTTAATATGGAGAGGGACTCACCTGTCGTAAAATCAAATTTATGGTATTGACTGAATAACATTAGCCGTTCATTTGATCGTAAACTCCTCCGCGACTCCTTCTCCCATCTTTATGGTGATGAAATTAGCTGATCAATTTTGTTTGAGCTCCTAATGCGATTGAGCGTAGATGCTTTTTTAAGAAAATGGAAATACTGTGTTTCCTTTTACTCGAGCAAAATAAATTTAATATTTGAAGTCTAAATTGGGGAGGCTTACTGTTAAAGGACCAGTAAAATTGGATGTCAAGTTGATAGATAGTGTAATCTCAGATCAGAAAATAAAACACGGAACATTATTGTATTTTTTTATCTAACCATGTTTATAAGAAAAAATATTTTGAACTATGGGTGTGTTGTTGTGTAACAATTTAATCGTGTATGGAGTTTTTAGTAACTTGTCATGGTTTACAAGTTCAGTTAGTCATCGACACCAAGAGTTTGGACCCCGGTGATACCGAAAAAGTTTTTATGAAAACCAAACCTAGACCAACAAAATTCAAAACAAAAACGGCCGTTTTAACTTTGGACGCATAGATTGACGAATCCAGCAACATAATAACTAGTTTGATGTACCGTGGAATGGGGTTACTTTGAATCCTGGGTTTACTTTGATAAAAACTTTACTTCATGTTCAAACCCGAATATTACGCTTTCTGAACGTACCCTTTGGATTGTTTTTTTACGGTTGGCAAGATTGAACGTCACTGTCAGTCAGTGATTTGTGTCAGTGTGATCAAGCACGTCGATCGATGGGAATTCCCTCCCTTTGTTCCAAATGAAGACCTCTTCCCGCAATCCATACCAGTGGACCAGACCACAGATAAAATGAATGACCCTTTCTCCTACCCAGAATTATTATGTGCTATGGACCACCTAAAGGACTCCTCTCCTGGCATCGATGGGATACCGTTCTCATTTATAACCCAATCCTCTAAAACCACCAAAGAGTACTTACTGAAAATAATAAACCATGTTCTCATCACCGGTACTGTTCCCGAACCCTGGAAAACTCAAATCATCATTCCTTTACTAAAACCCGGCAAAGACCCAAAAGAAGCCTCGTCATATCGCCCAATAGCACTTTCCTCAGTTGTGGTTAAAATAATGGAACATGCAATCAAAAATCGTATAGAATGGATTCTTGAAAACCGTAACATACTGGCTAACTCGCAATTCGGATTTCGCAGGGGTAGGGGCACTGTTGACAGTCTCAGCATTCTAACCACAGATATCCGGCTGGCCTTTAGCAATAATGAGCAAACTATAGCGGTTTTCCTGGACATTGCAGCAGCATATGATAATGTCAACCTCTCACTACTTAAACAAAAAATGGAACGGTTAAATATCCCTTCAAGATTGACAAATGTAATTAGCAATTTGTTTATGGCCAGATACATATGTGTCCGTTCAAATGGCAATGTTCTTCCGCCCAGGCCAGTATGGCAGGGTCTCCCCCAAGGGTCCGTCCTCAGCCCCATTCTATATAGTCTCTACACTTATGATCTGGAACCCACGGTAGACTCCTTCTGCAATATTTTGCAATATGCGGACGATATAGTCCTATACAAAAACTCCTCATCGTTTGCAGACTGCTCGTCCCGATTGGCCTCTGCCCTGTTCTACCTAAGAGAATACCTTGAAGCTCATGGACTCTCCCTATCCGTCCCCAAATGTAAAGCTGTAGTATTCACTCGTAAAAAAAATATCCCACCTATAGAACTCTCCTTGGAGAGTCAAGAAATTGAAATTGTTAACTCGGTAAAATTTCTGGGAGTTCTGCTCGATTCTAAAATGACTGGTAAACCCCATTTGGACTATATTGCAAAAAAATGCGAAATAAGTATTAATGCTATGCGCTCACTGTCTGGCGTACGATGGGGGGCTCATCCGTACACCCAGAAAATTCTATATAATGCTATAGTTCGAAGCCACTTTGACTATGCTAGTTTCATTTTGGAACCCTGTAATATGACAGCACTGGGCAAACTGGATAGAATCCAGGCTAAGTGCCTGCGAATTGTGACTGGTGCCATGAGGTCATCTCCAATAAATGCTCTGCAAGTGGAATGTCTAGACCCCCCTCTTATAATGCGTAGACAGTACTTGGCCGATAGATTTCTTATGAATATAATACAATATGAGAATCACCCACTGCTAGCAAAATGTAAAGCCCTAATGGATATATCTCCTGACTCTAATTACTGGAAAAATAAAGAACTCCCCCCATTAATTAAATCTTACAAAAAATACTGCAATATAAATTCCTACCAATTTGATAAGAATCAAATATTCTGCTTTAATTACGACACATTAGTCTTTCAACCCAGAGTCGTCTTAGACTTGGGAATTTCTAAAAAAACTCCCAATGCAAACACAGTATTTAACCAAATTATGGACAGACAATTTAAGGGATGGCTACAGGTTTACACAGATGCCTCTAAAATAAACCCAACAGAATCTGTAGGATCAGCGGTATGGATCCCAAAATATAAAATAGTACTTAATAATAAAAGCCCCCCACAAGCCTCAATATTTACCGGCGAAGCAGTCGCTCTATATGAAGCTATCACCTATATTAAATCGCATAATCAAGACAAAAGTATAATCTTGACTGATTCTCTGAGCTGCCTACAGGACCTGAATAGACTACCATTTCACTCCAAGGATAACTTCTACCTTACCTTAAAAATAAAAGATAAACTTAGAGAATGCCATGATGCCAATTTGCAAGTAGTCTTGGCATGGATCCCTAGCCACTCAGGCATAACTGGTAACGAGGTCGTGGACCAATGTGCAAAATCTGCCATACACCAGAGTTTCGCTTCTGACCAAAAATGCTTTACTCGAGACATAAGATCTTCGATAAGATGTCTTCTTTTTGAAAATTGGAATAAATCATGGCAGCTCTCACGTAGAGCCAAGGGTCAACACTACGGTAACTTGTAACCAAATATCCCTCCTAAACCCTGGTTTTTCAAGCACAAAGGCTATTCTAAGGTAACAACTTCGAATATTATCAGATTACGACTTGGTCACATTTGTTCGCCAGTGCGCCTGGCCAAGATGCGAATAAGGGACAGCTCGATCTGTGAGTGTGGACTGGACGAAGGTACTACTAACCATATACTTTTGGAATGCCCCTTAATACGTCATCCAATATATGATTTTCTCCCACGTGAGATAAGCCGTCCAATAAATATTAACTTCCTCCTAACCCTAGTTTATACCACATTTGGTGATATTTTGAATAAATTCCTAACTAAGAATGAGTTCAAACTGTGAAGTATGGTATACTGACAGGTGATGGATCTAGTAAATGTTATAATAACCTTAATAATATATACATACATATATCTATATACATACACAACAAACGTTGTCTGGTTTATGACGTCTTTAACTATTGGAAGTGGTCGTGTTGTCCGTAGGTTGAATGGCTTGTGTTTGTTTGTAGGGTGGATGGATACTCAACCGAACACCGTATATACATCACCGACGATCTATATCATACTGGCCGTGTGTTATCCAACCTCGACACTGGCGGAATCATCAAGCCCTGATGGAGCCATAATACACAAAAATTGATTGATTGATTGATCGATGGGAAAAAAAAATATGTAAGTATCAGTTTTGTGTACTAATAGCTTGTATAACTTTTATTGTACAATGTTCTATATAGCAAATTCATAAATTTGATGTAATCCATTGAATCAGGCATGTATCGGCCTATAACATCGTTTCTTGTTGCAAATCATAATCATGACGGCCATTTTAGTTTCTCGGATTTTGTGGCATGGGGTGTCATTGGTCGCCTATAAGGGTTTACTTTGAACACTGATCAATGACAAATATAGTTTTTTAGATTATTTAGATATTGGAGGTTTTTTTAACTGATTCTTGTATTATTGTTTTAGAAAAATGCCTGAACATATAGGAACTATTGTGAAAAAGTTTAAAACTGGGCTGTGACAGAACTGGTCGAAGGCAGTCCGTCGATACGCCAAGCATCCGTACATCATCGTATTGTTGATTACATATTGTTAATAAATTTTGATAGGTTTTATTGTTCAATTATGCTTCTTACCTTAAGGAGATAAGTAAAATATGAGACTGTTTTGCAATAAAGTTGATTTTTTCTAAACTAACCTTTTTTTCTCTTTGTCAAAGTAACTCCAAATGTAAAAAAATCCCTATAAATCCTAAACCTGCGAACGGATTTTTTTGTAATGTTTTGAAGTTTTACTCCCTATAGGGGTTACTATCGAATTCCGTTGAAAAAAAGAGGGGTATCAAAGTAACCCCAAATTAAGTTTAAAGTTGATCACCACTTTAGATTTTTTTTTCGAAGAACACATTAGTAATAAAAAGAATATTATTTGTGAAATCGATAGAGGAGCAAAAACCGATATTATCATTTTTTTTATTCATTTATAGATTCCATATTCGGGGAGATAAATACATATTAATTTTGAAATTGATCAAAGTAACCCCATTCCACGGTATTCAAAAGGTACTTAAAACAAAATACAGTACGTAGCGGCCCCCTTTTTTAAATACCTATCGTTAAATTTCAATAATCACGATTATTTAGCAGTGGCGCTAGTGTGCACGTTGATGGGCTCTTAATAGCCCACGCAGTGCAAGTGTTATTTATACGTCATAATTTCATAGAAGTTTGATATTTAAAATAAGACCGGCACTGCGTGGGCTATCAAAATCGCTGCAGACTTTTCTTGGTCTAATTCTCCTAGCAAAAGAAGTCTACAATTCCATGGAAAACTATTAAATCAATTACAATATGTAAGTGAGTACGCTCCATGGTAAAAGTTGTTTAGACTACGTACCTTTATAAAACTCAGGTTCAGCTTTCAAGTGCATCAAATATTAAAAAATCGGCCAACAGCATGTCGGGTCATGCACAGTTAAGGGTTTCGTAGTTATCAGCCTGGCACAACAGAGGTTGCCAGAGAAAGGGAGGATCTTTGCAGCACTTAGTACGTCTTTTTACTAAGAAGGGAAGACTTTTTGCGACAACTTAAAAACTACGTAGCCGATTAATATTCGTTATAGTTTTCATTGTAAATTTCAACTACTTTTTTTTTCCTCTTCGAGCGATAAATAAGTAATTCGCAGTTTCCTTTTTTTATGAGATTTTTTATAAGGCAAAGGGAATAGTTATTTACGATACAAGTGCGGAAAAGAGGAAATTCGAAACGAGTGGTGATAAATTAAAACGCGACCGAACGGAGTGTTTTAAATCGACACGAGTTGCGAATTACTTAATCGCACGTGTATCGTACAACGTTTTACAGTACATATGGCACATTAAACTTTTGACATACGCACGGAAAGTGCTGTTTCCCGTAAAACTTACATAATTGTCAGTTCAGTTTTATATTATTTTCTTTATTAGTTCTTCTTTATTTACGTACTAATTTTCGTTTAGTTTTATTTTTAAATTTACAGGTATAATTAAAATATATATCTAAAAGAGTGTAAAAACGTGCAGTTGTTAAACTCTATGATTATAAATACCCCCGTAATCATACCTGACTACCTACTGCCCGCAGAATTAAGCAAAAACAAACGCAAAGGCCCCATCTGTGAGAAATATTATAGGCCATTAGGGTGTCCGCACTACCTCAGTAAATAAACTATCTGCTATTATACGAATGAGAGTTTAAGTCTGCGCCGAATGTACTGGAACGAGCGTCGTCAGCAAACGCAAAACACCTACAGAGTAAACAAGATAGAATTATTCATGAAGCTATTTATTTGTATTGCTTACTTACCTTGGTTTCAGAGGCTGGGTTTTTTGCACTTGACTGCTTATTTGCGGTATAAAACTTAGATAAACAGGCGACAATAAACACGCTGCTAATATGGATTAACATGGGTAGCTCGCTGAAAGTTTAGCGAATGCCTGTGGCTTTTAACGATCAATGAACGCAAGTTTTTGTAAAAATCTATAAAATGAAACAAGATAATTTAAAAGGTCTATTTACCAAAGTAAGTTTTGAGGATTAGTGTAGATAGAGTTAGACCAAGAAAAGTCTGCAACGATTTTGATAGCACACGCAGTGCAAGTGTTAAACGTCAAACTTCTATGAAATTATGACGTATAAATAACACTTGCACTGCGTATGCTTTCAAAATAGTTGCAGACTTTTCTTAGTCTAACTCTAACTATGTAAAATAAATGTTTAAAATAAAAATAATTTGTTTTTGTACAGCTTCATATGTATATGAATATGACAAGGCGACTCTCACTCTTATACAAGAAAATTGTCTTATTTTAGGATACCATTTACCTACATGTTACAATTAAGCACAATATTTATATCTAAACAGATAGTAATAAATAAGTCCTATAATGTATAGATATCGTGATATTTTCATGGATTGGTTACATTTACTCATTATCTCATTAAACAATCTCAGTATAAAAATCTATTTTCGAGTAGCGTTAGGTAGGCGACACTTTGGAAGGGTGCTCCTCATTTCTTCCGTATTTATTTTTATGGACCGGAAATATATTTACCGTATATCTTATATTCTGACTCTAAAATAGTATACTGCCAAACACTGTTCAGAATGAGAACGGAGTACATTACATTTTTACTAATCATATGATCATAGATTAAATAATGCTATTGTAGATACGCCACTCCCAAGTATACCCAATGGGTCAAGGTTTAGCTTGGTCACTTATTTCCAATTAAGCGATACCAACGTCTACAACTACGACTGAGCTTCTGAATTTTTTTTACGTAGGTATGCAACTACCATCGTATCTTCAAACACTAGTCTCGTACCGTCGCCCACACCCCACACTGTTACCTTACATCGGTGGACCTTATGCCTTTTGTAATAAGGTCCACCGATGTACAGGTAGAAGTGGTGCTGTTTGTACGTACGTTTCTCCAGATTAAAAGTACCTACGAGTATCCCTGAACTTCTCAGCTAAAACGGGTACACCTATAGACTGTAGTAGTGTGAAGATGGTAGCATAATAATAACAACAGGAAAGTTGAAAATGGCATGACTGCTACGCAATCTGTGGTAGCCGCACCAGAGAACAAAACCAGCGCACGCTACGTCTCAGAGCGGAAGTTGCAGCCTCCGTCACGCGCCACCTACATCCGGCCGGCGACGCGGCCGCCATGCCAAGGGTTACCTATAAGACCTTTTTGCGGAAACGGACGCAGGGCTTAGAATATGGATTTATATAATCATCATGCAACCAAAAAAACGGTTAACAGCCACTGTGCCAACTCGCGTCTTGTGCATCTTGCACATCCACCACTGGAGCATATAGCTCTAACGTCTCCTGTCTGGACGGCCAATGAAGGCAAGCCGGTTTGAGAGTCCTGCTGCGGGTCTCCTTGGGGTCCACTCCGACCGACAAAGACACCCGGAGACGGAAACCCTGAACGACTCTCGGGAGCACTCGGGTCCGTGGGGTCGTTACTCCCCAACAGCTAACCACAAGAAGAAATACAATCGCCAACAGAAGTTGCCAAGCGGGCGACGTGTTCAAAATGATCTAAGTGAATGTCGTGCGTGAGATATTTTTGTTCCTGTCAGTATTGATGTATGGGTATGCTCTAGGAAAATTGAGTTTCAAATAAATTCCATCAGCACCGTATTTGACTTATTGATGAGTAAACTTACCTCGTTGAATAAATCATCGCGACCCCACAAGTTTCCGCACATTCCTCTCATGTTGTGTAAATTTAAATTGTTCAAACACTCCAAATCCCAACTAATCTAAACTGGGTCACAAAATATAGTACGGATTCCAAAATTCATTTCTCCCTTTCCTAACCTTGCATTTTTCTCGGAGTATGTGTTTGAAAGTAAACTGTATTTCACACATAATAAGGTTATTTTTATAATTCAACAGTCGGAATAAATACGAGGTTTAGTAAGTAGTGTGTGCAAAAGGTACGTACCCGCCGCGTCACGTTCTGGCACTCCGCGTTTTACGAGAATAATAAAATATGATACAAAATAAACGTAAACATTAGAATGGCTGAAGCAGTGGGTAGTACGTGTCAAGGCCGTTGAACCTTGGAGCGAGGGACTTACTCGACTTCGTGGCATGAGGAAATTATGTAAATATGAGACTAAACTACAGGGTTGTTTTTTCATTCAAGAGCGTATTCCCATCTTAAAGGCTGGCAGCGACTTACAACCCCTCTAGGTTTGCAGGTGTCCATGGGTGACGGCAAACGCTTACCATCAAGTGATTCGTCTGCTCATTTGCCTAGGAGGCATCATCATATCATAAAAAAAGAACTGCCCGTGATTTTCTTCGCTTGACAGTTTGCTAATGGTCTCTCCCAATACAATTGCCATTGTTTCATCTCCTTTGGGGACGATCTTCGGGATTGAAGGTATACTATATAATCCAGGTATAATATTGAACAGTTGAAGTGGCAGTGCACAGTGGAAGCTTATAGAAGACTGCGGTTGATTATACGCGGACGAAGATGCGGGCAAAATCTTAGGAGTTTTATACGGGTACACTACATAATTCCGAAATATTTTATGCCGAATTTTAGAATATCGAATTTTATTATTCCGATTTTTAAATCCTCGACCCATCAAAATTCCGATTGTCGTAATTACCGAACGATGAAAATCACGAAGTTTCATATTTCCGAATAGCAAACCGGCGATTTTTTAAATTCCGAACCACATTATTCCGAATATAACAATTCCGATAGTGAGAAACACCGAATTTAACTTTTACGATTTTTAAAATCACGAATCCCGAATTGTCATTATTCCGAAATTTTGAAATCCGATTTGACGTGATTCCTATTTTAAATATGCCAATTTTTTATTTAAATTCCGAATGACGATATTCCGAATTTATTGTTAATAAATAAAGCTACCTACGTTTCTGCAGGGGGTAGCAGTTCTAACGTAACCTAAACCTACTTTTCTAAAAACAGTTATTTACTGTAGGGGTCGCAGTTCTAACCTAACCTATACCTACTTTTCTGTAAGCAGTAAGTTTCTAGGGGAGGGGGGGTCGCAGTTCTAACCTAACCTACACCTACTTTTCTAGTAGCAGTTGGTTTATGTGAATGTCGCAGTTCTAACCTAACCTAACCCACTTTTCTAGTAGCAGTTGGTTTCTGTGAAGGTCGCAGCTCTAACCTAACCCACTTTTCTAGTAGCATTTGGTTTCTGTGAAGGTCGCAGTTCTAACCTAACCTAACCCACTTTTCTAGTAGCAGTTGGTTTCTGTGACGGTCGCAGTTCTAACCTAACCTAACCCACTTTTCTAGTAGCAGTTGGCTTCTGTGAAGGTCGCAGTTCTAACCTAACCTAACCCACTTTTCTAGTAGCAGTTGGTTTCTGTGAAGGTCGCAGTTCTAACCTAACCTAACCCACTTTTCTAGTAGCAGATGGTTTCTGTAAAGGTCGCAGTTCTAACCTAACCTAACCTACTTTTCTAGTAGCAGTTGACTTCTGTGAGGGTCGCAGTTCTAACCTAACCTAACCCACTTTTCTAGTAGCAGTTAGTTTCTGTAAAGGTCGCAGTTCTATCCTAACCTAACCCACTTTTCTAGTAGCAGTTGGTTTCTGTAAAGGTCGCAGTTCTAACCTAACCTAAACCATTTTTCTAGTAGCAGTTGGTTTCTGTGAAGGTCGCAGTTCTAACCTAACTTAACCCACTTTTCTAGTCGCAGTTGGTTTCTGTAAAGGTCGCAGTTCTAACCTAACCCACTTTTCTAGAAGCAGTTGGCTTCTGTGAAGATCGCAGTTCTAACCTAACCTAACCCACTTTTCTAGCAACAGTTGGTTTTTAGGTCGCAGTTCTAACCTAACCTAACCCACTTTTATAGTAGCAACTGACTTCTGTGAAGGTCGCAGTTCTAACCTAACCTAACCCACATTTCTAGTAGCAGTTGGCTTCTGTAAAGGTTGCAGCTGGTTTCTGTAAAGGTAGCAGTTCTATCATGTCCAAATCAATTTTAAAAACGGCTGACCATTTAATTAATTCCCTTTTGAAAATCACGAATGTCATTATTCCGAGTTAACAAAAGATCGAATTTCTGAATACCGAATTATTTTATTTCCGATCGGTCAATGATTTTTCGGAATAGACAAATTCGGGAAAAATATTTTCGGATCTTTTTAAAATCGGAATTTTAAGCTTTCGTTCATATGACAATCGGATTTTAAGTATTCGGAAATAGCGCAGTCGTGATTTTCTTCTTTCGTGGTTTTCAAAGTCGTAATTTCGATATTTCGGACGTATAAAAAATCGTGATTATGAAAATCGAGGTTATGAAAGTCGGAAAAACATATTTCGGAATATTTGGGTGTTCCCGTTTTATACATACTAACTACCTGATTCCATAATATTAGGAAGATACATTATAAAACTCTTGGTTTGCATCGACGTAGCGAGATGATGCGTAGGCGTGGAAAACTTTACGAACAAAGAAAACTCAAAGATATCCTCGGTCCTTTAGCAGATAAATTCAATGGAAGAACGATTATTTCTCAGTCACAGTCAAAAAGGGTTGAAATTAAAAACATTTAACGTGATTAAAATATTTAATATTAACATTATTAAACCCTAATAAAACCTATTTATTTTACTGTAAGTACTTTGATATTGCCATCTTACTTCAACTTTTCTTTCAGATATTTTTATAAATTAAGGCGTTTTAAATTGATCTCGTTAAAATTCTCGGAAGGACTCCTTGTCTCGACTCCGGACTGATTAGATATTTTTTTTAATTACTTACGTATTTTTCTCAAATTAATAAGCAACGACTGCCAAAACTCAAGGACGTTTCAATCAAAGTAAGGGTGATAAATGCTCAAGCGTTATTCCGTGTTATAATTTCGCAAATCCTGTGATTTTGGTATATTATACTTGTCAACCGGGTATAGGCTCAAACTAATTTTGACAAAGACTAGTACATATATAAACTTTTTTTTTTACATTTTTACGCAAATTGACTAAGTCCCACGGTAAGCTCAAGAAAGCTTGTGTTGTGGGTACTCAGACAACGAAAAATACTTAAATACATAGAAAACAACCATGACTCAGGAACAAATATCTGTATCATCATACAAAATAAATGCCCTTACCAGGATTCGAACCCGGGACCATCGGCTTCATAGGCAGGGTCACTACCCACTATGCCAGATCGGTCGTCGAAAGGGCTCATTTATTAGACTTAACTCGGTTGTAGTTAAAAGTCGAAACACAAGTTTAAATGTCGGAAAGAGAAGAGCCGTGGAATATATGGGAACCAATACATCCTACGACTCTCCTCATTCCGCACAGACTTATACACCATCTGAAAGTAGTTGCGGTTGGGTTATTTCCCCGGCCGTACTAAAGCCCCCCGCGGTTTACACAGCAAACGCATTAACACCGCAAATTCGTTGGCGCAAAGATAACACGCCGGACATGTTTGCCCTGTGGAAGGTTATATTAGGACGGGCTAGAAAACACCAAGATAATACTGTCGTAAGCGTAACATCTTGGGATTTGGATAGATGATTTCGCATAGAAATAATATAAAAATTGGAGACGATCTCGCAGTCCGATTTTCTGTCAGACTAAACAAGGGTTGACCGTTGAACTGTATTTAAAATGGGTAAATAATTAAATACTTGAACACTCATACCTGGATTCGAACCCAGAACATTCGCACACGCCAGAACATGCACCATCCGGTTTTTTAAGCATATAATTAAATTTTGTTGTCCCAGGCATAAGTATCAAGATGTGCCTTATAAATAATACGGCAGATCGATGAGAGTAATGTATTCGTCGATATTCCTCGTTTTATCAGGACCATCGTTAAGTAGTAAAGTTGCATGATGATGATGTATTTTCAGCTTAAAAAATGTCGGAATCACGAAAAAAAGATAATTGTGTACCAAAAATAATTTAGTTATTTGAAAGAAAACTAGTGCATTTCATACGAACTGTACCTATATTTCATTAGAAAACTTTATTGCAATAATTTACGAGTACAGTATGGTATGATTCACCCAATAAGAATATTTTTATCTTTAATTAGGTACCTAAATTGAATAGTTTGCTTCAGCTTTGGATACCATAATGAATGGATATTATGCCTAATCATCTCCAGAATTTTTTTCTAACGACGGGTTTTGAACGATATGGCGGGTGGTCACTCGCCAAATCATGAAATTTCATCAGATGCCTGGAAATTTCATGATTATGTAGGTACATAACATGCTATCTCCGAATTGCGATTATTTCCGAAAACACTTTACCAAGTAGTCTTAAGGGTCACTGAGTTAAGCCGAGGCCGGACAGACCAACAGACAGACGGACAAACAGATATAACGAAAGTAAGGGCTAGTTGACTACGAAACCCTAAAACTGTCTGTCTATTCATCGAACGTCAGGCCAGCTTATCACAAATGTGTTGAGTGATGAGGTGATATCACTTACACCTTACACCCCAATTGAGCAGCGACAAAGCCAAGATTCAAGACTTGGGTTGTTGCTGTGTTACTCCAATAGCTTTGACAAAGAAGCCAGTATAAGTTCAACTACCGATCACATACCATGCAAAATATTACAAAACTTAGAGAATAGATAGAGAAAGAACAGAAAGCGTTTATTCGAGGCAAAATAAAGGAAGAAAACAACACGTACCTAACATAACATACATAATATGCCTTATATTATAAGCCACGAAATGGTAAATATGATACTAATTTATTGAATTAGTGCCTCGCTATGACACATGAAGCAGAATTAGATTGAGAACGCGCGACGCGTGTAAAATATAATTTGATAACTTTGAGGAGAACTTGAAAATATCAGTGGAATGTTTCCTACATATTTTACCACCTAAAAACCCCTACATATTAACCCTAGTGTACATTTCATTCGATAGCGTGATGTGCGTTCGCGTTTGCGTTTTGTCTATTTTTGTATGGGATTTTGAACAGCGCGCCAAGTGGGACGTTTTGGGAATTCAAAATCCAATACAAAATGCGTAGGTACGTCACGTCACGTTATCGAATGAAATTTACACTAGGGGTACTGAAATCTGTTAAGGTTACACAGGTATGTGAATACTTAATGTAAGCGTATGTACTTACATCAACAAGTAATGTTTTAATACAAGGTAATTTTCACAGGGTAATTTTCACATATGAACAATTGACGTGCTTAGTCGAAATACGGTATGTAGGTTACTGTAAGTCTCATTAATCTCATTATTGTATAACTAGTGGCTCTGTGAGCTGTAGACCTCGCGAGCAGAGTTTAAAACTGAATAAATGTATGGTTCCGTTGTTTTGAAGAATTTAGAGAATCTAATTTGACCATAAAAACTTAACTATCAATTGCTTACAAAATTCGGGAATTGGTTTAGATATGCGACCTGTAGAGTAGAACATATGGACATACGAAACAATTTTTAGCTAACAGGCCAATTCAAACTTACACTGATATCAGAAACACATCTAACTGATGTCATTTAGTTATCGTGCATTTCACTCGTTCTTGTCCGTACATGTATTGGCGCAAGCGAGACGCACGATGACTACTAAATAAGATGATACAAATATCATCCCGATTTCAGTGTACGGTCGATGCCCCTTAAGTATACACGTCGCCATACTAATTGTATAGAAAAGTGGATAGAGTTAGACCAAGAAGTGTGCAGAGATTTTGACAGCACACGCAGTGCCAATGTTATTTGTGCCAGTGTCAAAATCTCTGCAGACTTTTCTTGGTCTAACTCTACTTATGTTAGGAAACCAACATTACATTACCATTGAATTAACCTGTAAACTGCAACTAAGAAGCTTCGTGCGCGAATGTGGCCCATAATTTCCGAAAATCATTTTTTCTTCGAGGCAATTACTCCGTTCTCATATTTTGCGTTGCCCATAATTTCCCGAAATCATTCATTCTCGGTAGCAATTACTCCGTTCCCATATTTTCCCAATGGGTTTCTTCCGCAATCGCCTATTTTTAATATTTTTAAATTAATCTTTTCCTTATAGTTTTCGTTCTTTTAAATATCTAGGATAATATTTTCTTGTTACTGTATGTTAATAGTGTAGTAATTATATTTGTTACTTGTAGATATTTCACATACAACAAATATCAAAAACACTAAAATTAAAGCATAATCTAAAAAACTACAAGTAAAAAACCAAACGCTGTCAGCCAATAACTCTAACCTACCTATCTCTGGGAGCAGATTCGTTTTTAGGGTCATCAAAAAAAAATAACCCTAACCTACCTATCTCTGGGAGCAGTTTCGTTTTTAGGGTCATCTAAAAAAAAATAACCCTAACCTACCTATCTCTGGGAGCAGTTTCGTTTTTAGGGTCATCAAAAAAAATAACCCTAACCTACCTATTTGAAAAAAACCTGGTTATTTTTACCACTAGCATTAAAAAAAAGAGAAAATATGGAGATAGAAAATATTTAGTTAGTGAAAAAAAAAACCTACTGGTTATTTTAACTACTAGGATTAAAAAGAAAAGGGAATAAATTGAGAAAAGGAAAATTTAGTTTATGAAAAAATGTACACGAAATATTAAATAAAGCGAAGAAATTCCACTGGGAAAAAATGAGAACGGAGTAATTGCCTCGAAGAAAAAATGATTTGCGGAAATTATGGGCCATTTTAGCGAGGCGATCCAAATTAAAAGGCTCAAAGTCTAACTAACATTATTGTTAGTTAGACTTTGAGCCCGGGAAAGCGCAACGTACGAGCAACCTACAGCTAGTTCCCTGAGCCCAAGGTCGACCACTACCCTAGGCAATGTTAACCCCTGCGATTTATGGATGGTGACCGCCCATGCTATAAACGTAAGTGGAAATTGACTCCTGGAACAGCCATGCCCTTGAACTAAACCCGCTAAAAAAATGTTCAAACAAAAACTCAAACGGATACGCTTACCTCGCGCTTCGCGCTCGCTTGATCAATCAGCAATACGATGTTAAAGTGCAAAAAAAAAATAAAAAAAATTGCATTTACTGGGGATCGAACCGGGTACCTATCCCATATCCTTGCTTGTAAGCGTCTTTCCAACTGCGCTATGATAGCATTTAGATGAGCTGACGAAATTTGGTTACTTATTCTCGAGTAAGAATTTAAATATCTAATCTAAAGAGAATAAAGTGTATAGGGGACGTGCATGAACTATAGGGGGCAGCACAGGAGCCGTCAGATCTTTGGCGCGAAGCGTAGATAAGTAGTTTATGATTCCGATGTACCACAGCCCACGAGATGGCAGAACCTACTATGCACAAGGAAACGTACTTACGAGAACGGTAGATGGTAGCACTTGCTTTGGCAATGTACATGTGCACATATGTTTCCGATTCAGGCCACAAGATGGCAGGCCCTCCAACGCGCACGGTCCCTATAGTGGGCGTGCGTGAACTATAGGGGGTAGCATAGGAGCCGTCAGATTTTTGGCGTGAGGCGTAAATGTGACGTTTATGCTTCCGATGTAGCCCACAAGATGACAGAACCTACTATGCATAAGGAAACGTACCTACAAGAACGGTAGATGGTAGAACTTGTTTTGGCAATGTACATGTTTCCGATTCAGGCCACAAGATGGCAGACCCTCCAACGCGCACGGTCCCTATATGTTATTATTATTATTAAAGCCTTTCTTATACGAACTGTTAACATTTCATTTAACAATTATAATTTTATGTATGTATATTTCTATATGCATGTTCGTAAGGTCTTTTTGACCTAGGCCTCTTCCGAATCGCCTTTTTCTAATATATTTAAGTATTTGTCCAACATTTTCTTCCATTCTTGTCTATCTATTGCCATTTCTTTCCAGTCTTTTCCTATTGTTTCTATTAGGTCTTTTTCCCATCTTGTTTTTGGTTTGCCCTTTTTTCTTTTACCAATTTTTGGATTCCAATTTGTTGCTATTTTTGTCCATCTGTTGTTTTTCATCCTGGCTATGTGCCCGGCCCAATTGTATTTTTGTTTCAATATATGTATTGCTGCATCTATAAATCTTGTTCTTCTTCTTATCTCTGTGTTTCTAACTCTGTTTGATAACTTTATGTTAAGGACACTTCTTTCTATTGACCGTTGACATACTTGAATTCGTTTGATGATATCTCCTGTGAGTGACCATGTTTGACTACCATATGTAAGACAGGGCAGAATGCATGAGTCGAAGGCTAGTTTTTTTAGTTTTATTGGTAGTTTCTTCTTAAATATATCCTTCATGGCCCAGTACTTCTTCCATGTCTGTCCGATTCTTCTTGTTATTTCTTTGTTTGTGCAGACTGTGAATGATACCTGTTTTCCAAGGTATATATACTCGTCAACATATTCCAGTGATGTATTCTCTATTTGTATAGTCACTTTTTTTGAGTTGGTCATGACTTTTGTTTTTTCTTCATTCATTTCTAGACCTACTTTTTGACTTTGTGCATTTAGTTCTTGCAGTAATATACTGAGCTCAGTTGCACTGTATGCTAATATTACCAGGTCATCTGCGAATCGAAGATTTGATAAATATTTGTTGTTTATCTTGATGCCCTTTTGTCTTTCTTCCCAGTTTAGATTTTTGAATATTTCTTCTAAGACCGCTATGAACAGCTTTGGTGACATTGGGTCTCCCTGTCTTACCCCTCTGTTGATCTGGATCTGTCTTCCTAATTTGTCTGTTTTTACTCTGGCTGTACTTTTTTCATAGATCTTTTTTATGACATGTATGTAGACTTCTGGTATGTCCTGATTCTCTAGTGCCTGCCATATCGATGTATGAGTAATTGAGTCAAAAGCTTTTTTAAAGTCGACAAATCCTATATAAAGTGGTATTTGGAACTCTGTGTGTTTCTCAATTATTTGGCATAGGGTCTGAAGGTGGTCTGTTGTGGAGAAACCCTTCATAAATCCAGCTTGTTCTGTTGGCTGTTTATTATCTAAAATAGGTGTGATGCGTTGTAGTAGTGTCATTGAAAAAATCTTGTAAATATTAGACATTAGACTAATTGGTCGGTAGTTTGATATGTCATGTGGGTCTCCTTTCTTGTATAATAGGGATATATGTGCCTCTGTCCATTGAGTGGGTATTTGTTCATTTTCTTCTAAAATTTTATTAAATAGTTTTGTTAGTGGAACTGCTATTACTGGTTTCATCATATGTATACTTTCATTTTTGATGTTATCCGGTCCTGGACTTTTATCTTTTTTAAGTTTATGTATTGATTTTTGTACTTCTTCAACTGTGAATGGATCTACATTTTTATTTCTCTCTTCATTTTGTTTTCTAGTTGTCTGGTTTGTCTGTTTTAACGAGTATAACTCCTCATAAAAAATTGTGTCAATTTCGTTGATATCCTTCCTGTTGGTTTTTCAGTTTTGGCATAATGGGTTTTCCTTTGTTTAGAATTTTTTGTGCCTTTTTTATTGTGCCTGATTTTTCTAAATTTTCTCTGATGACATTTAATTTGTAGGTTTTGATATCTTCTTTTATTTTATTTTTGGTAATCTTGTAAAGGTTTGACAGTTCTTCTCTTTGCGATTTCGTCTTGCATTTTGTATTTCTTAAAAGTTGGCGTTTTTCTATTAGTGTTAGTGTATCTTTTGACAAAATATTTCTATCCATTCGTCCTGTATTGGATTTTCCCGCTAAATTTTCTTTTAAAATATCCTCAAATTTGTTGTAAAGTTCTTGCACGGGGTAGGGGCTTTGTCCCGTAAATATGGTGTCCAGTTTTTGGTGTATTTTTTCCCTGAGTTCTGCCAGATTTTCAGGCGGTGTTGTTATTAGAGTTCTGTTAAAGTTTTTCCTTGATTTACGAAGTGTATCTATGCATAAAGTGGCTCTTAGCATTCTGTGATCGCTGTTATGTTGTAGGTTGGATATGACTTCACAGTTTTTGAAGTTTTGTTGGAAATTTGTTGTGATGTAGTCGATCTCGTTTCTTGTGTCGCCTCCCGGTGATATCCATGTCCAGCGTCTGCCTTTTTTCTTTTTGTATAGTGTGTTAAGGACTTTCAGTTGATTTTCCATTGCAAAGTGAACAGGTCCCTATATGTAGTAGAGGGTTATTGTCATACTAAATTTTGTAGTCACAGTAAATTTACTGCCTATGTATATTGTATATATGTATGGATAAATGATTTTTTTTATTTTTAGAACGCCATATGATTTTGACCCATGTTCTTTTACTGATATGAGTAAAAATTGTTAAATATAAAATGGTGTCGCCATCTAGACGAGCATAGGCCAAAGGTATGGCGCCGTATATTCAAGAATCAAATTTTCTTTAAAGCGCAAAAAGCCATCATCTCTTGCAAAAAATAAACGAATGCGCTTAGCCCGCGCTTGATAAATAAAAAATACGATTTTTTTCATTTTTTCAAAATAAAAAAAAATAAAATAAAAAACAACAATTGATACGAAATTTAAGTATAAAAAATACAAAAAGTTATGTAGCAGCATACAATTACTGGGGATGGAACCAGGGACCTCCCTATGCAAACAAAAAAGCGAACGTTTGCAAAATGCGCCATGATAGTTCTTACTAAAGCTGACGAAATTTAGCTACTCATTCTCAAGTAAAAACTAAATATCTAATTACCGCCGAAACCAGCGATACAATTTTTCTGAATTTTTGGCCATTTAATCTATAAACATATATCAAAAAGAAAAAACTCTTATGATATCGATACGACTATTTGTTTAGGCGACAGGTATCACGACTCCGCCATTCTTAAAAATTTCCAAAAACCGGATTGACAAAAAAAAATTATTTAGTCATAGAATCTGGTCACAAAATTTCATGAGAATCGGTTAAGAATTGCGACCTGTAGAGGAGAACATCCGGAAATACAAAACTAAATATCTAAATACCGCCTAAACCAGCGATAATATTTTTCTGCATTTTTTGCTATTAACTCTGTAAACATGTCTCAAAAAGAAAAAACTCTTATGATATCGATACGACTATTTGTTTAGGCGCCAGGTATCACGACTCCGCCATTTTTAAAAATTTCCAAAAACCGGATTGACAAAAAAAAATTATTTAGTCATAGAATCTGGTCACAAAATTTCATGAGAATCGGTTAAGAATTGCGACCTGTAGAGGAGAACATCCGGAAATACAAAACTAAATATCTAAATACCGCCTAAACCAGCGATAATTTTTTTCTGCATTTTTTGCTATTAACTCTGTAAACATGTCTCAAAAAGAAAAAACTCTTATGATATCGATACGACTATTTGTTTAGGCGCCAGGTATCACGACTCCGCCATTTTTAAAAATTTCCAAAAACCGGATTGACAAAAAAAAAATATTTAGTCATAAAATTCGGTCACAAAGTTTCACGAGAATCGGTTAAGAATTGCGACCTGTAGAGGAGAACATCCGGACATACGAAAGCAAAATGCCCGAGTCAAAACGTAGACCTTCGCTTCGCTTCGGTCAATAATCTTTTTGTTACCACCTACAAGAGAGCGAGCGGTGTCCCTTAATCTTGACACAAGTGTCATTTACACTTAAAAAGAGGCACCAGCCGGTCAGTGATAATTACGTTTATTTGTGCTAACTCAATAATAAAAATAAGTATATGTTTTATTTATTTAATTGAAGGTCCAGACCCATAGGTTGGGTTGAGGCATTTTGCTATGAAAGCAGTGAAAATGATAGCATTGTCGTGACGGATGCCCGTACGCGGCCCGGCATCCGTGGGGTAATTACGCGAGACATTACTCCGCGAAATTGCAGTGTAATGTTGCAAAATTTTCGTACGAAAGCCGTAAATTATTCGAACGATGTCGGTTAAGCAAAATTACTTGGGCGTAAGAAATAAGGGCTCCGTTTCAGTGTTGCGAAAAATGTGTATATGCATTGTAAAGTATGAATTACAACAATTACATAATATAAGTTATGTTGCCGTTATATCCTTTTCTCTCAGTTATGGTTGTTTGGTATTGTTTTTATTAGGGTTCCGTACCCGAAGACTGTCTGTCTGTCGGTCACCAGGATGTATCTCATGAACCGTGATAGCTAAACAGTTGAAATTTTCACAGATGGTGTATTTCTGTTGCCGCTATAACAACAAATACTAAAAAGAAAATAAAATAAATATTTAAGTGGGGCTCCCATACATCAAATGTGATTTTTGCGTAATGGCACGGAACCCTTCGTGCGCGAGTCCGACTTGCACTTGGCCGGTTTTTTATAGTTACCTAAGATAATTAGGTAGTTTCGCACGCACTGTCGCGTCGGGCTACCGATGCCTAATTTACTTAATTTATGAGACAATTGAGTTCAGATCATAAAAAATGTCACGAAATGTTTAAATCATTTCTTAGTAATTTTTCTGAATTAAGTACCTACATCGTTGACGTGCCTCCTAAATATGATTTATATAAGTTTTTCTAATATTTTCTAATTAGGAGAAAGAAAAAAACAGAAATGGAACAAATGAAAATTTAAATGTCAGCCCGTTCCGTGTACCAATTAGAAGTCGGTAAAAAGGCCAAGTCTGGGGCATTGCAATAAATTATTAAGGAGATAAGTTGTGGCGGAGCGTTTATGTCGGAAACGAAAGTGGCCTTATTGTCTAACTCGTGTCACAATCGCTATCATTTTACTGGCACTGACGTCTTAGGTACCTACACTTTAAATGAGTTTTGAATTAGGTTTGTTTTCCACTTTTTCGTGGAAATAAAGTAAAAACCGGATAAGTGCGAGTCGGACTCGCCCAACGAGGGTTCCGTACTTTTTAGTATTTGTTGTTATAGCGGCAACAGAAATACATCATCTGTGAAAATTTCAACTGTCTAGCTATCACGGTTCGTGAGATACAGCCTGGTGACAGACGGACGGACGGAGGGACGGACGAACGGACGGACGGACGGACGGACGGACAGCGGAGTCTTAGTAATAGGGTCCCGTTTTACCCTTTGGGTATGGAACCCTAAAAAAATCAAATTTCTTTATTTCCAAACGTTCCCATATTTTTATGTGTAAATAAAAATGTTCCTCAGTAAATAATTGAATATAAATGTCACATTTTTAACGACATCAATTCCAAGAAGGAGGAAGTTAATGTATTCGGTTGTGGCAATTTTTTTATGTACCTACCTATTTTCACCAATTATTCCGAGCGCCGTGGTAGGTACGATTTGAGTAATTATTTTTTTGTTTGAAAAGAGTTATATTCAAAGTGGTCCCATATTAATTTGGTTTTGATCTGATGATAGGATCAATGATGATTTGGGTATTTTCTTAAGCAACTTAAGCGCAAGCATTTTCGAAAATCACAAATTTGATGGAGTAGACCTGATGATGAAGCCCACGGTCCCCACGGATGATATGTGGAACTTCCCTTACATAAGTGGGTGTAGGCAGTAGTGAAAATTACTAACGAGACTGAGGTGGGGAGGGGTAGGCGTGGGAGGTGAAGATCGGGCGGTGTTTGAGGGATCCGAAGTTGAGGAAAATGTTCGTTTCATCAATGCGTACTGAGAACATTTTTAAGAAATCACTTTGCATTTATTTTGTACAAATAATATTGATACTAAGTATAAATTCGTTTATATTGATGTAAAATATTAAATATTTAATGGGTTCAATTTTTGAAGTGAAAACTTCTTTAGCGGCGCTGAGCACTTTTTGAGGTGGGGAAAAAATGATAAACTTGGGACAGCGTAACGCGTAACGCGTTCTTTCTACCGCACGGCGAAAATGTATGCCTGAGCCTGCTGTTTCATGTAGGCGGCGCAGGGCGCTTGCGTGACTTATGTCATGTTTTTTTTTTTTTCGATGTGGCGCGCGCATAGCTCTTGTGAGCAAGGACCCCGCTAAGGATACGGGCGAGCCTTGCTCATATGCATATCTGTCGCCAGTTTTCCCTTAGTCGCCTTATACGACACCCACGGGACGAGATGGGGTGGTGCTATTCTTTTCTGATGCCGGCACCACACGGCACACTTATGTCATGTGTGACGGACAATGTTATTCACCAAAGAACTTTAGTCATAACGTATCATAATCAAGTCAATTATTTAAAACTGGAGTTTTATATTAAGCAATAAAGCTCAATGTTCTAATCTTGTACTTGTACTGAAATACGAGGATCTCACAGTTACATTCTAACTTTATATCACTCCAATATAATTCAATAAAGTCTCATCTTGATGAAATCGCTAATAAAAGTGAACTCTAGTACTGGTGAATAAAACTCAAAATATCATGACCAAATATATTTAGATGCGAGGTCTGCAAGGTAACTTTACAATTTCTATTCGAATTTTAAACAATTAACGCTACAAATTTAAGTTCACTGGCCAGCAATTTCGGAACTAAAGTTTTTCAATAGAAAGGAGGATGGGTCAATTATACATAGTGCTGCAAACATTTTGGACTAGTTATTGAGTTTTCACTTCTGTCGGCACTCCCGGAGTGCAACCCGTTGTTTTTTTTTGCTTAAGAATTTAGACGAAAGGGCGAATTTCATTTTATAGCAGTCTGCATTATGAATGAGGAATCGTTTTTGGCGAATAAACGCCAAGGTAGTCGATGGTCATTGTTGACCACTTTATCTGTTAATAACTTACACCTTAATATATTTGAATGATTCACGGATATGATAGTTTCACTAGACACAACAACAAAATGCATGTAACTGCTTCGAAATATCGGGAGCTCGAAACAATACAAAATTTAATTCATATCCCGGTCGATATAAGTCTAACTTACGCCTTATTTTTTTTTCACAGAACAGTTATTTTCACATTTAAATTATTTATTACGAACAAAGTTACGTAATAACAACCCCACGATCTTTATCGCAACTCATTTTTAGCAGGGGCTCTGTTCTCATGACGTTGAAATTCGAAATCAAATTAATGAATTAAATTTTTTATCAAGCCGTTTAAATTAATTTAGGTAAGATATTTACATTCTTTTATAAAAGAAAAGTATAAGATTTATAACGGGGTAACCAGCGGGGTAATCTTATAATGTATATACATGTCCGTAAGCGTCATTCTAATAAAAACAAATTCTGAATACTTTATGTGATCAGTAAAGTCTGAGAATATTGTATTGGATAAGTTGGATAGAATGGAGACCATAGCATATTAAACGGATAACGCAGTTTTTATGGCCCAAGTTTTCTAATGTAGCAGATTTGAAATAATCTTAGAGTGTTATTCATAGTGATGTTTTCTATCTTGATTCTGATCTTGTGCATTAAATTAACCTATAGCATTGGTTCTGTACCAACCCGAGTCCTAAAAATGCACACACGAAACTATAGAACAACATTATATCAGTGCAGCGACGCAGTATCTATGCGTGTGTGCATATGTTTCTCACTGCTCAAACGCTTAAGCGTACCAATAACTTCAAAATGTTGTGAACTAAATCCGCCACAAGAACAGCTAAGCCAAATATCGTCAAAATGCCACTGAAGTACCGTCCAACCGGTCCTGCATTCCTGACAGTAATCCCATTACTATTGGCAGGCGTGGCTCACTCCGCGATTTCGTCGCTTTGCTACATGGTATAATAATATACTCCGCCTGGTACTGCATTCCGAGATTCGCGTATGACCTAACTGACACGCGCCTACGTCATCATGCTGTTTACAGGTTCTCAAACTTTGAAATGTGGGAGAATTTTAACCAACGGTGAAAATTATTTTAACGGCATTAATTTTAAGTTATTCATGTAGAAACATAGTAAAATAAAACAAATCTAATGTATTAAATTAAACTTTATTTATCTATACAAGACAAACGTTTAAAAAACTAATTCACAGTTATACATTAATTACGCGACTGCTGACACTGAGCGAGAAGGAAATAACAATTAACACGCGTTCGACAAGGATGACGGTCAGGGCATGAAGTTATCTAGATCCGAATTGTCAAATGTCCACAGCGCTATCCTGTGTTGCCAGTAGTATAAACAGAATTACCCGAAAGTCTGAAATTTCTTTCGTGAATCGGAAGATATTGCTAACGAGTAATTAAAAATGACGTGTTATTGTAAAATTTAAGCTAAAATACATCTAAATGAAAATTATAAAATTATAAAGAAATATTTTAACTTATTAACCATAGGTATAATGTACCCATGTAACATGTTATGTTGAAATAAAGTGGCAATGTTATTGTGACGTAATCGCGTGTCACTCTGGGAATGGAAGACCATGTTTTATTAGACCATGGCTTTGCTACAGGTAGCTAAGAGTACATCCGTTCCATACCAATTTTGGTGGCTAGCCATAAGCCGCGCGTGGCGCTGTCGCCACCTAGTGGCCATATCTGTCCTGATCGTAACAGACGCGTTTTGTTAGAGAGTGAGTCTTCTGTACCTAGTACTATTATTTATTCTGTGCTATTGGCCACAGTCATTGAAGGGAAGATGCACGGTGTGGCCTCATTGATTATCGCCTCGTACTAGCTTCATGGTTTCGGCCGGTCGGGCATTGCACAAAATTTTGAAATTTGTCGTCCTGAAATGGCTTTCCAATTTGGCATATCAGTTTTTGATTTGATATTACTCGAAGTGCATCATTTGCTTGTAGGTACTTATTTATTTATGCGTCTTGGGAGAAAAAACCACTGCGCAGCGATCAGAATTACATGTTAAAATTTCAAATGCAGTTCCTTTCAAAACGAGGAGTAGGTACGTTAAAAATGATCATATAAGCTTCATTTCCTACTATTTCATTGTATTTATAAAAATGACTTTAGGGTAGAAAAAGAATTTTTACAAATAGAAAAATGAGCCCATTATTGGATTGAAATTGGTATCATAAATGTGAATCTCTTATTGGCTACGGTCATTTGATTATTCGAAAACAATAACAATCATTGGATCGTACATAATTGCCTCGTACTCGTAGCTTGCTGTTAGCAGCTGCATATTCTACAAATTTATGTTTTCGTCCTTTTAGTGCATAATTTGTAGTCATGATAAAAGTGTTGAAATAATGTAATCGTGCGTAATACAACACCTATACTAACCTTCTTCTACTTACTATATGTTACGTATTGGTACGTCGTAAGAGGTATTCGTTTTATATATATAATATCTGGGAGACCGAGCTTTGCTCGGAAAACATAAAAACTCAAAAATGCTCGTTTTCCCAGAGATAAGACCTAGCTAGATCGATTTTTCGCCCCCGAAAACCCCCGTATAGCAAATTTCATCAAAATCGTTAGAGCAGTTTCCGAGATCCCCGAAATATATATATATATAAATAAATAAACAAGAATTAGAAATTAGATTTTTAAGAAATTAGATTTTCGGTATAACCCTAAACTACAATATAACTAAAAATAAAGAAGATTGCCCAAAAAAAAATCTTGCCCTATAAAGGGTTAAAGGTATTAGATAGATCTATCTTGTGTTGAAATTGATTTTTGCTTGCATAAATATAAAAGAGCTACCGAGATACAATGATTCTAATATCAGGTCTAGTCCAAATCGAGATATGATTTCATAAGTTTAAATTTTGCTCCAAGTATTGTGAAAGATCGCACGTCTGTCCGTTTGAGTCATGGCAGTAATAATCCGATTACTATCGGCTATCGTCATTTGAGGGTAGACGGATTGACAGTGCGGTCTCATTGGCTGTCGCAATAGCTCGGCTTTATAGGTCCACTCCAACATCCAATGCCAATTAGTTGACACTTCTACGATATCTGTTTTTGAAACGGACTTTTCTTTCTTTTTAAAATGGTGCCGCTCGAATATGAACGATTCTTTTACGCCTAATAAAATTGTCGTTACTTTGGTCTGAGATTCGTTGTTTAGTAAAATATTAACAATACCTAGATTGTCAATTCACATTGATAAAGACATACCTGCTTATTATTTCTAGAGCAGAATTAGACTAATATACCTACCTACCAAAACTAGATAGACTAATATACAAAATCTGTTGGCCACCTTAGACTGTAATACAATTTGAACTCAAAACAGTTAAGCTCTGCGTTTCTTTGTAACTTATTTACAATCTACGGAAATACCGAGCCAACAAGCATTTCAGTCGCTTGATTAGTGACTTATATCTACAAGACGTTTTCCAAATGCATTGGCTTCCCAAAAGACGTTGCCAGCTTTAGCCGCGATCGTTTATACGCTCTTTTCCAGAACAGCACTCGCTAATGGAGGAGAGGTGTCATGTACCGCCTTAAGAAGTCTAATTAAATACGCTTAACGAGATAACATTACATATTAACAATGTTTGTTACGCTGCTTAGCACTGCAGTGATTTAGATACGAGTGCTCCAATTAGCGTGTGTGATATTTTGTTTATTATTTTTACCTTACTGTCATAGGAAGGATGTACTTTTTGTTTTTTGTTGACGCTTTGTAGCTACAACGGTTGTCCTCAGATCGCCTCTGTCGGACGAGGAAATTAAATAGGATATATGTGACGTTCCACGGGAAAAGGTACCTTATGATGGTTTCTAGTTTCGGAGATATGAAATGTTTTGTAAAGAGGTGAAAAAATGCTAATTTTTTTTTTATTGTGTGATCTGAAACCTTAATGCGTAACGTTTGTTTACCTGTTTTTATTTTTGTTATAAGTTAGTTATAAGCCTAGTAATGTCGTCTCAGAGTTTAGTAGAAAAGGTACCTTATGGAAAAAAGATTGAAAATTCCCAAAAAGACTAGTCAATACGGGAAAAGAAGTTTGGTAGAGAACTGTATTAGCATTCTGCAAAACTAATTTGATAATTTCAGTTCTGGTTGGGGCGCCTCGCAAATATTATAACCGTACATAGACCGACATCACAAATGCAAGTAGCCTGCTATTATACCAAAGTTACTCTCGTCAAGTCTTTCTTAACTAGAATAATCTTCATTTGGTTTGGTCGCATGCAGTAAATCAGCCATTGGTTTGCTGAAAAATGCCAATACCCGACGCATTACCTTATGGAATATCTGAGGTCATTGAACCTCAATGCCGCTTATCTTCAATAGAAACCTAAATATATTATTGATAAGAAATAGACGATTTATACCATTACCAAAATATTATTAGTTTATCCTAACTGTTCCGTCGTCATCATCATGCCTCATCATGTAACTTAATCCCAAGGTACCTTTTCATTACATACAAATTATTGGTCTTTTTTAAGATTATTATGACGAAGAACTAATTAAATTTGGGGCAGTTTAATGTAAATTAATATTTTCTATTCATAAAAGATAAACTGTAATATGATTGATATTTTGTAGTGATGTATTATTAGATTTATTTCCATAAGGTACCTTTTCGTAAATGTATGGAGCAAATACTGTTATTGTTATGTAAGTTTAAAGTGGCATAAGGGGTTAAATATAGTATTTAGTTGGGGTTTTAGGATTTATTTCATTTGAATGACAGAGTTTCTTTCATATGTGCTCAGAAAAATTGATTGTGTGTGACATTAAAAGTAAAAATATTCAATTTTGTATGAAAAAGTCAGAAAATACATTTTCACCTCTAAATCGGTATTGTTTTTTGCTTAAACTGTCTGTCAGTGTCGTTTTCTAATAGATAAAATTTAAATCTTGAGAGCTCATTGCAATCAATCGTGAAAATGAAATAAAACTTTATTTTCAAGAGATTGGTTAGTATACACATAAATCAGTCGATATCAAAGTTTCTATTTGCATTACAGAACAAGTCGCAATATTTTTTTAATCTCAGATATATAAGGTATTATTATTTGTAGTCAACTATGTAACTTACTTCAGGAACATAGTTTTTTAGGCGGCTAAACTTAAAACTTCTCTATCGTAAAGTTGCTCATTTCACAACATTATTTTCAAAAAATCATATCTCTGTAACTACGCAACCTAGAAGGTTGATCTTTTGTGTTATCGATAGCTTATTTATTTTAGATTACTGGGGTATGCATAACTCCATACCCGCCATAAGGTACCTTTGACCGTGGGACGTCACATATTATTTCTTGGTAAGCGGCTACTTAACTAGATACATCCTATTTGATTTTCGTATATGGTATCGAACCTTTAGAATTGCACGCAATAACTGGCCAGTTATTGCTTTAAATCAGCGGTCGGCAACCTTTTTTTGCGTAGTTTTAGTAGCGTAGTTAACGATGAGTAAGTTGACGCGGGCCGCACTTTGTTAATATTTATGATTTTATCAGACATTGTCGTTTCTCAATATTACATAGCCAGAGAGGCTCGCAGGCCGCAAGTGACAGTTTCACAAGCCGCATGCGGCCCGCGGGCCGCAGGTTGCCGACCGCCGCTTTAAATCAATGACTTACACATATTGTTCATAAGTTATTTATAAAAACCGTACAAAATATCGGGATCAAATCGCATACATTTTTGATTACATTGACCTACCGTAACATTTTACGCAGGCCCACTAGAGTACGCCACTCCATTTAAAATTCAATTATGTTACCAGTTGCACTGACAGTTTCCATTGAAGCATTATTTAGTTACGACCGCATTCCCGTTTTTTGGTTAGGCCCGTTTTACAATACTGCAGGAAAAACACAATTTCCTAATGTCAACACGCATACTGTTTGATGTGTAGGTGTTTGTCTGTTTTTTGTCACGCAGTTTGTTGTTAGAAAAAACACCTGAAATTTATGAGTTAATTCATTTTGCCTGGGAAAACAGTTTTGTTAGAATAATAGTCATTCTGTTATATAATTAGTAATTACTACAACATTTAAAATGTGAAAGTTTAAATATTTGTGCCATTCTCAACCAAAAGAGTACTTATTTTCGGTTGGCAATAAGGCGCTATTTCCATATGGCTTTTATTTGAAATCAACCTTGTCGACAACGTGGTACCTTTTGGTTGAAAACGTCACATTTACACATATAAAGAAAGAGAGGCAATATGTATACAGGGTGTAAGAATGCAATTATTCTGCCATAAATAGATAATAATACAAAATTTATTTTTAAAAGTTGCGCTACCTCTATGTTTAAGAACGTAACCCAGAAGGCCTACCGCGAACCAAGTTCGAAGTGTTGCCTCCCTGTCACACTTAAGTACGAATTTACAAGTGCAAGAGAGAGGCAACACGTCGAACGTGATTCGCGGTAGGCCCTCAGAGCCCAGCGACCACCAGGGCCCAATACATTCTTCCACTCGGTCACACCTCGGACACTGGCGATCAAATGTATGAAACAAACGCGTTCCTACGCACACAGTCTAGCTCGTGTAGGTGAACGCGTACCTTGCTTGTGTGAGTGAGATAAGACGTGCTAGGGTACCCGCCATTTTGTTGTCAGGTTCGATGACCTCAATGACTCAAAACTCATTGCGCGAATTAGGAAGAAATAAGAATCGTATTATGTTGTAAGGTGGGTATCTAAGCTCGATTTGTACAATAGTTTCCTAATTTGAATCAGTATAAACGAAGTAACAAAATTTTTGTAAGGAAATTCTGGGCACCAAAATATTACGTAAGTTGAAAACATGATTTAGTGTTCATATAGATATTGTGTTGTTTTCAGTGTTATCTGATAGGTTTTGTAAATATTTGTTTAATATTTGAATATTTTACGTGGCCTCCGCTCTGCGCACCGCGTCGTCGCGTCCTTGCCAGCCGGTAACTGTGAGGTAACCGAGAGCGGGTGGGCGGCACTTTCAACGGGAGGCAGGGAGTGTCCATACTGTACGTTAGTACTCTTTATTATACTGTGACTCGGTATAGGTCTAAAACCATAAACGTCAACTAGCTCATGGTCTAATAAAACATGGTCTTCTATTCCCAGAGTGACACAGGCCTACGTCACAATAACATGGCCGCTATATATAGCGCTATCGCATATTATTATATAGCGCTGTCGCATGATGACGTAGGCTTGTGTCAGTTAGGTGACCTAGAAAAGACGGGAATAGAGTACCAGGCGGAGTATATTATTATATGTTCGTTAGAAAAAACTTGCCACTGTTTAAACGTGTTGAGGTCACGGGCAAAATAATCAGATCCACGGGGAGACTCAGAACAGTGCCGCGACGCATGGCACTTTCATGCAAAAACCCGCGAGTAATCGGCCCGACATACTACGAGCGTCTACCCGCTGAATTACGAACGGAAACATCTGACGAAACATTTGAACGTCAACTGAGAGTCCTTTTATTGGATAATCCACTTTATTCTGTAAATGAGTATATGACCCTGACATTTTAAATTGAAAATTGAATCGTATAAATTTGACATGTTCTCAGTTATTGATTTATGTATATTGTAATATGTACCTAGTATTTTATTTAGAACATGACGATCATTAAGAGATACTCGTACTAAGTTATTACCGTATTTTGTTTTGACATGAATGGATAAATTGTTGACATAAGATTAATTATTGCAAGACATTTTTTAATTTGTATGTATTCAATAATATTATGTAAATATGAATGACGATCATAATATAAATTCGTGTAGATTAGTCTAGCATAATTTATAATGTAATTTAATATTATGAGAATAAATATCTAAATCTAAAAATCTAAATCTATACCATGAACTAGCTAAACTCGGTCAGCGTCAGTTAAGGTAAAAACAATGTAAAATAGCTTCTGAAATCGCATTCGCATTTCTTCTAATGTAACACGTAACTAAAACCATGCAAATGTCAGTTACACTTGCCTTTTGAACATGCAAAACCCTTGCTTGACAGGCTTGACTGACGGTCAAACATGTATGTTTTGGTGTTAAATTTCCCTAAACTACCGTGGTAAGTGGATCAACACGACTCCCTGAGGCAATCCTATGATTGTCAGTTATGAAAAGTAACCTGTCACAGATAATTTAAGATAGATGAGGTAAGACAAATTGTGCTTAAAGGTGACGTTCAGATGGCAGCAGTACGCCAAGCACATGATTGGCGCGACAGTATCTCGCGGCGAGATACCCGTCTTTTTCTAACTATGTTAATAAAAGAGAGCCGGGTAGTCTATCTCACCGCGAGATACTGTCGCGCCAATCATGTGCTAGCCCGGCTGTCGGATGTCGCTATAATTCGCGCATAGCGTTATCTCGTTCAAGAGCGACGTGCAAATCGGATGCAGTGTGCCATGCGCCTACTAATAGTGCACTCTCGTAGAATAACATAATAAAACTAAATGTGTCCATTTTAGTTTTGGAACCATAATTATGGAATTCCAGAGGCACCTATTCTAGACTACTGTTCCATTACAATCGCTCCTTGAGAAACATAACGTCATTATCCAAAAAATGGGGTTTTTGAGTTAATAACGCCATCTAGCTCGTATGATCGTAACGCACGCAATACGAAGACACCTATCGCCCTAGCTCTATTAGAACCGCCAGAGGGCGCTAATGTCGTTATGGCGAATAGAGGGAATAGGTGCCCGTCTCATAGGAACAATGTCATTAAAGGGAAGTAAATTGTATTTTTTTGCTTAGTGACGGTTTTCTATGAGATTCAATGGTAAGTACGTCAATTTACATAAGAAATAGTGTATCTATACGTACTATGTCACTTTAAACTTATAATAAGGTATCAAAATCACAACTCAATTTAAAGCAATATCGTACTTTTCCCTTTAAGGACACTTGTACTTTTGAATTTAACAGAATAGAATAATGTTTTGAAATAAGTAAAGTGACATTATACCTATAATGACGGTTTTGCTTAAAACTTAAAGCCATAATGCTGACTAAAAATAAAAACGTACTGTTCTTTTACTTTAAGTGACATTGTGATTTTAAGAAGCTGACAGAAGTTTTAGCAGGTCGATCGTCATTATCTGTGTAGTGTCAATACGCTAGCTTAGTTTACCATAGCGACAGTTGGCATGCTTAAGTGAAAAATGTCGTTTTAAGCCTAAAGCCACTACAACTGGTACAGAACGCTTATAACGGTGTGGTTAATGAATGTCACTCGTTGTTTAATGTCACTGTGTTGTATTTTTTCTATAAGGTTCATAATAGAGTTGTATTATGGGTACCTACTAGACGACTATTTATAATTAGATAGATATAGCCACATTACGAGCCCTATTGATCTAACTGTGGAACTAGGTTGGTATGTGTAAGATTCCCATATTTATTAATTATAATATAATATTATTTATGTGTTGTGTGATACTTTTTCATTCATCAAAATTAGCAAGTTATTTTTGTGATGTCTGTTATGTTCCAATTTTATTTGTGACAAGGTGACACAAAACACACATTAATTATTATTATCACTAGGTAGGTACTTACCTATTAATTACCCATAAAACTATTGTTCTCTTACAGTAGAAAATGTCTCAATGTGTCTTGAATGACAAAAAAGTTTAAAGCTATTTTAATAAAGTTAATACTACTGTTTTAGTTGAAACTGTTAATAAAGATAATACTTATGATGATGAAGAATTCGTACCTCCTTCAGAAGAGCTAGTTCTAATAACGTAACGTGTCGCTTGTGAGTTTTTTGTTGTTTTTCCGGGTTGGTTTAATTTTGCTACTGGCTGTTGCTAAAGTATTTATAATGTTGTTATTTTGAATTTGAACTTCTGAATGTGTATTTGTGGTATCTCTTCTTGTAAGGTGTCAAAATTACTTCGTAATTCTAAGTTAAACTGATCGTGGTTACAAATAAGAGTGTGTTTATGTTTAGGTGTTTTGCCTATTTATGAATTAATTGCTTACGGTGGATTTAAGTCTTAATCTTTATTTTTGCTCTCACGGGTCTGTGATCGGAACTAAATTTAAACCTATTGATGTACCTAATACCTACATAAATAAATATCTAATTAAACTTTTGTCAGATGAAAATATTATTATATAAGTAGTCAATTTCGTGTGTGATATTCCGCCAGGCGAAGTCCAGGTCCAGCGACTTTGAAGTTTTTTTGAGAAAGAAGGAATTACTTATCTACGTTCATGTTTCGACCAAAGGCAAATGGAATAGACCTAGAACTACGGTCGTTTCTGCTGCCAAGGCCATATGTGGTCCGACTATGTATGTGTGCTTGATCTGACTTCACCAAGGACAACGGTCCATGTTTCCTGCTTTTCATCAGTAGATTTATTTAGAGGGTCATAATCTCGTAATACTCTTCAATCTTATCATCGCAATATGTAGATGTTGATGCGTAGGCTTTAATTTCGGTTAAGGTAGGTATATAGCTTTGGGATTTGGGATATGCTTAACGTCAACACAGCCACCTTGTCGGAGTAATTTGATAATCCGACAATGTTGTCCTGCCACTTCTTTTTGACGACAAAGCGTGTGGGTATCTTCCGCCGGGTAGTTTCAAAGTAGCGCCAATAACAGAAAAGCTAACGGAAAAACGTCTGAGGTGGTACGGTCATGTACAGAGGCGTCCTGTAGACTACATGGTTAAGGTAGCGCTCGATATTTCAACGACGAAGCGAGGACGTCGAAGACCACCTGCTACCTGGCTGACGACGGTTCAGCTAAACCTGAAAGACCTCAATATAGACGCCGACGTTGCACTCAATCGTGCAGAATGGAGGAAAAGAACAGGGAAGGCCGACCCCAAGTAAATGCGAACAAGGCCTAGCAGGATGATGATGACGTGGGTATCTTCCGCCCGGGGATTCTTAGCACCACTTTTACAGGGTACTTAGCGCCGTAACGAGGAGTCGTACATGTCAAATGAGATTGGGCCATAAGCCCACCATGCTGGTTCAGTGCGGGTTGGTGGATCGCCAGAGGCTTGTTTGGTATTCCACAGGGTGACCATGTGCAGGAGAGGCTGGTCTGGGGTCCGTTACATGACATTCGGGCCCCTTACATCGCATCCCCCAATTATTATCCTCCCCTTTGTTTATTTACTTTGGTAATTTTTGATCGTATAAATATAGCCAAACAAAACAA
The DNA here is from genome assembly GCF_910591565.1 of Cydia splendana. Lineage (NCBI taxonomy): Eukaryota > Metazoa > Arthropoda > Insecta > Lepidoptera > Tortricidae > Cydia > Cydia splendana. The sequence goes on from NC_085976.1 coordinate 7,529,374, forward strand.
GCTAAGAATACTCTAGTTTTAAAGAAAAACTAGTCTTTTTTGCTAATTTTTTAAGACTGAAAGTCGCTTACTTTAGTAAATATTAATTAACATCCATGTAAAATGATTCTAATTGCGCTTTTTCTATGAAATAAACGTTAAGTTATATCTAATAACTGGATATAGTGTCACTGTTCCATAAATTGAATCAATATTGCGAAGTCGTCATGTGACATTAAGCAAAACTAAACGGAATAGTGACATTACAATTTTCTTTTAATTGAATTATCTTAGAAATTAAACAAAAAAAACACAGTTTACTCAAATGACTCACAAGATTAGTTTAAAATCTAACAAAATATAGCAAAAAACTCTTTCTTTTATCTAAGCTCTGTACCCAAAAAACACGTTTTTCGCTTAATGACACTGTGTTTCTCAAGGAGCGGTCATTTAGATTGCGAATTACGGACTATTATTTATTTAGGTACTTTATAATTATAAGAGGATCTAAGATGGGTGATGACCCTGAGTCTCTGTAGAAAAAATAAACAGTTAATTATGCGGGATCTATGGAATGTATTCACGCCTCATGTAGATGAAAGTAAAACTTAGAGCACAATAAGGGACAGCGTCGAAACTGACAAAGGCTTTGAACTCGCAAAGCCAATAGCAGGGCAACGCCACCGGGCCCCGCTTGTTCCAAGTTGAAAGGGAAACTTTGTTTGATACTTTGTAGCCATTTCTTAAAGTCAGAACACTTCCTGTATCCGGAAACAATCGGTTATAAATTGAATTCTAACACAAATAAAACCGCTTAATTGGTTCAGACGAAAAACGTTCTGTTTAAGAACAGTTGCGTAAAGTTGTGGGCCAATAATGTTCACGCTTTTATCTTTTGTCATCCTGCAGGCGAATTATGGATGGCTTTATCCACGTGATAAAATAAGTGTCACTTTTTAACAACACGTGATTGAAAGAGACGGACACTGGTTTTATAACGATATCACGTAGACATACACGACCATAATATCCACGCTGGTCCAGTCAAGACCTGACTGGACCAGCGCTTGACGCTGGTCAAGTTCTGACCAATATGTAAGTGAAAGTGACGTGTGACACGATAGACGTTACAAGTGCAAGCATCATAGCATTCATAGCTGAATACTTTAGTTCCCATACTGTCCAAATCAAATCGATAAGGCTCACCTTGTGTGAAGTACAACCTATTAATCTGTCTACCTACTACATATTCACCATTACGTTGGAGTAGGTACTTAGCATTGTTTTTATAATGATAAATTTAGTCAATCATTAAGGTTTTTTTATATACATATTTACTAAATATTATTTCTGTTATAGAAAATATAAACAACTCTTTTTTTACTTTATTATACTATAAAATAATAGCTATTTCTTACACTGCCTACTAGGTTAGGATATAATACTAGGCTAGGATTTATTCCCACATCTGTAGAAAAATGAATAAAATTTTTAAAAAATATATCCACCATGTATGTAAGTAATAGACTCTACCTACTGGAATTTCGATCTAAAAACGGCATTTTCGTAGGGCTAATGAGCGATAGACTAGCGGTCGACAGCATAGGTATATTAATTAGCAAATCCATACTCCAAATATTTACTAAATTTTCTCTCAAAAATTTCTACAACGTTCAGATACTTGATACTTTTCACAGCACAAGTTTTTCTTATCCCCTCCAACTTTAACGTCAACTCGCCGTAATCTCTGCAAACTGTAATCAATTTCGCACCTCCCTGTCGCCGGTGAGACACAGTTTTAAACTTAGTTGGTCGTTGTCCAAGCTTATGAGTTGACGTCGCGAAGTCACCAAGTTGCAGCGTGTTGCGACACGGAGTCGACGAGCCCCGGTTAGTGCAGTATGGGGTACAAGATTGGAAGAACCTCAACTGTTAAATACATGTAGAAGCATTATATAACTTATAGTTCGAAAATTGGAAACACACTTTTATACATAGGTATCTCTCTTCAGTACTTCTGCTCCTTGACGGGAGTCAGATGGCTCAGAAAAGCTTATTGTGGTCGGCCACGTTGAAAACAATAACGAACGTGGAAACCAGTAGGTACAACAAATTCAGTAAAAATGCCGGTTTAGGATCTATAATCTGGGAATTAGAAAGTTGTGGTAAGGGGCTTGAAACAGAAAACAACTACCTAATGTAGTTTTGACCCTCAATCATGGAGAAACTAGTAAGAAATACTTGAGAAAACCACGACTCAGACCGGTCGTATCACTACTGATCACCGGCATTACGAGTGAACGTACAATCCGCTCGGCCCGACGGCAGGAGAGGAAGAGTGAGCTCTTGATATTATTGTCAAATTTTGGGCTGCAAACAACACTCTTTACATGACATAATTATTTCTAAAATCTACTTTGGAACACATACATACTCCATGACTCAGTTACTCCTAAAACGGTCTATAAGCGTGAAACATAAATAAATGTAATCGAAATATTCTACCGTAGGTACCGTACCTATCAACTTTATTTCCTAATTTACTCAAATTGCAGACCGGGTTGTATCTACTTGGTAAACTTTATTATATCTTAACTGTATAGTATGCCTCTATTACTGAGACGAGCTTGTGCCCAAAACTTCTGCTTCAGCAGCGAAACCTTGTCACGTCATGTGGCTAAACATGTTAACCAATTTTAACTGGTTTCGTAGTTTAAAATGTAGGGTTTCAATTACACGAGGATTCGAGATTTTTTTTCATTTTACTACGGAAATTGACAATAACATCTACGTGTCGGAGCAGTAGAGCAGCTGCGGTCAGAAATGGAATGTTACCTTAAAGGTGACATTCGGATGACAACTGCAGCTACATTACTGTTGCGGCGTCGTTATTACTGATGCCACCGCTGGCGCTGTATTTGTCAATTTTTTCGATAAAATTAGTTACCATGATGTTCTTATTGCGATTTTGTTTATTAAACTGAATTGCTATATAAGGGACGGAGTTATGCGACTTGTATAGCTCCGTCCTTTAGCAATTCAGTTCAGGTCCTAAACAGAATCGCAATAAGGACATCATGGTAAGGGAGTCCAGTCTCCAGAGTGAACGTCATATACGCGGCAGTTGGGTCTCTATTCTTTCCCAAATAGTTTTAAGTCATAATGTATTGTTTGTCCGAATTTTCGTTAGTCATAATTGTTTTTTCTCAGAAACGCGTAACTTTTCAGGATTGCCATAAAACAAACCTAACCTAACCTAACCTATCTATAGAATAACCTTACGAAAGTACTGAAAAGGTAACGGTTTCAGTTTTATGACTAACGATAATATGACAAACAATACATTATGAATTTATGACTTAAAACTTTATGGGAAACAAAGGGACCCCGCGGCGGTTACGCGGCGGCAAACGTCATTAATTTTATCAAGGAAATTGAGAGATGCAGACGGGCGGCGGCGGCAACAAAGACACCACCACAGTAATGCAGTTGCAGTTGACACCCGAAAGTCATTTTAACGCTGAAGATGCTGGTTCGATTCCAGTCCTGCCGGCGTATTATGGATGGCTTTATCCATCTTTATCCACGTGATAAGATAACTGTCACTTTTTAACACCGTGGGATAGAAAGTGACGGACACCGTTTTATCACGCTGTGCAAGAAATAAAGCACCAGATAATTATTAGAAAAACATAGATAGCAGTTATTTTTATACATAATTTATATTTAATAAATCGGAGGGAAGTACGAAAAGTCAACTCACCTAGAGTTGACTGTGACGTCACTACACAAGTTTTCATATAAATTCCATATTAGCAAATCGTTTTGACAGTTCTAAAAAACCGGGCAAGTGCGAGTCGGACTCGCGCACGAAGGGTTCCGTACCATAATGCAAAAAAAAAAACGAAAAAAAAGCAAAAAAAAAAACGGTCACCCATCCAAGTACTGACCACTCCCGACGTTGCTTAACTTTGGTCAAAAATCACGTTTGTTGTATGGGAGCCCCATTTAAATCTTTATTTTATTCTGTTTTTAGTATTTGTTGTTATAGCGGCAACAGAATACATCATCTGTGAAAATTTCAACTGTCTAAGCTATCACGGTTCGTGAGATACAGCCTGGTGACAGACGGACGGACGGACGGACAGCGAAGTCTTAGTAATAGGGTCCCGTTTTACCTTTTGGGTACGGAACCCTAAAAAGAAGCTGATTTGACTAGTAGGAAAGTAGCCAATTTACCTATATAGCAGTGTGTCTACTTCAAATAACAAAAAAAAAACATTTAATTCGATTTGTATTAAATGTTTTGTTCCGTTATTATATTATATCTATTCTTACATTAATTTTCTTATCCTTAAATTTACATATGTGCACTTGCAAGGATCAACTCATTTCAAATTCCAAGTTGCTCGCACTTGATTCTGTTGAACAAGTAAAGTGTATCGCTCTGGCATGTACGAGTTCATACGACAAGTTAAACTATACACTTAGTCACGCTGAAGCAAATCGAGGCGTGTTCATATTCATTCTACTAGTAGGTAATTTGACTTAAACTTACCTACTTTCAAGAATAATTATAGAAGTCTGACTAGAGTTCCAATAAGTTTTTTGTCCAAAAATTCGTTTAATTAATTACCTACTGTACTTTTAATTCAACAGGCCACTAATACAAACACAATGAATAAATAAATATTTAAGTTTTTGAGGTAGCCATTGATTGTCACGTCACCACCTGTCACTATATCAAGTTGAAATAAGCTCATCAGAACTTCAGAAGTCACAGCTAAAATTAATTCTAATAGCTTTTAAAGTTTTAGGCCTGAGTTACACTTGTAAGTTTTACTTACGTAAGTAGAGACAAAGCTATTTGTTAGAATGAGATAACGATATTCATCTCTCATTCTGTAGTATAGCCGTGTCCCTACTTACGTAAGTAAAACTTACAAGTGTAACTCAGGCCTTAAATCAGATTGTAAAATGACGTTAACTATACATATAAGATTTATCATAAGTTCCTGTGTTGCCGGCACTCGTTTCCTCCGACCGCGATGTCGATGTTGGCTACGTTTACATCGTAGGTTTCCTCTCACAAGATCCCGCATTGTTTATATACAGTGACGAACAAGCGTACGAAGCGTCTAAATACTCTAAATGGTCACCGTAGTATTACATATAGTTTGGACTGAATTCCCCTTAGTCCAATGCTGATTGGACTCTAACACAGATCTTTAATAACTAACTTTGAATAACTATCACTGGTCTTGGCGGATGCACTGCCATGTATCAATGGATATCAATGGATTTTCTTTACAAGATACCTACCTAATGTAGTTCTGGCTATTGTTAACGCAGTTAAATGGTGCAGCTAAGTATAGCATATTATGAATTCGCGAGTCGTTTTATCCTCTATCTAGAGGGAGTTAGTCTATGGGAAAGCTCACACACTTTAGATTTTATGTACGATAATAAATTGAACTCGTAGCTGAAGTTAATTAAATTTCCTTAAGGCCTGTTCTAGATTAGACGGAATTTTAACTTTGTTGAGGTGTACGGGTGTCCTTAAATCCTGTGTTATGGCAGTCGTATACAATATTGTATGTTTGATATTAAGTTTTTATGAGATTTTGGACTTGAAATGTAAAGTTTACGACTTTAATTTAAAATAACATCTAGAGCCCAATTTGATTTAAGAAAGTGGCAGAAAGTTACGTGGTAGGTAAGTAACCAACGTTATCGCAACTTTGTTGATAGTTAGCGATGTCATAATTAAAACTGACAAATTTTTAAAATTGCAAACCGTTTTTCGACCACTTGGCTTACTTATTAATTATGAAAAACAGACCGGTGACGACGGAGACCATACTATAGGATCTATGTGATGAAATCTGTAAGAATCGTCTCGACGAGTTGTAGATTAATATTGAAAGAAAAGTATTGTGACATGAATTTATTGTGTCCAATAGTATCTCCAAGTTATAAAACTAGTTATTTTAGCGAAAGCACCATTTTCTAATGTACAGTCTAGACGATATAAAGTATCCGCGCTCAAGAACATAAACCGGACAGCGGACCCTACGTCCAAAATTTAATGAAACAAAGCCTCTCCTACCCTCCGGTGAATTATAGACGAATAAAATATTGGTGACAAGAAAGAAAAAGTAACGGCCCCTAAAGGGGCCGAGGGACGTCGCACCAGATTTTATTACGCGAGACACAAAGGACGACCCGCCACGCCATGGCCCTCTTGAAATAAAAAAAAATGCAGTGACATGAAAAATGCCCTTCGTGATAGGTGAAATGAAAAGGCAGAGAACGTCCTTTCCTGCAGATATGAGGTTTGATTGTGCAAACATTAGTATATTAAGATATTATTTTATTCAATCTTACAATAACGTCTTAGGCCCACTTGCACCATTCCACTAACACGGGACCTGGAGTTACCACGGTTACCAGTACAGTTTGACACTAGGTTAACGGTTTAACAGCTTAACCCCGGGTTAGTGGGATAGTGCAAGTGGTACTTAGCAGGTTTGAGTGAAATACGGCGAGGCGTATACACTTTATAGTACTTGCATACTACACCAGCCTACATATATTTCATACAATCCGGCCAATTCGAACGTACACTGATATCAGAATGATGTCATTTAGTTATCGTGCGACTCGATAAGTACAGTCAGCAGCAGAAGTTGCTAAGCGGGCCAGGTGTTCAAAATGATCTTGACACGACTCTATTGTTATGAGAATAAGAGCGTGTCAAGGTAATTTTGAACACCTCGCTCGCTTAGCAACTTCTGCTGCAGACTATGCGTCAAATGCACGATAACTGAATGACATCAGTTAGATGTCATTCTGATGTCAGTGTACGTTAGAATTGGCCTGATAGAAATTTTTTTAGACAGAGTTTACGGGTACGTGACCTTGATTGTGACCTGAAGTGAAGTAGCTATAGCCGGTCAGTTGCGGCGGACCGGCCCTCGAGTGGAGTACCTTTTGAAATATTGTAAATATATTTATTTTTGATCTCCATAGCGGAATTCAAACTTTAATAATCTCATCCTGATTTTTAATTAATGAGAAAAGCTATAAACTGAAATAGATATCATAATTATATCAACGAAAACAAGGTGAACAAGGCCCCTGTCTTAAAATAACCCAAATCAAAATATTTTAGTAAAATAATTTGATTTATTTCTACTTTTAGGTTTGTGAGCAAAGCTGCTTACGTCTGCGAAAAATGTCAAGTCCCTATTCAAGCGAGGTACTATAGCTAAGTATAGATAGTACTCAAACCCTCTTGTTTGGGTACTAACAAACAATGAATTAGATGTGTATAATGCTTAGTGCAACGTGAGTGGGTATGCGAGTCTAGTCCTAAAGGGTATTCTCAACCTCAATACTCAACCTAATCCTATTACCTAAAACCTAATTCGAACTTGCTTGTAAGATTAATTGCTTATTACACAACCACCGAGGGAGTCTTCATAGAATGAAGACTGAGGTCTGAACTCGTATTTAGGTATATGCTGAGTATATCTTTGTAGTACAAAACAAAAGTAGCGTTTGAAGTTTTAACTAGGTGGGTACGAATTTAGCTTAATGTTGCATTGTAGATTTACTAATAGAGTAACAACATTAAAATTTAATTAAAAAGTAACATGCACCGCTTCTTTGTACCTACAAGATTCGAATTTCGTATTTTAGAACACTAAAACATTTGGGAGTTTTCCTTTCGTTTTGATTTTTTTTTAATTTAACATGACTTACGTATTTGTATTGTGTAATATCGCTCATAATAGTATACCGATTGGTTCGAGCTTACCTACTAATTGTTAGTGATATATTCACGGGATAAAATAATGCTGTAAATAATCTGTATACACCATGTTTTTATTGAATTCCGTTAACTTCGGGGTATGGTTAAGTACGTTTAAGAGAAGTAAATGGCATAGTTAATTTAAAAAAAAAATTTTTTTTTTTGCTTTTTTGTTATAAAAAAAATTGTTTAAAAAGTAATTAAATGTAGCATATAGCGTTGTTGTAACACGGGCATTACATTTAACTCAATCAAACAATTGAAATCTGTGACATATCAATATCATTTCGAACATCGATCGACCGAGATTGTATTTAAGTTTAATAGCAAATGTATGATCTCATTATAAACACTAATCAATATGTAAACCGGCCCTAAGGCAAGTGTACACCCTTGTAGAGGCCTTATAGGAAAAACATAAATTATTGATTATCTCCGAAATGGAGTTAATTAGAATACCGGTGTCTTTGAGAAAGTTACTTGATTTAAGCTCAGGAATGTACCCTAGATATTAACGGAAATTAAAAAAGACACGGTGTATTACCTACTACTACCTATATCTGTATTCGAAGAACCATAATGTGTAGAACCGTTTTTGCTTTGAATATCAAACTTCGACACATTCATGCATAAAAACTTTCACATTTATTTTATTATAATTTCCAGTTGGATACGGTAAAGTCAGAGTTCAAGCAACCTTCAAGACGTCTAACGGCTTACACAAATTTAATATCAGACTGTTCATCACGGTCCATTCGTATTCAAATTAATTCTGAAGCGGGGCTGGAGATGTGGGTAAAATTGTACATGCTAAGTGTTACTACTATGTGGCAATGTTGAAGTGAAATATTTAGAGACGTTTTAATTTTGGTGTCGTGATTTATAAGTATACAATATACATGTCTTATATTATCGTAATATAAATATATGCGCCATAAGCTATATACACGGTGGCTAAAAAATTAACTGCATTCCCGTTGCCAGGGAGGTTTTGGGATTTTACTGAGCAACTTTTACTATGGGACCACCTTTCGAGGTTGGCCTCGAAATCGCGAAAAATAATTTACCCTCCCATAGAAAATGGATCAGCCAAAATGTATGAAACAGCCAAATTTTTTTTTCGCGATTTTGGGGTTGGTCTCATAGTAAAATTTGCTTAGTATAATCCCAAAACCTCCCTGGCAACGGGAATGCAGTAATTTTTTTGCCACCCTGTATGTATTATAGAATTGTTATAACTTGCCATAAATTCAATAAACTTTACTCTTTACACCAATTGTACGCATTTTTCTTTGGCTCTATGGTTGACTGGTAGAGAATGCCATTTGGTATTAAGTCAGCCATTTGTACATTGTTGTATTTTGTGCAATAAAGTTTAAATCAATATAAATAAATACTGTACCTTTACAAAGGTATTATACGTGTAGGTATGTATTACCATGTAGGTAGGTACCTACCTAAGCCAATTTGATTCCCACAAACAAAATACCTATATTGTTGAAGAGAGTTTCAGGGATCTTAAATAGTAGCTCATTATAAATAATAATGCTTTTAATACGGACTTTCTTTTTTCTTTAATTAATAAACTAACAATACTCTCATTGGAGATTAGATTACAAAAAGTTTAAGCCTCTTGAAATAAGTCCCGCCGGCGGCGTGATCACGCATTCAGAGGGCATTAAATGAATTGAGGATAAAAACCGATAATGCTTTTTAAAACATAATAACTCTCAGTTCTCAGTTATCCTTGGGGATATTATCGTCCTATTACTGCTGTTTTTACTTGGAGGAGAACACATGAATCATTGTGTTATCATACACATTTTAATTTCTTCCAGTACATAATGCTACCAAATCATCATTATGTTGCTTTACGCTCGAGCTATCTTTGGGACGAAAGGTAGTATCAAAAAATGGGTTTTACCAGTTTGTAAAGCTTGAAAAATTAATTCTAAAGGTCTAATAAAACCACTTTCGTCATAAAATCACTTAATAGGTATTTGCAGTAATAGGACGTTATTATCTAAAGAATTCACTTTTACAATAAAATTCATATTTGTAATAAGCTGTGTCTGTAATAGTAGATTGTTAACCAAGGAATGAAATGATGCCTTTCACCCGAGTTAAACACTCTACTTTTCATTTTGAATACGAGGAAAGTAAAATGCATGTGTTTTTTTAAAAACATGACTAAGTATAAATTTTTATAGTATTTTTGAGGGTACTTTCAAGTAACAATTTAGGCAAAAGTATCGTTATTTATGAAATGGGGAGTCAAATATCAGAATGGAAATTGTATAACAAATCCATTTATACCCAAATTTCAATTGTTTATCGTAAAAAAATTATAAAAACGTACTTGGAACTTAAAATGCTCTAGTGCAGAAACGTATCATTTTTTTACACACCTTTTAGAACAACATAATTGACCGTCAGAGCATGAGAAATGAAAACATATTTGTCTAAATTATTGTCAGACTTCGAACACCTTTAAGTCACAATTCCCATTTTATCATTCATTTCCACAAGTGCACCCGCGAGCAAAAACCAGTTAATAATAAAAATATATGAACGACAAATCTACTTATCTAGAATTGAAATCATTCACTGCGCCGGGGCCTCAAGATCCTCCCGATCCAATGGGAGGCAGGGGCAGGATCCGATTTTAAATAAATTGAGTTTTATAAGATTTCGCCTCAGCTATATTCTGAGTGAGACCTTGCCATATTAAGTCCGAGTTAGTGGCAATTGCTAGCTTATCGGGTTTTTGAACCGTACTTTTGGGGTCCGTGCTTGATGAGAACCCTTCCGAACTCTATTATTAAGCTTTCTCTGTTTATCAGCGGGCTGTTTTTTTTTTACAGATTGTGTATAGTTGATGAAATATAATTTGCACCGATTGGTCAAAAAACTTTACCTTTACGAATACAAAAGAAAAAAAGAACCAAATAGCACGACCCATCCATATATAACTAGTTATATGAGACTATGTGTTTCTGGGATAATATCGATAAGTTATTTATTATGTAAGTAATTGAAACGTTTTTTCGATAGGTACAAATCGTATTTACTATGAAATTAATATTTCTTAGTTAAAATCTTTTATTTATTTTAACAACAGATTATGAATTGAAACGTAATGCTTTTATTTGGCCTTTATGTATAAAAAAAATTAAATCAGAGAGTTTTTGATTTTTTATTCGACAAATTAAAGAAACCCTCAATTTTGCGGGGTCTAAATGCACTTGGCCGGTTTTTCATTCTCACATATCACGTTTTGATACTCTCTATTCTCTTTAATAATACCTAATGATTTATCTACGTGACATTACGTTTCGTTTTGGAAGTTGAGTAGGTATATACCTAATGTTAAATTCACGATCGATGTTTGTAACGTACCCCACTTGCTAGGTAGATTGATTGTTTCCAGCTTTCCATTTATCACGAACATGACAGCCCTTCATTGGATAATTTGAATATGTAGGTATTTACCGATATTAGGGTTTAGGTACGTATTTGTTTTTTTTAAACTACTTATAATAAAATTAATACGTAAAATTAAAAACTAAACTAATCTAAATTAAAATACGTCTAAATAAGGCCCCCGCGGCATTGTGCCAAAGATGCTGGCAGCATTCCCTCGGTGTATGGCAATGCTAATGCGAATTGTTTTTTAGGGTCGCATGCTCAAAGGGTTTGAATGAAAAGTGTGGGTCTTGGGACGAGAGTGTTACTAGTGTGCAGTCCCTCAAGTAGTAGACCGAGCACATAAGACAATTTGAGGCCACCACACATAAGCGCTCACGTACAAATTTCGTACAAGTTAAGAGCGCGCCCACTTATCTCAGTTGGGCCCACAATTACAACCTAAGTACTCGTGTAAATTTAAATATTTCCAAAAATTAAGCATTACATTAAGATGCACCCCGCCCCCTTTTTTTTTAACGATGTGGTAATGCTGTTACGCATACCCCCTGTAACCTGGGAGGCGTCGGGGGTTATGTGGGACTCCCATCTCCCATTCCTTTCTCTTAGTGAGAAAAGGGGGAGCGTCCTATCCACTAAACCCACATCGGCTTTACCCGCATTGCCGTATGGGAGACGTCATGGGATCGCGAACATTCTGCCATGACGCCCCCGACATCCCGCCCCTGGGCTGTTATAGTATTATTAGTTATTTACGATACAAGTGCGATAAATAGGAAATTCGACACGAGTTGCGAATTACCTATTTGCACGTGTATCGTACAACGTTTTACAGTTACATTATGGCCATTTAAATTTTCGACGTAGTTACGTAATGTGCTTATTATAGCACCGGTGTCGTAATGTAGCACCAGATGTACTGTAAAATTGTGTAGAATACGACTCAGTTGTGCTGCTGGAATCGACATTTTACAAGTAAAACTATGCTTTTTATTATTTTATTTTATTATTTATATCTTTACCTGCACCTAACAACCTTTTCAGCCTAGTGGTTGACTGGTAGAGAATGCCTTATGGCATTAAGCTCGCCATTTGTACTTATAATTTTATGTGCAATGAAGTTTGAATAAATAAATAAATAAACTTTCCTCATGTAAAATTCGCAAAATAGGCATTATTTTTGGTGGAAATCTACAATTTACCTGCGTAATCTGTCGCGAACACGCAATTAACGAACTCAAAGCGTTTGCAGAACGTCAGCGATCACAAATCGGACGATGTAAAACATACGATCAAAGCTGACACAGGCACAGACCACCACATATAGACTGTGTATGCGTAATTTTCTATTCATTTGGCTCGCAGACGGCGGCGAATTATTTTCTGTTAGTGTGAACTGTGAAGCTCTAATCTATATGGTGGGATTAGCACGAGAGTGTGCCTCGACAGAACTCTTTTCGCATATTACCACCTTATTGCTGACACAGGCACAGACCACCAAATATAGACTGTGTATGCTTAGTTTTCTACTCATTTGGCTCGCAGTCGGGGGTATTTTCTGTTAGTGTGAAGCTCTATAAGGTGGGATTAGCACGAGAGTGTGCCGCGACAGAACTCTTGTCGCTAATGAGTGTGATGCTCTGATGATGTGCCCTAAGGGAAAATGGATCAATAAGGAGGAAGAAAGGACCCTTTGCTTATGTACAGTCAGCAAAACTATTACTTAAGCTAATAACCCCTGCATACTCATACTCATACTTTATTGTTAATATATAAATTACAGGTCAGGGCAGGGTAATACAAAGGTGTATGCACATACAAATGTGTAGGTAAATAAAGCATAAGGATCCTTCTTTGATGGAAAGCCACATAATGTGTTGTTCGCTAATATTTTTATGTGCTGTCTAGTAGGTAAGCGATCTGTGAAAGTTGACAGCTTTGAAATTCAGCGCCGTTCCGCTTGCGATGCATATTGCGTGTAAATCAATGCTCTTGTTTCCTAGCTCTTATGTAAATTAATTCACGCTTCAACTGTGTAAATCGAGGGCGAAACGCTACATTACCACCTTATTGCTAAGAACATAAAGGTGATTTTACTAGTAACGCGTCAATCGAAATTTCACGTACCTAAATATATAGCTTCATAAATCTTCATGCTAGAGCAAACAAAATTCAAATAAAGCCTTCAGTGTTAAAAACAACACAGTTGTAAATAATGGAATGACAGCTTTAAGCCTTACGCTGTAAAAATCGGCCAAGTGCAACTACGAATAATGGGTTCCGTTCCGTCACTATACGAAATAACTGTAGACAATGTTGAAACTTAAATGGAGGGGTCATTAAAATCATTCATTCTTTTGTTTATGAGTATTATCATGTCAAAACTATAAGAGTTACTGTCAAAACTTCTACTCTGTATTACAATTTCAAGCAAATTGTACCTACCAGATACTATTAAAAATATACAGTGGTACTACTAAACGAAATTAATAACTAGCTTAAATCTAAAATAGGCCCTTGAGGCATTGTACCAAGGATGCTGGCGACATTTCCTCGCTGTATCGCAATGCTGATACGTTGTGCGAGGTTGTGTAAATTCAATATGGGCAATAAATTAAACCAGATATAGAAGTTATCCTTGTAATCATTAATTAAGAAGATTTTTTGAGTTACCCTTTTACATAGTAAATGACCCCGTAATTAATTTTTGAAAATTTATTGAGCAGCAATGTACTTAATGCAAACATTACGAATTACGAGACATAACATGACATGACATTACGAGTTAAGAGCTTTTTATAGTAACTGCCAACACGACAGGCGTTGACAGTTACTTTAAAAAGCTTGTATCTCGTGACATGAGTGTTGCTTTACATTTCGGGCCAAATTATTTTGTATGGTAAAAATTTAAGCAAAATGTAGGATCTTAATATACTTCTTAAGTCCTATGCTAACCACTAGGGCTTCCAAATACCGGACTTCTTTAAATACCGGTATTAATACCGAAACTGTCTTTATCAATACCGGGATCCCGGGATCCCGGTATTGACTATAAATGGCTTAAAAAATGAGTTTTTTTTTTAAAGGCTCACTTTTACACCAGATATGTATGTCCTTAGCTTAGGATATTAAACAATAATCGCCATCTGCAATAATTATGTGAACCCTCCAGGTTGGCAATCATTTTATCCGCCTTGTTGACTTCACAAGTCACATTTTTAGTTCAACCTAATAATCAGCCAATAAATATTCTTTGGCACCAATAATTCGTATGCCATTATAATTTCTTTCTACTTTTTGATAAATTTTTAAGAACTAATTATATTAAGGGGCTACCCGACATTTTTGACAAGTTTTGAATCGAATCTCCTATTTTTTCTAAAAAAAAAAAACACTTTTCGTATCTAGTTTGCAGTGAAGAATCTTACAATTACATGTACGAAATCTAAATATTTGGGTTCGTATTTGACGTCTCGAGAAACATGTCCAGGGTTTTCATTTTAAACTAATTAACACAAAAGTTATGGCCAGAAAACCAGTTTTTAGCCTAAAATTGTTCAACTTTGATGCCAAATATCTCGAAGGCGATGAACTTTGAAGTAAATATAGGATACTAAACTACAAAACGTAATTCAAGACCAAAAAAAGTAAGACAATGTTGCCACTGCAATAATTTGTTTGTAAAATAGTAAATTCCTTTTGATAAATAATCACGCTAAGATAATTTATTTATTAGTAATTTTACTCCTGCGATTTAAAAAAGTACTTTTATATACTTATTTTTGCATAAATACAAGACGCGCTAGTAAAAAGTGGCAACATTTTCTTACTTTTTTTGGTCTTGAATTACGTTTTGCAGTATATATTGCTTCAAGCTGTTGTTGTTAATATAATAAGCTACAAAAAACATTAGAAAACTAAGGGATTCAGATCGAAGGTCATTCGCGTGGGGTAGCCCCTTAATATATCCTGAACATCAGAATTCATCACCAAATATTTATCTAACGCATATGCACAGATCTTGTTTCAATAAAATGATCTTCTTTAATTAAATTGGCAAGTTATCTTCTTGATACAGCCGAATTTGACCATTTTAATAGATTTTAAACGTTATAATAGGCACATTTTCCTTGTTTTTGAAAATACCGGGATCCCGGTATTTCATTAAAAAATACCGGTATTGAAAAATCTGTTTAAACAGACGGGATCCCGGTATTTCGGGATCCCGGGATCCCGGTATTGGAAGCCCTACTAACCACTGTTTAAATGTTCGCCCGTATTGAATTTACACACTGTAGGTATATACATTTTACATTAGTACTTAATCCAGGTGAGGCTAATAAGCCTGCAAATACGGACACAAAGTGCCGAAGCAATTACATTAATTGATTTCGGTTCAGTGCACCTGTGGCCTGGACAATACATTAGTCGGCCCGGTAATACAAGATTACGCGTGACGCGGTCATATTGATTTAGGAGCAATATGGGTAGTGAAAATGCAGGCATAATTGGAGGATAGCAGTCAGCATATAGCATATAGTGTTGCGAACTCAACCTTTTATTTGTATAAAATCTCAATACATTCCAAATGCAGTAGCCGTCGGGCTCGGCTAGTATTCGGAAGCTTTTTCTAAAGCACCAATAGGAGCGCTCCACATACTCTGTATCGCGTGCAATTAGAGGCACCTAAATTTAAACCACCTTTTGTACTAATAAAATTATTCAAAATCACTCTTTCATCAACCTCGTGTATGGAGGCTTATTATAACCACCACTTCTGCATTTAACCGTTTAGTTAAGAAACCCTTGTAAACCAGTACTTTGGTAGATTATATCAGGTCACTAAGAATTGAAGCTTTTTATTTGAGTCGTCGATAGGCTTGTGTCGGTCATGAACTAAGAACTGTTAAGAATGAAATCCCATCAAGGACCGAAAGGAACTAAATCTTTTTGTACGCTCTTAATCGGTCTTTAGGTCCTTTAGTTCAGTGGGATTGGTGAGCGCTTGACATGACTGAAACAGAAAATAGACTGAACGAAATGGTTCACAATGACGCTGGCACGAGTGCGAATGAGAAAAAAGAGTGACAAACAGTCCTAAACCTGAAAAGTATGAAGAAAAATCAAATATTTTTTCTGTTTTTTTTTATATTATTTTATTATGTCTAGCTTTTTGATGTTTAATCGTCATATAGTATCGTACAACTTGAATCGTAATTCAGTTGCCAAAGATTTAGGAAAAAACTACTGTAAAATCGATTCATACATTCCCAGCTCTCAAAGACCGAACTGAACTAAAGGAACTAAAAGACCGAACTAGTTCGTTTGACCGATTGACCGAGAGCGGAGCGCTCTCTGTAGTGACCGAGCAGGCACAAGCCTAGTCGTCGAGATCCTGACCTGTACGGCGGCTACATAAATAGCACATACCAAGACTGGGACATCAAGGGAAAGTACTTTAAATATCGTAGATAGGATATTTTACTGAAAGAAGACATTATTTTAATTTAAAAAACAATTTAAACTGCATTCATAGATTTTTAAATAATTACATGGTTGAACCGGGAATCGAACCCGCTACACGAGAAAAAAAATTACCCTGTAGCTTTATTATACCGATCGAAAGGCTTAATCATACGGATTATTTTTTGCTAAATAACATCGTGTCAGAAATAAAAGGATGACCATGAATTTTAACATTTTTAATTCAAAATTAATCAATTTAATTTATCAAATGCTCAAATATCTTTCAGTGAAATATCCTATCTACGATATTAAAGGTACTTTCCCTTGATGTCCCATACAGGCCTATTCGGATTTTGAGATAATCACAAGATCTTGAGACGATTTAGAGATCAACTAGATCTACATTAGATATCGATTAGGATGTGACTTGGATATCTAAGTCATAACTTGTCGAAATCGTTGAAGAGGACCTCCAGAATCGCGGAAACGTCAAATTTGACATATCTATCTTACAAATATATTTAAATTATCCGTATCGTAACTTGTTGAAGTCTAGTAGAAATCTAATTCATTTTCCGAATCGAACCGATAGTCTTGGGACATCCTGTATTATGGCAATAGATAAGTAGCCAAATGTATCGTAACACTGTTACCATAAAATTAAGCATGTATTTGGCTACTTTATAAATAAATATTATAGGACATTTATACACAAATTGACTAAGCCCCACGGTAAGATCAAGAAGGCTTGTGTTGTGGGTACTCAGACAACGATATATATAATATATAAATACTTAAATACATAGAAAACAACCATGACTCAGGAACAAATATCTGTATCATCATACAAATAAATGCCCTTACCAGGATTCGAACCCGGGACCATCAGCTTCATAGGCAGGGTCACTACCTCACTACCCACTAGGCCAGACCGGTCGTCCAAAATTTTTGGAAGTTAACAAGCTTATGACACCTGGGCCAAGAAAATGAATCGATTAACCTCTCATTATCAATGTATCAATAGATACAGTGAGGAATATGACACAAACATACCATCATGGTCTTATGACCGCGTAAGTGGATTTATTTAGACCACGACATGAGAATCGGTCCAGAAATCAGGAGAACATCCGGACAGCTGAAGCTGAAACGGAGACCTTTGCTTTCGTTTTTTCAATTAACTATAGGACCAATATGAGAGTTACGTTATGCCCATTTTGAAGTTGAATTAAATCCAGGTTTGTTAAAATGGGTGCTCTATAGTTGATGGCACGAGGGCAAAGGTCGGAGGATCTTGAGGGAGACGGAAAGAAACAGGCGTGTGCTATCTATGATGTTGCCGGAATAGTGGCCTACCTAATGAGACGACAGCTAGGATGGAGCGGTCACGTCTCCCGCATCTCCCAAGACCGAGTCGCGAAACGCATCTACAGCGAACTGCAAACTGGTAAACGAAAGCAAGGCGGCCAGTTTCTGCGGTTCAAAGATGTGTTGAAGCGGCATATGAAGAGAGCTCACATAGAACCACCAACATGGGAGACACTAGCTGGTGACCGTCCACAGTGGAGGCATATTGCGCAGACGCAGGTGCGTGAATTTGAAGCCAGGCGACGCACAGAGCTCGACGCTAAGCGTGACGAGCTAAAGGCCAGACCACCTGTGGCCTTCACGTACAATTACGTCGGAGGGGTGCTGACCTGCAGCGAATGTGGCCGCACATTTGTTGCAAAGATTGGCTACGTCAGTCACCTGAGAGCGCACCAGCGACGCTCTCAGCGGTAGAAAACCCGTCGCTGTAGCCGAAAACGGCAAGGAGATGATGATGATGATGATATTGGAAAAGTGAAATGAGTACATCACAAACTTGCTATCCTAAATTAATTATTATAATAATTACAGCGCCACCTATGGACTGTCTCTGGACCTACGTACCCTTATTGGATGCGTAAAATATCGATTATCGATAAGGTATCTAGGGTCCGATAAAGTATAAAAAGTAGGGTCGGATATATGGCGCTGTTAACAATAGTCTAGTTACATAGGCCGGTCAGTTCGAACAACAAATAACTTTCGAAACATCCTTGAAATAATCAACCTTGAAATTCAGCGCTCTAAAACATGTCCCTAAAGAAGATATAACAGTTTAAACTATAACAAGCGTTATTAATGCGCTGTCAGCACAGCGGGTAGTTAACTTGGCTTAATTAAACAATCCGCGGCCCTTAAGCCTCATTGTTGTGGCGCCCGTACTATCCCCGAATAAGTACGCAACGAGATATATAAGCCTTTACACTTACACGTCTTACACATACAGATGCCTAGGATGTCAAGCGTATACAGGTTATTCCTAGCCATTGGACAAAGCCGAAATGTGCATATGGTACCTATTAAGAACCAGTATACAAAGTATCATAACAACCGGTGTAGCGGTTGCGAAGGAATTAACAAATTACATTTTTTTTACTTTGGAGCAGCCTGTATGTGTTAGCTCTTGAGATTAATAAATAGTACGAAACCTCCTTCGACCTTTTTGATTACCTATCTTTTTTATTTATACCACTAATAAGATTCTGACTTGACTGAACAAATTGTCAAAAGTACTGCCAATGATTAATACAGTATGTTTCTTTATGTTGTCGATTATTGGAAATAACTTTTGTTTGAATCTTTATTTTTAATCTTTTGTTCTAATTAAAAATATCCTGAGAAGTATATTTTTAGTCCCCACGTGAGATTTCAGGGTTTGTCCAATGGCTAAGGACACCCTGTATATTATGGATAGTTGATAGGAACATAGGTATATATGTGGAGGTGAGGTGTAGGTGCCCCTACGGTAACCGCCGGTCCTTCCCTAATTGGCTAACGATCGTACGAGCACATCAAACGATTTTAATGTTCGTTCATGCACGTGTTCACGATTGATGACTTGTGTTGTGATTGTTTCTACGCACTGTTCTGTGACGTCTTGTGACATGAACTAACAAGGTGATGTAGGAAATAATAATTATTAATAGTGACTGGATCGGTGTTCCCTAAAGTCACAAATTCGGATCTCATTCGAGGCGTTGACTTTTAATATTTTACTTCTAATTTAAATAAATGCGAATTTGTTAGCAGACCAAAATAAGGTAAAAGTCCTAGTGCTCGACATCTATTGACATTGACAAGGACTTAAGTTTAAAGATGACATGTGCTGGGACAATGACGGGCACTGCACTCGGACGTCTACCTTAATTGGTTTTATATTCTTTACATTATCAATTTGTTATTTGGTTAACTAGAATGTGTTAAAAAATTCAATAGGTAAACTATTCGTATGTGCCAAGATTCTTATGTGTATTTAATTTTCGTTTCTTTGCAGCCTTTCGAATGCTGCTCGTTTGATTGTATGAACGATATGCCTGTAAGTCCGCGTCCTTACTTGTTTGACTGTTATTAAATTTCCGCGATAACGATCCCGGTCGTAGTCGGCCCATTAAAGAAGAATTGTAGGTAGTTGTGTAAATTTATTCCAGGTATCAGGTGTTTTACTGCGGGAACTCTAAACATTGTTTTTAATTAAATTCTTAGTAGGCACCTTTTAATGGTGCTATAATAAGTTAATTTGTTTCCCCTGCTGTTAATATGTACTGTTGTGTTTTCATGGTGGTGCTATAAAAGAAATTCGAAACTACCGGTTTCCGTGTCATCCAGTGCCTATTAAAGTTAAAAGATTAAGTTCAAATTTTTACTATGCATATTAATCCAGTGAAATTGTAGAATTTTGTAACGTGGCTCTTCTGCGTCAAATCCGGTAGTTCTGATTTTTTGCAGACTTATTTATAATGTTGGCCCAATTAATAATCCAAGTTTGTGACCTTGAGCGCCGAACGCAACTTTGTCAAAAATCGAAAAACCTGCGAAAATTTCGGTTTTTGTTTAGTTTTGGGCGATTCTAACCCTAAAGGACTAGTTTTTGATAGTACCTTCCTTAGACGTTTTTAAAGAAGACTAAATTTGCTACAATACGAGATTAGAATTGTCTCTGTAGATTGAATAGTTTCCGAGATAAAGGCTTTCAAAATTTAGATTTTTTTGAAATTGAGCTCTTAAGCTAAGTGAGTGCATTGAGTATGCACTTTTGACTCAGGCGATGCCGCTTGGCACGATTGTTCCTAAGGTCAAATAAAGCTGATTTGGTCCAGTAGCTACGAGATCGTACCGTGCATACCCCCAAAAAGGGAGGGGAAAGGTCGGATCCCCAGGTCCAATCTTTGCTATATTTCTTCGTACTCTTAGGAGCTAGGGCACGTTATATATCATTTTCATATAATTTAGGGATGAAGACATTATATTCATAGTTTTAAAACGCCAAGTTAAGTGTTTTTTTTAAAGATTTTTTACTTTTGACTTTGGCCATAATTACATTTCTATGGAAATCGTCACTCAATCCGCTTCATATTTTTACAAAAAAATGTATGAATGCCTGCTTTGAAGTGATACTTTATAGAATAAGGAAGCCCTAAATTATATGAAAATCATATATAACTTGCCCTAGTTGCTAAGAGCAGGAAGAAATATAGCTTAGATTGGACCTGGGGATCCGACCCTTTTCCCCTCCCTTTTTGGGGGGTAGGCACGGTACGATATCGTGGCTACCGCGCCAAATCAGCTTTGTTTGACCTTAGGAACAATCGTGCCAAGCGGCATCGCCTGAGTCAAAAGTGCATACTCACTGAACTCACTTAGCTTACGAGCTCAATTTAAAAAAAATCTAAAGTTTTAAAGCCTTTATCTCGGAAACTATTCAATCTATGGAGACAGTTCTAATCTCGTATTGTAGAAAATTTAGTCTTCTTTAAAAACGTCTAAGGAAGGTACTATCAAAAACTAGTCCTTTAGGGTTAGAATCGCCCAAAACTAAACAAAAACCGAAATTTTCGCAGGTTTTTCGATTTTTGACTAAGTTGCGTTCGGCGCTCGAAGTCACCAACTTGGATTATTCATTGGACCAACATTATAATAAGTCTGTAAGAAATCAGAACTACCGGATTTGACGCAAACGCTAAATGTATAATTTTACTGTATTATATAGCTGCCACGTCACGCGATACGAATATTTGATAGTGCGTGACCTTTGATTTTCAATATTGTCTTGGTTTATTTATAGTCTAATGACTTTCATTAATGTCAAGCTGGTATATCATTGACATTGCTAGTAACAGATTTTCCTCTTATTAATCAATTATTCAACCCATATAATAGCCCTTTCAATTATAAGAAAATCAATACCGGTTTAGGCCAAAATGAATGTTGATAAATATTTGGTCGACTCTATGTTAATTTTTGGCAGCATACATGAGAGGAAAAATACTAACCTCCTTATTCATAAACACGCTAACAAACCATAATTAGCTAATAATCGTTTGACTTTATCTGTCATTTTGACTTATGTATTTGTAAGAAAGGGATAAAACATGTTTTATGAATAAGGGGGTAAATACCTATGTATTTAGAACCACGATAAAGAAAAGTGTGAAAATATTTCAAAGAGCATACGCAAAAGAAAGCTGAATTGGATGTACCTACTCTATTACCTAGTGTAACTTTTCATAACTTACTGTAGTGTCACGATTATAAGCTATGAATTCGTGTCTTCAATCTCTTACCCTTATTTCAGTTACCTAGTGGTCGACTTAAACATGCCTTTGTTTCTATGCCTTTCCGTCTACCATTCATTATTCTTACTCATTCACTTTCTTTCTTTTCATAATTCTCATACAGTCGATCTCTCCCTTTACGAGAAATATATTCCCGTTGCAATATATTTAACTTCAAGACGATATTTGATATCCTTTACTCGTTATATTATCGGCATCTTTGCATCGCGCTTAAACCACCTCATTATAAGAGTCTCTTAAAGTATTCAGCCCCTTTTTACAAACAATACCATCGGCTTCGTCTCCTATGACACTATCAACCCTCCGACTCAAAGTTAACAAGTAAGAAAGTTGTAACAAGCAGACATCAAAGCGTTAGATAAAAGTAGGAGACGTCGTTATCTTTCAGTTCTTTTATAACCAGTCGCTGGTAACTTTATCCGACGATCTGTGTTGCTATTATGGCCATGTTAGACTCGGTTTTGATTTCACTAACGAAATGTAAAAAGAAACGTAAGAGATATGAGAGGTTTCTATTTCTACCCGATGAGAGAAAACGGGAGCGTAATCATTTTCATGCAAGTTCCATTTGATTAATTGGAAATAAAATCTATTGTCTTTCTCCTGTTTGATAAAGTAGCTCTGTGACCTTTTAGAGCTCAGTTTAGTATTGATCTCGCGTACATTTTAATAAAAAAAATCTTAATAATAATCGAATCTGCGTAGCGATGTGACGACCCCATCGCCCGCTGGTTTTACCAG
Source organism: Cydia splendana (assembly GCF_910591565.1). Lineage (NCBI taxonomy): Eukaryota > Metazoa > Arthropoda > Insecta > Lepidoptera > Tortricidae > Cydia > Cydia splendana. The sequence continues at coordinate 7,552,462 of NC_085976.1, forward strand.
TGCAATCAGTCAATGCAGGGCAGCTTGTGGCGAGCTGTTGGGGATTAGCGACCTCACGTACCCGAGTGCTCCTGGGGAGTTCTGTTACCCGCAAGGAGGGTGGGTGGGACAGGATTCTCTGCCTCTGGCTTGCCTTAGCCGGCCGGCCAGAGTGGAGTCGTTAGAGCTATAAGCTCCAGGGGTGGAAGTGAAATATGCATAAGACGCGAGTTGGCACAGTGGCTGTTAACAGCCACTGGGTAGAAAGCGGCGCACACCTCTCGACACCCCTGAGCCGCTCACACCGGTGTTGCCCTTGAGCCATCCTAGATGTCGCTTTTTGTGGGGGCCCATCTTGTGAGGGCGAGTCACCGTCTGCCGGAAATAAAATTGCGTACCGTTTTATTAGGCAGGCGTCCGGTTTTTTACCCCATAGCTCAGTACTTAGTCCATCGCTTTCACCCAATAACCTAGTTCATTTTAGATACCATCAACTCTCAAATAGCCCTTACACTTTGGCGGGTGCTGCCTCTGCGTGCGTCCCATGACACGGGTAAGGGCAGCATCCGCTCGGTGTACCCCTTACATTTCATTAAAGTGTCAAAAGGGCCTCTACGTGTTGGCTTCGGCTCCGCGCACGCCTCCTAAAGGTCCGGAACACCATTGTTCCGTGATGGGAAAGACATCGAATCTGCTCACCAAATATCAAAAGAATCGGTTGGAAAATTAATACCACCTGTAGACGAGAACATCCGGAAAGGCATATGAAAAAAATGTTGCATACCCTGAAACGGACCCTTCGCTTTCGCTCGGTCAGAAAAAGATAATAATAAAATATAATGAAACTCCGCAACGCAATCCAAAACTTGGATATTAATAGCTTTAATTAAATATTTTAGTATTAAATCAAAGAAAAACGTGCAAATGCAAATTACACAATCTATTAAATCCAGTGATAAATTAAAAATAAAACAATCAAAATTCGTTGTCAGAACACAAAACACTTCGGAATCCCGTTGGATCTGATTGAATTATAAAATGATTTCAACCTAAATGGCATTTACGAGCCAGACAAGCAAATCCCCAATCTCAAAACGTTGACATAAATTTAATTAAATACAATTTGTTGACACCTCGGCCTGGGACACGTCGATCAGCGCGCGGATGTGTAGGTAAATTATCTAATAGCTTACGGTTATCGGCAATAGGTTACGGCCTGAGTGCCTACTTTGAACCACATTCCACGTGTTGCCTCTCTTGCACTTGTAAATTCGTACGTAAGTGTGACAAGGGAGGCAACACGTCGAACGTGGTTCGCGGTAGGCCCTCTGATTAAGAATTAGAAGATTCATGTAAAGGGCGAGTGAGCTGGTATTATGATGAGGTGTGCCTAGGCCGATTTGTGGCATTTTCAATTTGAATTTGAATGTTAAGTTAATTTTAGCTTAATTATTTAGGTATTGTAACATCTAGTAGTTAGTAACTTCACTAGCTTGATTAGTTATTACTAGGGTTTGCACGACGGATCCGAAATGTATGGGAATATCCGCGGATCCGGATCCAGATCCGGATAATTTCATACATTTCGGATCCGGATTGCAAACCCTAGTTATTACCAACGTTTGCAGACAATTTAACAGTACAGTAGTTATAGGCTACAGATGTAGTATCGACCAAATCGGGTTAATGTTTATAAGATCATGAACCTGTCTACCAATTTTAAAAACAAATAAACTGTCTACCAGTTTAAAAGAAAACAATTTTAAAGTTATAATTTTCAGTGGCAATTAAAGAAACTTAACTCTTGAAATAAATCATGCTCATACAATCAGCCGGTACTGTGGTGTATTCTGAATTCGTTAACGAAACAATCACTAGGGGCACATAATCCTTGACGAGCACCCCTTAATGCGTGCCACATACCGCTCACAGCTTGTTACATAGACATTAGAAACTCTCATATAGGTACATACATGCTCGATCCCTGAGGGAGATGTGAACTTTGACAAGCCAGCTCTGAAGTCATCTCTGATTACTACGTGACAAGTCTGACATAAATTCGCTTCAAACAATTGCAAGCAAATTCGGGCATGACTTCACGCGTGAGGTATGTTGGGGTAATGTTTACAGGTTTTGGGTGAGTTTAGAATTACTATGGCTGACGGAAAGTACAAAGTAAGACATTTTCATCATATTAGATTATTGATTAACATTTTACAAAATAGCTGTTTAAAATGATACCTACTGATTGAGATAATAAACATAATAAAAACCGGGCAAGTGCGAGTCGGACTCGCGCACGAAGGGTTCCGTACCATAATGCAAAAAAAAAAAAACAAAAAAAAGCAAAAAAAAAAAAACGGTCACCCATCCAAATACTGACCACTCCCGACGTTGCTTAACTTTGGTCAAAAATCACGTTTGTTGTATGGGAGCCCCATTTAAATCTTTATTTTATTCTGTTTTTATTAGTATTTGTTGTTATAGCGGCAACAGAAATACATCATCTGTGAAAATTTCAACTGTCTAGCTATCACGGTTCGTGAGATACAGCCTGGTGACAGACGGACGGACGGACGGACGGACGGACAGCGAAGTCTTAGTAATAGGGTCCCGTTTTACCCTTTGGGTACGGAACCCTAATAAAGGGACTGTGTTTTTTAAGGGTGGGTGATTTTTTTTAATCCCGTGGAATAATATATAAAAACAGTTAAATTATTGTAACTAACAGTTATGGTAAGTATATTCGAAATGGTGTAATAGAGTAAGAAAGGCACCAAGACATGGCTCGTAAATATTTATCTAATTAACCTAATCTAACTAGCGACCGTAGCCAATGCGAACGTAAGCCAGGATACGAGTAACATGACGGTAAGTAAGTACGCGGTATGTTACAAAAGTACTCACAATGTGCTTTTCGCTTATTAAAAATGCTATTTTTGAATTCATCCCAATGCACCTTAATTTCGGGAATGGGATCGCATGCGTATTAGTTGGAAATTTCTTACGCCTATAACGAGTCCTTTGTCTTTACACTGACGATAATGTTATTATAAAAGTTTTGTCGTATATTGTTCAAGGCATTTTCCCCATCACCCGCAAGTGTAAGTTTTCGCATAATCTGGAGATTGTCACGTAATTGGGAACTTTGTAAGGGAATTATTTAGTGGCTCATGACGATTAGATTTCATTTAAGACGATGTTTAAACCACATAATTTTAAATACGTAGACGTACTTATAAATTGTATACAGTAGTCTATCACGATTAAAAAAATGAACTATGATCAACTCTGGCTAACGTGGGATTCGAATCCACTGTGAATGAAGATGGACAACTGGTGGAATTGGTAGTAGCGCGTTTGACCGGCAACCCAAAGATATAGATTATAGATAATGTGGTACGTTATTCGATAAAAAAAGAAAATATCAATTATGTTTAATAAAAATGTTTTGATTTATTGATTGTGCGTCGTCGTACTTTACTTACAATAATATCATAGTTATGTGTTATGTTACCGTATAAACCCATTTGAAGTGAAAACGCGTTTGTATAACTGTGCAAGCATTATTCATACTCTCAAATTTGAAATCCATTGCCTGTATTATGGCATGGCAACACCACGATGCACTGCGCAGTCGCGCAATAGACCAAGCATTCAAATGGACCAATGAGAGCAGTCTTGGTTCTCGGTTAAAAAGATGTCGGGTTATGAAAGTTTTTCTCGGTTCATAAAACTATATTTTACATAGAATTGTGTGATAAGTGAACTCGTTTGACCATAAAAGGATTTGTAACATAACTTTAAGTGTGTGTGCATAAAGATCTACGCTGGGCCCGGCCGAAACATTGAAATCTGTGTGTAAATCAACCAGTGCATATAGCCGCTGTCGCCAGACTCATCAAAAAGGTATGTGGATTCATTTTTGGTGGTTTGTGTAATGCTAGTACAATAAAACATTTAACCTATGGTTTACAGGTAGTAATTTTAACATCGAAGGCAAAAATACGCAACAATAACAATATAAATACCTCTATTGTTTTTAACTATTAGTCAAAACTAGTTTTCACCAAGGTACTTTGCGAACTTTTAACTGAAAAATCCCACTTTACAACTAGTTTTCACCGAGGCAGTAGGGTAAAACTAGTTTTATCTAGGTTTTCACTGAGGGGATACAGAAAACTGTTTTAACTATAGTTCGTTTTTTTAGCATTAGAAATAAGGTAAACAATCTTGATGTGTCTTTTTATTGAAAAATACGTTTTAAAAATAAGTCACGGCAAATATGTAACAATTATTAATATAATACGATCATTTATATTCTTCTGCTTTCATAAGTAATAGTTACTGATTTTTAAAAAGCGTTTTTCAATTAAAATATTATACATGTCAAGATCGCTTACCTACCTTCTTTCTAATGCTAAAAAAACGAACTATAGGAAAAACGCGTTTTCACAGACATATTTATCATGCAATTTACCCCTATTTTTTTCACAGAAGAAGCGTTTTCTTTTATCTTGCTCTTTACTATATTGTATTAATAAATGCTGTAAGTATATTTATCATCAAATAATGTTTGTAAAAGTGTTAGGTATCATAGGATAAGCCCGTACAAGCATCAGCTAACACCACCTAGTTTAAGATAAAACTCTAAGAAAGCAGTATGATAATAAATCGTCAAGTTTCTCTTCCTAGTTGGCGAGTCTTTTCACCGAGGGTTATGTAGCCTGGATATGACAAATATGTAACACGCAATATGAACATTAATTATTTTTATGTGGCAAACTAGCGTAAGATCTGTTTTTATTAAGCGTTTAACCATAGCTTATGAATCCCTGTTGCTTTGCAAGAGCATGCGTGTTGCTTTCCTTTAAAAGCCTGTTAACTTATTTTGTGGAATATCCGTTGTTGTCCCTTGAAAATAAATTTATAACATTAATACCGGTAGTTAAAAAAAAATCTTTTTATTCCCAAGTGGGTATCATTTTTAAAAGAATAGTTATTTTTGAAGTGAAAACTTCTTTAGCGGCGCTGTGCACTTTTTGTGATGGGGAAAAAATGTTAAACTGGCGACAGGTCGAGTGACCGTAAGATTCGTAAGACGTAAGACGGACACGTGACCTGATCGAAAAACGTCATTGAGTTTTCACTTCTGCCGGCACTCCCGGAGTGCAACCCGTTGTTTTTTTTTACTTAAATACCATATAGGTTGTTCAATCAGTGCCTACCTAAAGCTTATATTACTAAAGATAGCACGTAATGAACACACGAGTAACTTCCAATAAATAGGCGTAGGTACCTATTTTCGATGCAGCATTTATTGATTATTGCACTGAGGTGCTTTGGCTTTGCTCAGTCAATCATTGATCGAGGCACTAGTAGTGCTTATAATTTGCCTTTAAATGAAAATGTCTGAATTCTTTACATTTCAACTCAATATACAGGGTGATTCAGGAGACGTGAGCAGGACTAATACTGCGCATTGAGTAAATAAGCAACACTTTCGTATCAGTATTAGTGAGGTTAACGTTAATTTTCTAGTCGTGTTGAAAAAAAAAAGTTATTAATTTATTTATTTATTCACCCTAAAATTAGAATACTAAACTACCGATATTCTGTGTCAAATTGAATGTCACCACTGTCATCGCGGTCTGGTTACTTTTGAAAACTCGTATCTCACTCAAGTTTGACAGTTTACTTTCTACGTAATCAAAAATTACAGAGGTTTTATGCTTATTAATTAGGTCTTGTAGGGTGACCATGATTGTAGAGGATTAAATTTGCCCTCACCAAAAAGTTAAAAAATAGGAAAAAGTGTGGTTGTTTCACCTAAATACGACGGTGATCGATCAATTATCAGTTACTGAGTGTGCAGGATTAGTCCTGCTCACGTCTCATGAATCATTCTGTATAAGTATCTCAATACTCAATATATAAGTGGAAGTGGTAGCAATAAGTAATTAAAATTGATTTGTCATGTATAAATGCTAGGCAACACAATAATATTTAGCATGGCATAATTAGTACATCTAAACGATATGTTTTATGAAAGTATGTAGTTAGGAACACAGGAGGTGTGTTTGGACATCTGCTACGACACGACATGTTCCTAAAGAACATCATAGAAGGAAAAATAGAGGGAAGGAGAGGAAGAGGAAGACCGAGAATAAATTATTTCAACCAAATAAAAGAAAAGGTTCAGGCCCCAATTTCACCACGGTGACAATTGTAAAACATCACTGTTGCTGACGTCACAGGCATCCATGGGCTACGGTTACCGCTTACCATCGGGCGGGCCGTATTCCTGTTTGCCACCATCATTGTATTATTTAAAAAAAACTTTATTATATCGGAAAAAAACAGATATTTCTCTTGCTAAGTTTATGACAATTGTCACAAGAAACACGACAGTTGTCACGAAATTCCGACATATTACTCATTTCCTGTCAAGATTCACCGACAATTCTACAAATATGTCGAATAGAAAAAATAATTCTTGTTCACAACATAATTGTAATACGTACAATTGTAGCAAAATGCCTGTCATGTTTGTAAGTATTTCTATAGAAAATATTTTATAAAATTGTAATATGTCACCTGTCGCTTGACAATTGTCGCTCGACATATGTCACTGACAATTGTAGCCGTGGTGAAATTGGGGCCTGCGTGTCACCCTTCTGGAGGTTAAGGAGTTGGCAGAGGAACGGACGGGTTGGAGATTGTTCCACCGACAAGAGCACAGCTCTTAAATATAAAGGAGAAGAAGGAGGAGTAGTTAGGAAAATGAAGACGGCGACGAGAATAAATCTATATTATTTTAATTAGTTATTTGTTGTTTTCAAAATAACTTTGATTGTTACTCAATTTATTTTATTGTATGAAAAAAGCTTTATACAAATCACTGGTAAACTAGATTTAATTTTCATTGTTAGTGACACTATGGACGTGATTTTGTTATATCCCCTATTCAATAAAGTTTTAAAGCATATGTTGTATTGTACTGTATATACCTATCCTATAATGTACTAAGTATACCTATATGTACATACATAAAGACACTAGATTTTGTCACATCGTACAAAGTGTTCAAACTAACCCGATCTTGTCCCAAGTAAGTTAAAAATACACCGGTAAAATAAATTATTTGACAGTGGATTGAGAAATAGTACGAATTACGAGACTACTAATTAATCCGCAGCATCCAGCTACACCGCTTCGCAAACACTCTAAACCGTGAACAGGTCGCGAGATTTAAACGTCCATTTCTAACTAACATTACCCCAATCCCCGCAAATTCGTCTCTCCTAACCTGCGTCGTTGTTCACACAGCGTACCACGTAGGCGAACAACACGCAAACGCGAAGCGAAGCGATGCGGCGCGGGGTGAATCAATCCTTTGATACCTATAGAAGTGTCCTACGTGGGCGATTTCGTTGTGAACGCGAACGACTTAGGCCCGCCGCGCCGCGCCGCGTCGCGTTCGTGAGTTGTTCGCTTGCGTAAGACGCAGCGTCACACAGGGCGGTTAAGTCGGTGAGTCTATCGAACTAGTTAGTAATACAGTCAAGTCTAAAAATATGGGTGCATATAACTTACTCAAAAATATGTCCCATAGTTCTTAATTCGCTGACATATGAGCTATGGGACATATTTTTGAGTATGTTGTGTGCACCCATATTTTTACACCTGACTGTACAAGGGGCATCACACAAAAATTTGGAGTTTGTCTATAGGTTCTAAATTAAATCTGACATCCTGAATTTGTTAGAGTAAATGCCACTAGGCTTGAGTTCAGTGGTGTTTGTGATGACCCTAATACTGCTTTTCCACCAGATAAAGAGGGAAAGAGAGAGAGAGAGAGAGAGGGAGAAAGAGAGAGAGATTTGAATTAGCTTAGTTCTTTAGAAAGCTACAACTACTTATTTCGCACCCGTGTGGAATTGGGATAGAATTTATTTTAAACACAAACAATAGGAGACTGACCTCTTTAGTTTTTAATTTAGGTACAATTAACGGTATGCAGCCGTGAATGCATTCCTAAAGGCTAATAATGAGTATCAATTAATCAAGTTTGCATTTGTTATAGCTGATTTGTTTATACTATAAATTTTATAGTCATCTCTATGGGCAACAGTTGTCATGTTTCGTAACTATTGCAAGGTCGTAATACACTGGGTTTCTCGCTTCTCGACTATTCGGGTCCTCTAACGCTCTAAATATTTATACACGGCCTGACCATTTCCAGAGCATTTATCTCTCTTACCCTGCCTTGTCCTACCTTATGACTTAGCAGCGGCATAAATTAAGCAGGCGAACGTAATGGGGCAATATTCGAGACAAGACTGTTTTATTACCATACTTCGGTAGTAAGTTTAACGTACATTTTAACTTATGGCGGGACATGTGTATGTATACTAAATTGAGAGGGCGTTTTGTTTGGTTAACTTGTTGGTGGACTGTAAACTATTGCCTTGACTCGAAAATAAAAGATATACCTACCTAGTAATGTTAAAAGAAAAACTTTGTGATGTTATAATAATTTATGTAATAATTATATTTTGATATCTATTGATGTACGTTGATAGAGTCTGTGCGAAAAGAGAAGAGTATGGGGCCCAATACATTCCACGACTCTTCTATTTATTACTTTTTCTTCATATACTTATCTTCTTTAGTCATGATCTTTCTCGCGTTGTCCCGGCGTTTTGCCACGGCTCATGGGAGCCTGGGGTCCGCTTGCAACTAATCCCAAGAATTGGCGTAGGCACTAGTTTTTACGAAAACGACAGCCATCTGACCTTCCAACCCAGAGGGGAAACTAGGTATTATTAGGATTAGTCCGGTTTCCTCACGATGTTTTCCTTCACCGAAAAGCGACTGGTAAATATCGAATGATATTTCGTGCATATTAAGTTCCGAAGAACTCATTTGTACGAGCCGGGGTTTGAACCCGCGACCTCCGGATTGAAAGTCGCACGCTCTTAACGCTAGGCCACCAGCGCTTTCTTCTTCTTTAGTATTGTTTTGAATTATAAAAATATTACTTACTTCCCTCGCCTACTACTATACCTACGTACTATTATGTATGATCGTACCACTACTATTACGTGGCTCTGCTAGAGTAAACTCACTCAATGATTGACTCTTCAAAGTGCAGTCATTAGCCGACCATTTTTAGTTTAATTTCATAATCGTTCTTACGTTTTCATTAAGCATAGATAGTTGTTACAGATGGTATCGTCTATTTAATCGTTTTTACACGCATGACCGAATTGTCTTGATGGAAACTATTAAATTAATTAAACTACATTGCTCTTCCATTCACTGTCAATAAAGTCGGTCAATATACTAATAGTTTTCGGTGTAACGGAGGTTATGTGTGGCGTATTGACATAAACTAACGTGGAGAAGTGTTTAAGGGCATATTTATTTAACCAACAATGTTAACTAGTTGTTAATTTATCAACAAAATGTAACATCTGTCATAATAATCGACATCTTCTAGTGAAATTATATATGTCTCGGGCTAGGTAGCATTGTATAATTACAAAATTAAACGAACTTAGCTAAGTACTTACGAGTAAGTGAAGTTCCATTTCGTCGGTGCGAATAAAAAAATCGCCATGTAGTTTTAAGCTACTTTTCAGGAGACAAAAAACTGTTTATTTTCCTGGTTGTAATATATTTGTTGCACCTGTATTTTTTTCTAATAGATCAATGGTTTTTACATGATACTCATGAAGAAAAAAAGAAAACAGTTTTTTTCGTAAATTTTTACAATATTAATTATTTTAACCAGAATTTAGCTACATAGCGACTTAAATTTGGTTTACTTAAAATCGTCATGTGTGAAGTTTACACATAGCGATTTGTTGTCAAAGTAACGTAGCACGAGAGATGACACACAGCGGATTTTAGGGTAATCCACTCTATGTACAATGAGTCGTCATGTGTATTGTGTAACAATCGCCATCACCCTCAACGGAAAACAAACGTTTTAATTTCGTTATGTGTCAAAAAAATCACATAAATAGCAATTTTTTTATACAAATAAATGTTGTTCTGTGTAATTAGTTGTTTATGGTTATTTTCAAAACGAATAAAGATTTTTATTAGTTTTGAAAATTTCAAAACTAATAAAGATTTTTATTATATTTGAAAATAGAAAGGATAAAGAAAGGATTTAGGATAGGAAGGTAGGGAGGATTGGAAAGGGAGAGGGGAGGCCTTTGCCCAGCAGTGGGACACACACATAGGCTAATATAAAAAAAAATAAAGATATCAAAAAATATTGAAACTCTAGGTCCATGGGGTCCCAGCGCGCATAAGTTGTTCGCAGAAATCGCGAAGCGTCTGGTTGACGTAACTGGTGACCAAAGAGCTGGCGGCTACCTCGCACAACGTATCAGCATTGCGATACAGCGAGGAAATGCCGCCAGCATCCTTGGTACAATGCCTCAAGGGCCTATTTTAGAATTAAGCTAGTTATTAACTTAGTTTAGTAGTACCACTGTATATATATTGTTTATGCATTAATTAAAATATGCCAAAATAAAAAAAATGTAAAAAAATACATAGCGATTTTTTTATTTGCATCGAGGATTTGTATTATACGATATGCCTAGCCCGAGACACGAGGCGCCCTCTCTCCCTGTTTATTTCCTTACGGTAATGTTTTCTCCTGTAATGGAAGTTGGAGTTATGATTATATATGATTGAGACTTTATTGGGACATAAAAATACCAACTAAACAATAAAAGTAAACTACATGCAATATAAAACTTAAATTTAATTTGAGTTGATTTGGTTGCTAACTTGAAACCCAGTGTCCGCTTGGTAACGTAATCATAACAATCAGCATAGGGTTTTGAACCTACTGTTACTTACTATCTGAATATCCAACCCAGGGATTAGTGGAATTAATTTCCTGGCGATGTTTCCTGCATGTTTTAGAAAACAAAAGATATATTGGATGGACTTTAAGGAAAAAAGATAGACTTTAAGGAGAAAGAAGAAAATGCAGTAATCCTGAACGTAGGTTGTAAATTGTCCCACGTTGGGGTCGAAATAAATCAAGTTGTTTGTAATCTCCGATATAGAACCGATTCTCGCAGCCATTGATCCGGAAGGAGGGGTTGGTGTTTCTTAAAGATTCATTCATTTAGATTTACTTTAGAGGAAAATGGGCAAGTGATTTGTGCCTATGAGAGTTTTACTTTTTTATTTAGTTCATGCGCTACAACGACCAACCGAGTGCAGCGAGTGAATAAAAATAGTAGTTTGTGTTACAAGGGATCAAAATGATATATTTCCGTCAAGGGCGTACATTTAATCCTGAGCGTAATGAGGGATTCAAGTGTTAACGCCCAAGAAGAAATAATTTTGATACCGTGTGACACATACTGCTTTTCACATCAACTATGAGGAAAATAAAAAAATCTTAAAGTGGTAACACACTATCGCACCGCACCGCGACCTTGGTGTGTCGCACACATAAGTGAGAGCGAGAAACAGATATCTCTTTCTCGCTCTCACTTATGGGTGCGACGCACCAAGGTCGCGGTGCGGTGCGATAGTGTGTTACGGCCTTTAGTGTTGACACTACAGTGTTGCCACTTTTTAATTTCTACTCTTTTTTGCCAGGCTGTACATACGATGTTCATAGTTAATTATATTAATATTTTATACTGGCAATGAAATGTCGTTGAACAGAAAAGTACCACTTTGATCCCTCCTAGCAGGGAAGAAAAATCAATTTTCTGATTAGGTGATGTGAAAAAATGTTAACATGTTTTCTATTTGGCTACAAATATAATGACCACCAAAAAATACTTTGGTACCCTAAATAAAAAAATCATGCTTACCAAAAAAAATTACTCAACACCAAAAAAATAAGGCCTAAAAATACAAAAGTACCACCACTTTAATTACGACTGCACTTCAAATTGTATTCAAATACCAAATATATTGAATGATCACCAAAAATCATTAATGATCACCAAATCTTGAAGACCAAATTAATGCGATATTTTCACCTAAATAAACCACTATGATTACCAAAAAATTTATACATATTACCAAATAAAGTAAACTGATGCCAAAATTACTAGCCCCTCCCGCTCAACCCCCCGTAGCCCGCACCGCATACCTACCTAACCTAATCTACTTTTCTAGTAGCATTTCGTTATGCTACTAGAAAAGTAAGTTAAACTGCTATCAGTTAAGTGGGTTAGGTTAGGTTAGCACTGCGACCCTTACAGAAACGAAATGGTACTAGAAAAGTAGGTTAGGTTAAGTTTCAACTGCTACCCATACAGATACGAAATGCTACTAGAAAAGTGGGTTAGGTTAGGTTTGAACTGCGACCCTTACAGAAAAGAAATGCTACTAGAAAAGTGGGTTAGGTTAGGTTTGAACTGCGACCCATACAGAAACGAAATGCTACTAGAAAAGTGGGTTAGGTTAGGTTTGAACTGCGACCCTTGCAGAAAAGAAATGCTACTAGAAAAGTGGGTTAGGTTAGGTTTGAACTGCGACCCTTACAGAAACAAAATGCTACTAGAAAAGTGGGTTAGGTTAGGTTAGAGCTGCGACTGTTACAGAAATAAAATGCTACTAGAAAAAGGTGACGAAGTGGATTAATTAATTTAATAGGATAACGATATATTAAATGATTGCACATTTTTAATTAAAATGTGGTTACAATTTTGTGATCATTTACTATTTTTGCGTTTACAATGATTATTTTGGAGCCATTTGCTTTAATAGGATAGCAAGATTTAAAAATTTGGTTATCATTTTACATTAAAATGGAGTTCTAATTTTGGTGGTCATTTACTATTTTTGGGTTTACAATTATTATTTTGGTATCATTTTCTTTAATAGGATAGCAAGATGTAAAAATTTGGTTATCATTTCACATTAAAATGGGGATTGAAATTTGGTAATCATTGACTATTTTTGGGTTAATAATGATTATTTTGGTGTCATTTCCTTTAAAAGGATAGTAAAATGTAATAAAATTGGTAATCATTTCACATTAAAATGGTGTTATAATTTTGGTGATCATTCATGATTTTAGGGTGGTAAAATAGATTTTTTTGGTATTAAATTTAACTAAATCTGGTGATCAGTTAAATAGCAGCCTTTCTATTTTAATATTACCACATACACATTTTCGATATCACTAAATGTTAACGCCTCGTCTTTGCTCGGGAATCTTCGGGAGCCGTCGCCGACGCAATGCATGGTGCGGGGCGCGGAGTAGTGGGGCCGGCAGCGGCCATTCTAAACGTAGTGATTTAATTCTCTTTGGCCATTATCTCAGCAATCTTGCGACGGACGGTCGTGCCGTCCGCTTACAGTGATATCTCAACATCTACCTATGTATCACCAAAGTTAAATTATTATACGTGCATGTGCATGTGCATGTGCTACGAGTGTCATTTAACTCACCTCATCCACGACCCCAAGATCTTCTCGTCCACCCCTACATGCGTGGACACTAAACCTTATAAAACAAAGTCCCCCGCCGCGTCTGTCTGTTTGTATGTTCGCGATAAACTCAAAAACTACTGAACAGATTTTCACCTATCATAAAGTGGTTCTTGAGGAAGGTATAGGTGTATAATTTGTTAACCCGTGCGAAGACGGGGCGGGTCGCTAGTAACTATATAATTAGTAAACAAGTATGTTACTCTTGAGTGCTACTTTATTTTATGATTATCGTGTAAGACCCATGTCACCATCATGTTAAATCGTCACATTAATTATATGATTAATAATAAACAATACATTCATTGTGTGTTTTAATAGTAATAGGTGTGTTTCAAATCAATTAAATAACTCGCAACTCTTTTTTCTACATTAAATATAGAAGGCGTGCTACATATGCAATCAGCCAGCAGCCTATGTATCGGATGCTTCAGTAATCTCATTGGGTGCCAAACTGTGCCGAAATCTTAAAAAAGGTAAAAAAAAATTGTGTGATTATCATACATTCGAATTTGCCTCTTGTACCTGTTCAATGCTATGCACATCCAAACCCTGTTACAATATCGTTTCGGAATTTACCCTAATAATTGCTACATTATGCATAAATGCATCCCAAGGGTTAATTTAGCTCCATCATAAGCTAGAAGGGTTGCAAAACGCTCCAAGCGATAATTCATACGCTCTATCCACTCTCTGGCGGTGGCGGTCCACAGTATCCGAAGGGCTGATCCGCGGCTGATCGCTGTACCTATTTGCATAATAGCCAATCAGACAGTTCGAAGATTCGCCGCCTTGTTGATGGTGTTTTGCAAGGCATCGCGTTTACTGGGAAACTAATTTTAGAGCAAAACAATAAGTCAATATGAGAATCCGGGATGCACAAAGGTTAGTAGTAGTTGTAGTAGTAGTATTAGTAGTAGTTAGGGTACGTTGCCAAAGCTCAAAGTGCACAATTTTAAGGTAGAAAGGGCAAGCGTTTATTGTATATAATCTTAGTCATTTTGATGGACGCAATACATTTTAAGCAATCAAATATTGATGATAACAACGGCCTGATTATAACTTTAATATACGTCAAATTAGGTCTAGATACGATATGGATCGGAAATGTCAGTGTCAAAAATAACGTTTCTTGAACCAAAAAAGTTAGAATCAGGCCGAAAGTCATACTTACTTACTTAATCACACTCTTTCGGGCGGGGATGTAGATACCATACATTAAACTGTTAATGCATGATGCCTTCTAGGTACGAATTGTTTAAGGAACCTAGACACTAAAGAAGAACAATGCATAAGTGAGACAGTAAATATGACTCTGGCTCGTCTTACCTCAGCCAGTGCTGGAAGTAGCTTGTACCTCATGTCGCTATACGCGTAGTGTGCGTTACCGCTAAAAGCCGCGTCGGCAAACCCCGCCGATAAATCCAGCTACTTTGCGCTAACTTTGTTACAAGGTAAGACAAGTTTGCGGCGCCCCGCTACCGCCATTTTTAACCCACGAAATGGATGACTGTTATACGTTTTGACTCCTGGGGTACCATTCCTATCCCTTACGAAGCAAACGCGAGTGTAGGGTTTGGGCAAACCTGTGGAAGAACGCTCTCTGATTTCGCATAGTTGTCATTAATGTAGGATTCGTATAACACTGGTCTGATACAATGCAAGTCCCCCACACTCGTGTAACTAATGGAATTAATCAGCCTCGTAACAAGTATGGAGCCGAAAGTTGAGTTTTGAGTTCGGAATTTGCTGAATTTAAATAACATGGTAACTTTAAATTCAGTTGCGAGGTAATTTGAATGACGGGAGGAACGGCAGATTTTACTTTTTGGCATCTAGCGGTAAAACAAATGTTTTGATATGGCCGACATACTCATACGTAGTTACAGTCAGCAATCAGCATCATTAGCAGTGGGTGAAAAAACGCTCCAAAAGTGTCTGTCATTTTGGAATAAGTACTTTTTCTACGGTTCACGATGAAAATTCTGTCACAGTCTAATTTTTCTACACATAGAGACATAAACGGTATATCTATTTCTTGTTACTGAACAACAGTAGATAATTTTGAGGACTGTTATAAAGTAAGTGGTAGGGCAGGTTTATATCCCTGCAGCCAAAATCTAGTTACCTAATAAGCGCAATTTCGCTCATATTTAATACCACACGACCACATACCTAAATCTAAAACACAGTTGCATGAGATTAAGTGTGGTAATAGTCCATTACGTATGATATCACATGTGCAGACCAGTTCAGAAGAATAGAAATTAACAAGAACTGAACAGATTAACAAGAAAAAAACATTTCATTTATGGAAACTGATATTTATCGGTGAAAGCCTTTTAATTATTGTAACTGAACGAATCACTGAGAGACAGTAGTGTCAGGAGTTTTTTGTACGAATATCATCAATAACAGTTTGTTTCTTCGTAAATAATCCCCTTAAGGATAATAAGGATGGCAACAAACTATTTTGAAATAAAAACGTAAAAGTCAACAACGTGAAATGATACATAGAAGAAATACATGTATACTTGTATTAATATGTAGTAGCCGCTGGGGTTTACATAGGCGTTTTTACATTTCAATATCGATACAAGCGGCAATATTGACATAAACAAGAGAGTTTGCCAATCGGCCGGCAAATCGGACGGAGTGAGTACGTTTATATGCAGAATGTACGTAGCTATTTTTTATTATTTCTAGTTTCCAGTGATGTTTGCACAGATCTGCTCATGGTATAATAATATACTCCGCCTGGTACTCTATTCCGAGATTCGCGTATGACCTAACTGACACGGGCCTACGTCATCATGCTGTTTACAGGTTCTCAAACTTTAAAATGTGGGAGAATTTTAACCAACGGTGAAAATTATTTTAACGGCATTAATTTTAAGTTATTCATGTAGAAACATAGTAAAATAAAACAAATCTAATGTATTAAATTAAACTTTATTTATCTATACAAGACAAACGTTTGAAAAACTAATTCACAGATACACATTAATTACCAAGCTTACGGCGTGAAAAGTTTGGAAAACACTGCGACTGCTGACACTGAGCGAGAAGGAAATAACAATTAACACGCGTTCGACAAGGATGACGGTCAGGGCATGAAGTTATCTAGATCCGAATTGTCAAATGTGACAGAGCTATCCTGTGTTGTCAGTAGTGTAAACAGAATTAACCGAACGTCTGAAATTTCTGTCGTGAATCGGAAGATATTGGTAACGAATAATTAAAAATGACGTGTTATTGTAAAATTTAAGATAAAATACATATAAATGAAAATTATAAAATTATAAAGAAATATTTTAACTTATTAACCATAGGTATAATGTACCCATGTAACATGTTATGTTGAAATAAAGTGGCAATGTTATTGTGACGTAGGCCCGTGTCACTCTGGGAATAGAAGACCATGTTTTATTAGACCATGGATCTGCTAAACTATGTAGTCGTATAGCTACCAACAGCATTTTATATTGCGTTACATTGAAGATGACTTTAACAGCTATTAAAGAGTAAGTAGGGTAATTCGCCAGTAACTGGCCACTTTTAGTAACTGGCCAGTTATTGAAAGCTGGCCAGTTATTGGAACCTTATACTAAAATTAATTCTGTTTATAGGTGAATAGAATTCATTTTTAGTTTAGGGCGGCCAGTTACTGGCTAATTACCCTATACCTATGTTTTGTGCGAGATGCCACATAAGGAAGGGCTTAACTAATATTATATGTATTATAAAATGCCTTCCACCGGCGCAGCAATGCGAACCGGGACACAAAATTACATACATATATCAAGGGCGATGAAGTAGGTAGCAATTTGTACGGACGATTATAAGTTAAGTTTTGATAAGTACGACATAAGCAGGTAATTTTGCCTCGCATTGTCAGCTAAAAATATATTTTAAAGCTAATACGTAAAATAACCTGAAACTATTTTTAAAGCCTACGAATCATGAACAAATCTCACACACACTAGTAGATCAAGTACGTTGCAAACGATGCCAGCGCGGCGTGGCGATAACGTGTTGCCTCCAATTGCAAATGGCTGAATTCAATGTTTCGGCACGAATCAGCAAGGCAGAACGCTTAACCTACCCACATTTCCACAAACACAGATCTTGCATTCAAAGTTTAACCCTTTACCAGAATAAGGGATATATATTTCCCACATACGGCACTTCAAACCTGTTCTATTTTCGATCAGTAAGACTGACATTCGATTGTCATTTTTGAACTCTAAGTCTGGTAAAGGGTTAACCACTCTTCTTAGTTGGGTTCCACCTCATTAAGGAGAATCCGAAAATTTTCGCAATATCCAAGTAAAACTCCATCAACAAACGATTAAGATGAATTCGGGTGTTACTAAAGCAACACTGGGAGAAAGAAGGTCGCCTGAATCGTAAAGTAGGTTTGCTCAAGAGGTATTAAAAGTCCACTCGAACGAGATCAACTTTGGTATATTTTATTACAGTTTTCACCTTTTCGCTGTGTCCAAGTTTCGCAGTTCAGACGATTTGAATTGTAAAACACGTTCGTTCACAATTTAAATTTGAAACGAGATTCAACATCGATGTAGTACCTGTAGGTTTTGCGGGAGTTGTTAACCGGTGGACTGGTTTAATTATCTTTAAGTGGGGCTCCCATACAATAAACGTGTTTTTTTTTGCCGTTTTTCGCGTAATGGCACGGAACCCTACGTGCGCGAGTCCGACTCGCACTTGGCCGTTTTTTTTCTTTCAGATGAATGTTGAAAATTTTAAACAGTTAAAGTACCTATTCTGTAAGACTCGCATAGTACGAGTAGGTTATGTTTTTAAAATTAATTGTTTTGCTGTTTAAGAAATGTATGTGATTTTGGCAAAACAAATCAGTTATAACTATGGTTTAATGTATAATTATAATTATACATTTATTTATTGTTACTAAAAATATGTACCTACCTAAATAAGTGCAGAATAAATTTAAAAAAAACATCTGTTAAAATTAATTGTAGATAAGGTGCAGCGGGGCAATATCGACTGCGGGATAATTTTGAACTAATCGAAATATCTTCCATGTTTTACATTATTAACTAGAGTCTCACACAAGTCACACAACACACACAACACAACTTTTTCGCTATCTGGACATTTATGTCACTCTAGGTAATAAATGTAATAATGTAAAACATGGAAGATATTTCGATTAGTTGAAATTATCCCGCAGTCGAAATTGCCTCGCTGCACCTTACCTTACTGAATTTGGCACTCAGAAATATATATATGTGCTTTTATTTCATAATATTGAATGCCATGCGCTATATGTTTCAGATCCAAAAATCCATTTGAATATTGAAAACTAGTTTTATTTTAAAATAATTTATACTTAATTTTAAGTGATCGAGCACAGGATTGCGCATACGTTTTACGAATTCGATTTGGAAAAAAATGTTTGTGCATATTTTATCCAATCAAACTTTTGCATAATAAAAGTGGAATAACTTTCAATATACGCAAACGCTATAGTTTTTGGGCATTAAGTCGAAGGCGCTAGGAAACTAAATTACGTAGATTAGATTAGATTTATTTATTTCACAACATACATGATTACAGAACAAATTACATTACTTATTTAGATAATACGAGTACGTGCATTCAGTGTATTCCTATAGATCCATACCATTAATGGATAACATTTTAATAATTTGAAATAGTAATAAATAGATATATTAATAATAATATACTCTCGGAAACAGGGTTTAATTTATTAATAAATGTGATACCTTTAAGTAAATTTTTGTTAGATAATTTATGTTTTCCTTGGTTTACAAGGTGCAACGAAAAAATCGGGGATCCGTTTAAGGCCTATTTGGTATCGGTAAAAGTGGAAGAATTTTTTTTCTTCTAATTTTTCCTAATCAGAACAAAAAACATATAGTACTAAGAAACATTTTAATTATTTATTTAGATCGGTACGGTTTATTTATTTAGTAATTATGTTTAATAGTATAATAGTTGAATCGTTTTCTGGGTAAATACTTGAATTTCCTCTTTGCAATGGGATTTACTGGTACAATTAATTACTCTAATGCCACTAGGCCCTTTGCATTTTTTCCTACTACATAGTTCCCGGCTGGTGAAACATTCATTTTTTCTCTATTTTTTAATGTCCAATCATGCTAAGCGCATCTGTCATAAATTTGAGATGTATTTGCCCATCACTCAGCGTCCTCGGTTTGAGAAAAGTTTGAGCACTTGTCTTCTCGAGTCCTTGCTTTCTCGCTGATTTTCATGTTTTTCTCATAATTTCACTGAGTAATTTTCTTAAATGAAAGTCGAGTGGCAGACAAGATAGGATTTTTTACAGTCTAGTGGTTTTGTTTTCATGATATTAATAAAGTTTTACAATATCAAATATTCAGAACAAGGCAGAGAAAATTATCTGCATTTCAATTTTTATTTATTTTTTAGACATTTCTTTCTTGAAAATATAAGAGTGAAACATAACATATACATCCAGCATAATAAAATGTATACCATAACCGTCGTAATCTCATCTCTCACGCTCGATAACGCCAGTTTGCTTTGTATATTCTGGATAAAACTAGTAGTTATGTGTTTATTGTTTTTAATACTTTTTAATCATGGAAAAAAAATGTTTCTTATATTAGAATGGTAACTTCCATAAAAAAGCATATTGAACATGCTATCAAAAAAAATGTAAGAAGAAAATGTAAGAAATCTAACCAAGGATGGTGTGATCCTCCACAGCCGGACCACCTCGCCTGATTGCGCTCAGTTTTTAATGGCGAAATGTACCTCTAATGTACTTCATGTACCTCGTCGGAAATTTAACGTACCTCTGTAGTTTGGCAGATATATGCGTTTAAAAGGGGTCCGGCTGGGGAGTAAAATCTGCAGCCGGACCACGCCTGGATCCGATGAAAACTGTTATTTTGAGATATAATTTAAATAACAGATGAATGTACCTGTTACGTACCTCTGAATAAATCGTTTTTTTATTTAAAAAATGGTCTCATAAATGAATTTTCATACATTTCATTTTTTGAGTTTACGCGTAAGCGCCTGTCAAAAAATAATAGCAACATAGTAGAAAACAAAAGTATTCAATTCGGGCAAGTCGTCTAACGTGTCAACTAGATACAAATGTGGGTGGTTATAGGGAGTGATTTAAACCGACACGAGTTGCGAATAACCTCTTTCGCACGTGTATTGTACAACGTTTTACAGTACACAGTTGAAATTCTCAGAGATGTTGCCGCAACAACAAATACTAAAAAAAGAATTAAATTTATATTTACGAGGGGCTCCCATACAACAAGCGTGATTTATTTTGCCGTTTTGTGCGTAATATATACATAAATATTACGTATACAGACATTCTTATAGTAGACCGGCCAGCGAAAGAAAAGTCTTCTAGAAATCGATTTTCGCTCATGTCGTCCCGGATATGGGTGAATATGATATCGATGCATTCAGTGTAATGCCTTGAATCCAAATATATGAGATGACAAGCGCGAAAGTGGTGGGGATAGTTGCTGTGACGTCATAAATTTGGCAGTACAAACTTTTTTTAATTTTTTTTAAACATACCATGTGGGGTACCAAATGAAGGGGCTTTGTGAGTAGATCACAAATATGTAACATACTGTAACATTTTCAATACATGGTCTAACAAATTATTAGAAAACCTTTAAAAAATATTTCACAATCCACAGTTGACGTCGAACTGCTATAAATTGAAAATGGCTGAATGGATTAGTCCAAAATACATACCAAGTGATTGTGAATTTCGTTTACATAATGCAAAAAAATAATTAACCAGATATATAACAACATAAGAAAAGTACATCAAGTTGAAAAAAAAAGTATAGGTTTCTGTTACATTACACTGCAACTATTATTAAAACAAACAAAAAACCCAATGTTGACATATATTTTTGTTGTGGTCTTTTTACTAGCTTTCATTTGGTACCCATATTGCTATAGTAAGAAAAAAAAAAACCCCCCCTCCATTTTTTCGTTTATATTTAATTTATATACACAAAAGGTACATGCTCACAAACAAAATTTATAATATCGCCAAACTGTTACCAGATTGCGGGCGTCTTTTTCAAAATTTATATAGCCTGATTAGCCTGTGTATACACGGTGTAACATGAGGAAACCCAATCATTTTAACCACGCATTTCTGAGGTCAAAAGAAGAAAAAAATGTAATATGAGTTGAGGTCAATTTCGCAAAAAAAAAAATTTTTTTTTGTTTTGTTTTTTTTTTTCCATTTTTTTAATGTATTTGTACATATAAAAAAATGTTATTGGTAAACTTGTCACTTAAAATTGATTTTTACTATTTTTTTCGTAGAACCTACTTTTTGAAAAAGTGTTACTTGTCACTTTTTGACATCTATCAATAAGGATATTTAGACTACGTCCCATAGCAGCAACATCGCCATCAAGAAGGCGTTTTGAACTATGTAACAATAAAAACATGATTTTTTTAAATTGGTATTAACTTTTTTTTTAAAGTTTATAGGACATTTTTGTCTCTAAATATGATCTCAATACGCTGTTGAAATTATTCGGTTTCGTCATGTTACACCGTGTATATGTCTTTTTATTTGACAAGCCAGACCCCAAACGGCTGGACGATTTTTGATATATGAGGCGTGGTTGGATTCGTCAGAATTATGGTAGTCATGTATATAGGCTGTGTATATACATTTTGAAAAAGAAAGCCCGCAAATGAAAAATGGAGGGGGGGGGAGATTTTCGTTTTCTTACTGCAGCAATATGGGTACCAAATGAAAGCTAGTGAAAAGACCACTACAAAAATATATGTCAACAGTCGGGTTTTTTGTTTGTTTTAAGGGGCTACCACACGCCACTAACCTTCGATCTGAATCCCTTAGTTTTCTAATGTTTTTTGTAGCTTATTATATTAACAGCAACAGCTTTAAGCACTATAGTATCCCATGTTTACTTCAAAGTTCATTGTCTTCGAGATATTTGGCATCAAAGTTGAACAATTTTAGGCTGAAAAACTGGTTTCCTGGCCATAACTTTTGTGTTAATTAGTTTAAAATTAAAACCCTGGACACATTTTTCGAGACGTCAAAGACGAACCCAAATACGTAGATTTCGTACATGTAAGATCCTTCACTGCAAATTAGATACGAAAAAAGTGTTTTTTTAGACAATGTTTAGAAAATTCATAAAAAATTAATAATTATTCTTTCAAAATCCGGTGGACCAAACCGGAGATAAAAGATTGAAAAACCGATTACCGTTTGTCTTGTAATTCGATCGCTCGATTTCGTCACTCGAAAATCGGTGGAAAACGGCGAAATGCTAATTTTTGAAATACGAGCGATAGAAATTTGGAATCGAGTGGTATTGACCACTCGTTTTCAATTCTATTAGTAGAATTCAAATGCCTAGTAGCGGAGATATTATTGAACGAAATGCACGAATTCGAGCGGTCGAATTTCAAAAATCGGCTCCCTGTAGTGCAAAAAAAGGAGATACGATTTCAAAACTTGTCATAAATTGATGAAAACCTCGGGTAGCCCCTTAATAATAGTTGCAGTTTAATGTAACGGTTAATTGTACTTTTTTTCAACTTGATGTACTTTTCTTATTTTTTGATATATCTGGTTAATCATTTTTTAACATTATGTAAAGGATATTCACAATCACTTGCTATGTATTTTGGAATTCATTCAGCCATTGTTTTCAGGCAAAATTAACTCTAATATCGTCCCGATTCTATACGGGGCAAACCTGATCGCCCTAACCAAAAAGGACGGAGGGGTGAGACCCATTGCGGTGGGGTCAACTTTACGACGTCTGGCTTCAAAAATTGCGGTTAGACACATTAGATCAAAATTACAATCCCTTTTTGAACCAATACAGCTAGGTTTCGGCACGAAAGGTGGGTGCGAGGCAGCCGTCCATGCCCTAAGGACCTACCTTTCACTCGATGATTGCGAAATTGTTGTCAAAATTGACGTTAAAAATGCTTTTAATTCGGTTAGTAGAGACACCTTGCTGACAGAAGTTAAGGACAAAATTCCGGAACTATACAATTACCTTTTCTTTTGCTATTCAGACTCATCTAAATTAATGTACAAGTCACATGAATTATCTTCCGAGGTTGGCTGTCAGCAGGGTGACCCTCTCGGGCCAGCAATTTTTAGTTTGGCTATAAATCCAATTATCAAAAATTTAAAATCAAAATTCAATGTGTGGTACTTAGATGACAGAACCCTAGGAGGTGACGTGAATACTGTACTCTCTGATTTGTCTTTTATTAAGAGTAGTTTCGAAAATATTGGTTTAGAACTGAATTTCAGTAAATGCGAACTCTTTATTCAAAAATCTTCTTGTACTTTGACTAACTTACAACCCAAATTTGACGATCTGACTCCCAATATCAAATCAGTAGACAAGTATTCTCTTTGCCTCCTGGGTTCTCCTATATTCGAAGAATCTTTTCCCGATTATATTTCTAACTCCATAACTAAATTCAAAAGTCACACGGATCGCTTACTCGAAATTAGCCCTCATTATGCTCTTGTGATTCTTAAATTCTGCCTTTTTGTCCCTAAATTTACGTATGTGCTCCGCTGTTGTCCTTTCTGGAAACATCAAAATTTATTGTCGCCCATAGATGATTTGATCAAAATTAGTTTAGAGACGATTCTAAACATTCAGCTAAGTGAGCCTTCCTGGTCTCAAGCGTCCCTCCCCATTCGGTTTGGAGGTTTAGGAATTCGCAAAATTTCTAGTGTGGCTTCCCCAGCCTTTTTGGCGTCCACTCATAGCACGTCTGGTCTCATAGGAAATATCTTAAGGGCTTTGCCCACAAACTGTGAGATTGCGGGCTTTGAGGACGCCAAAAATGCTTTTAAAATTGCTTGCCCAGGCAAACAATTTCCAGACAACCCAAATTCACAAAGGAGTTGGGATAATGTTTACTGTGATTTAACTTACAATACTCTCCTAAACAACTGTACAGGTCCAGACCGCGCGAGGCTTTTGGCGGTCGGAGCCCGGGAAGCCGGTTACTGGCTACATGCCCATCCTTCGCCCAATACTGGTACTTTCTTGGATCCGGCCTCCCTTAGACTGGCGACTGGTTTGCGACTCGGGGTTTCGGTGTGTACGCCACACATATGCTCTTGTGGCACGGACGTGGACCGACTGGGACACCACGGATTATCTTGTCAAAAAAGTGCAGGCCGTTTTTCGAGACATGCGTCGCTTAATGACATAGTCCGTCGGTCTCTTGCCACCATCAATGTGCCTGCTCTTCTTGAGCCGACTGGCATTATCAGAGATGATGGCAAGAGGCCCGATGGGGTGCCCTTAGTTCCTTGGAGCTTGGGACGGATGTTGGTGTGGGATGCTACCTGCGTAGACACACTGGCACCGTCCCACCTCCAACGGACTACTGTAAAAGCGGGCGGAGCGGCGGAAAGCGCCGAAATTCTAAAACGTAACAAATATAAGAGCCTCGGTAGAGAGTACCATTTTGTACCATTTGGTGTTGAAACTCTAGGTCCATGGGGTCCCAGCGCGCATAAGTTGTTCGCAGAAATCGCGAAGCGTCTGGTTGACGTAACTGGTGACCGAAGAGCTGGCGGCTACCTCGCACAACGTATCAGCATTGCGATACAGCGAGGAAATGCCGCCAGCATCCTTGGTACAATGCCTCAAGGGCCTATTTTAGATTTAAGCTAGTTATTAATTTCGTTTAGTAGTACCACTGTATATATATTGTATGTAAATAAATGTTTTCCAGTTCAGCCATTTTCAATTTATAGCAGTTCGAAGTCAACTGTGGATTTTTGAACGTTTTCTAATAATTTGTTAGACCAAGTATTGAAAATGTTACAGTATGTTACATATTTATGATCTACTCACAAAGCCCCTTCATTTGGTACCCCACATGGTATGTTTAAACAAAAATTAAAAAAAGTTTGTACTGCCAAATTTATGACGTCACAGCAACTATCCCCACCACTTTCGCGCTTGTCATCTCATATATTTGGATTCAAGGCATTACACTGAATGCATCGATATCATATTTACCCATATCCGGGACGACATGAGCGAAAATCGATTTCTAGAAGACTTTTCTTTCGCTGGCCGGTCTACTATAAGAATGTCTGTATACGTAATATTTATGTATATATTACGCACAAAACGGCAAAATAAATCACGTTTGTTGTATTGGAGGCCCTCGTAAATATTAATTTAATTCTTTTTTTAGTATTTGTTGTTGCGGCAACATCTCTGAGAATTTCAACTGTGTACTGTAAAACGTTGTACAATACACGTGCGAAAGAGGTTATTCGCAACTCGTGTCGGTTTAAATCACTCCCTATAACCATCCACATTTGTATCTAGTTGACACGTTAGACGACTTGCCCGAATTGAATACTTTTGTTTTCTATTATGTTGCTATTATTTTTTGACAGGCGCTTACGCGTATACTAAAAAAAATGAAATGTATGAAAATTCATTTATGAGACCATTTTTTAAATATAAAAACGATTTATTCAGAGGTACGTAACAGGTACATTCATCTGTTATTTAAATTATATCTCAAAATAACCGTTTTCATCGGATCCAGGCGTGGTCCGGCTGCAGATTTTACTCCCCAGCCGGACCCCTTTTAATCGCATATATCTGCCAAACTACAGAGGTACGTTCAATTTCCGACGAGGTACATGAAGAACATTAGAGGTACATTTCGCCATTAAAAACTGAGCGCAATCAGGCGAGGTGGTCCGGCTGTGGAGGATCACACCCAAGGATGTATCTTCTCCATAAAATTTCGAGTATATAACCAGCGCAAACTATAATATAAACAGAGCCACAACCCCTATCCTCCCCAACAGCTATTATTCTTTTTAATAGCGTAATGCGTCTAACTTGGAGTTAGCTTAAACTTGGTTTAGACGAGTTAGCTGCAACGTTTTACAACGCAATACTAAAACAACAGATTCTAACACGGGAAGCATTATTTTAAGTACAGTGTATACTTTAAAGTATGGCTTGTTTTCGTTCGAGGAAAACTGTTGTTGTGTTAAAATAAACAGGGCAAATATTCCACGTTACTTATATATACGAGTAAGTGCTTAAGCAAAACTATTTATTACATAAGCAAACGTTATTTAGCAGCAAAAAAAAGTTAATAGAAAAAAAAATTACGACAAGATAATCAACAAAAATGATCAAAATTTAATGAATCATAAATAATCTAAGTTCAGTAATATCACTGGTTTGTGATATGTATAATTTTCGTAGTAATTTCGTTAGCTGTCTAAAAATAATATCAAGAATTGCGAGCTAATTAACAAGTGGGGGTTAACCATTAAGTATTTTTAATCCTGTGACGGGCATAAAGGTTTCAGAAATTATTCAAAATTTAATCCTGTCACTTTGTTAAAAACGTTCAAATCATAGTGGGAAATATATTCCCTTTGCCTCAAAGCGTGTCGCTCAAATTTAAATATAATTTTAACTTCAAAGAAAGCAATAAATCGAGAACTTTTCACTGTCGGGCATACATTTATCGCGTATGTAACAAAATACTATCTCGTATTGGAAGGCTTTGTAAATAAAAAACACATTCCGCGTCTCCCCAGCGATCTGTATTCGCGTTATAAGCTATATTGACATTTGCTCATGGGCCCCGTTTCGTATGATTGGCTTTTACAAGAATTGGAAAATAACGAGTACGTCCGCCACGATGCCGATTGATGGAGCTGCGAGTTTTTAGGACTGTCGTAAATGAAAGTTAGTGAAGCCTACGTGAAAGGTTGATTAAACCAACGGACAGGGGTGGATTCGAACTACACGTAGCTATCAAAATTAGATCAATGAAAACGGCCGCTTTAGGTCTTTCTATACATATTTAAAAATCCGTAATGGTTTTGATTCGATAATTTGCTGTTATTGTGGCACTGCGAGTTGCGTCAATAACACAACAAATTGGCAAACCGCACTTGTGGCAAAAATTGGATTACCTACAACCTGAAACATTTTTTACTCAGGTGGTTAGGCCTAAGAAATATAATGAAAGAAGTTAACAATATTTCTAAATACAATGAAAGATAGGTACACAATGATGGCAGTAATGACTGAAACCAATTTAAAAATGCAATTTGCATATAATTGTGGTGGTCGCTGCATACTTATCAGTTTATTTTTACGCTCAATCATCCTTTGATTGTCAAAATAAGCCCTCGGAAATATTCGCATGTTATCAACATGTTTACCTCACACCAGTACGGAATAGGAAAAAAACATAATTGAATTTGTATGGGGTCGTCCCGCCGCGCACGGCGCGCGTTGATTGGCCGATATTCAGATTACCAACTAACGAAATATGGCGGCTGCATGATGTTGATGTCGTTTCACGGTGCGGCTAATATTTTTGCGCTGCCCTCAGGCTAGAGGGAGGTAATGTGCCGAGAAATAGGGGGAATTGATTTTTGGCCCCTCAAATAGAATTAGTGGGCGCATGCATGGGATCAGATATATTATGATTTACATACTGCGATAAAGCTTAACATTTTATTTTTCAAATTACACGTCCTGCTTACACTTAAGATTAAACAAATTTGCAAAAGAGGTACGAATGTGCGCTAGATACTAATTACCTGTCCAGTTAGGTAGGTCCAACTTCGAGAAAGAGGTTAATCGACGAATCCGACTCGGTTGGGCAGCGTTTGGGAAGCTACGGCACATATTTTTGTCCAATATTCCGCAGTGTCTCAAGACGAAAGTCTTCGACCAGCAGTGTGTGTTGCCAGTGATGACATATGGAACTGAAACGTGGCCGCTTACTGTGTGCCTCATAAGAAGCCTCAAAGTTACACAAAGGGCAATGGAGAGGGCTATGCTGGGAGTCTCTCTGCGTGATCGCATCAGAAATGAGGCCATCCGCAGCAGAACCAAAGTAACCGATGTAGC
This sequence comes from Cydia splendana, assembly GCF_910591565.1. NCBI lineage: Eukaryota > Metazoa > Arthropoda > Insecta > Lepidoptera > Tortricidae > Cydia > Cydia splendana. The sequence continues at coordinate 7,580,931 of NC_085976.1, forward strand.
CCTCCGAATCGCTAAACTTAAGTGGCGGTGGACGGGGCACATTGCCCGTAGAACCGATGGCTATTGGGGCGGAAAGGTTCTCGACTGGCGACCACGTACCGGAAGGCGCAGTGTGGGTAGACCCCCCACAAGGTGGACTGACGACCTGGTAAAGGTCGCGGGAGTCCGCTGGATGCGGGTGGCGCAAGACGCATTGTGGCACTCTTTGGGGGAGGCGTATATCCAGCAGTGGACGTCCTCTGGCTGATATGATGATGATGATGACTAATTCTTAACAATAATAACAATGTATGTACATAAAACAACAATTAAAAACACGTTATTTATAAAGGGATTTTTTTATAATTTAAAAATGTTTACCTACACGAATAAATATTTGAAGAGGCATTGGGTGATTAAAATATGGTTCAAACGAGTTTATATCATTATTAAACTTTTGTAAACTGTTATATATTACTCATAAAAGCAATAAAGGTTTGAATTTCATGTAAACAGAAACGGTTGACCCGCTCAAGGGTTTGGATCTAAATACGATACAGTTTGCCATTATAACGTTCTATCTTCTTGTTTTTGAGCAAGGGATTATCATCTATCTTGTCCTGGGTTATGATTCAAATTAGAATACATTAACTTGAGAGGAATGTGCGGAGTGCGGAATCTATTCATTCTTTATCAAACATTGTCTGTGTTCAGGGTTGTTGTTGAGATCGCTTACCGGCCACTGGAGAATAATGAAACAGATCACATACTTACTGGATGGAGCATTTGACAGTGACATTACCTACATCAGCGCTGCAGCAGCCCTGTATATATACTGTAACAGAAACGCTATTGCAGCTTTGCTGGCACAGACTTGCAATGGGCGCTGCCATTGTCACTTTCATTCGGTAAATTGCCTTACCGTTGTAATTGCATTACTGTCGCGATTAGGACGTTCAATATGTCACTTGTTTTTACAAGTAGATCGAAACTGGTATCACTAGTTTACGGCTGCAGCAACGCTCCGATCCGAATGCAACCTGGTGGGATAGTACAGTCGACGTCACAGATATGTTTACACTTTTCGCCTTATTACAAAGGAGTAAGGTGCAAAAGTGTAAACCTATCTTTGAAGTCGACTGTACCTATACCACCCTGTCGTGACCACGATTCTTCTCAATATTACGGAATCCATATGAGGACATCCACGGTTCAAGCGAACCAATATACAGTAGAATCCGCTTATAATGACATCAAAGGGAAATGACAAATACCTACGTGATACTAAGTGGATGTCATATAAAGCATAG